>NC_048598.1:102402569-102702569 GCF_003668045.3 Cricetulus griseus | reverse complement strand
TGAATCCAGGACCTTGCTATGCTAGGCAAGAGCTCTGCATTGAACTACATCTCCAACCCCCCCTTTATTTAATTATATTATTATATTATTATTATTATTATTATTATTAAATCAGGGTCTATCTACATAGGCCTGACTGTCCTTGAATTCACTTTGTAGACCGGGTTGGCCATAAACTCACAGAAACTCACAGAAATCATCCTGTCTGTCTCCAAATGTTGGGATGAAAGGCATGTGCCACCAGCCAGGGCAGAGCTTGTACAACTGACTGTCTGGGGCCTCTAGATTGCACAGGGTAACCTCTTTCCTTTGGTTTCTCTTGCTCAAGAGAACACTGTGTGTCCCTCTCTCTTGACCTGCTGGAAAATTAAATATCTCCTGTTGTGAGACTCCCCATGTTCAACCTGTTGGCATTGTGTAGACCCACGCAGTTTCCTCAGGGCAGAAAAGCAGGAATATTGCTGTAACCCCTGCCCAAACACACATGGCTTTCTGAGGGGGGTGGAGACAACTGCACAGTGTCCTGAGGGCAGAGACAGAGGGAGCTTTGTCAGCCAGGGGCCCAACTTCCTTTAGACAGTACAGGCCTTTCATCAGAGCCAGTGAGTAACTTCCTCTCTCATGACACCTGCTTCTGCCTTTCCTTGATTCCAGAAAGTTCTTCCCTTCTGCCAGCTCCGACCTCTACATTCTCCAATCCCCAATCCCATTGTTCTTAAGTCTCTTCCCAAAATGTGCTCTGTGCTCTGGCAGGGGTGAGACAAGGCTCTGCTCCCTGGGGGAGGGAGGTGATGGGTTAGGAGTTGGGGTGGGGTAGGGGTAGGGTTGAAGGCAAAGGGGTTCTACATCTTTCCCAGCTGAGGAACAGTCCCAGAATCTAGACCTCATAACCTTTTCTGGCTCACAGTAGGATAAAGACAGTATTGACACTGGGCGAGAGAAGCCTAGAGATCACATGGGGCTTGTACTTAGTGCTGGGGGTCCCGCTGCTCACCACAAAGGAAGGTGCACCCCAGGAGGAGCCATATTGTTCTCATTACTTCTGGCACAGCCTCCCTGTGTTGATTCTGAGAGACACCTACTTGCCTTATACAGGCAGGCCTCTTTGGGGTGTCACTGCCATGGCTTTATCCCCATGGCTGGTGGGGGCCATCAAGTGTCAGGCCTCACTGTCTGTTGTGTTATGTTTATGCACGCTAGAATGAGTAAGACTATGGCCCTAGGGGCTATCACGCCAAGCCCACACTTCCCAAATGCTTTCACAATGCAGCCAAGAAACCAGGCCCAGAGAGGGCTGACCTGTTCAGGCAGCAATGTCTAGGGAATGGTGTCATGAGTGTGCCTGATGCCACTGCCAACTTGCATAATCACCATGTCCTCCTGTCCCTCCAGTCACAGCAGCAGGGCATGTCACCATAGGGGAAGGGCAGGTACTGGCCTGGAAGTTCAGAGAACCTCATGACCCCCAGTGCAGTCTGGGAAGGCTTCAGAGCATGCTGGCCTGTGAAGGATGGTAGCTTTGGATAGCAAAGCCTGTAGGAGAGTACTGTGCTTAGAGTGAGCAAGTGAGGGAAAGGTTCTGGACCCCTAAACTTCTGCAGGGAAGCTAGGATTCATGAGAGAAGGGAGGGGGAGAGGTAGACAGAGAATGAAGCGGGGACCCTGGAGGGAGAGCTGTCTGCCTTGAGCAGCCTGAGAAAGAGCAAAGAGACCCAGTCATCTCGGCAGCACTGCCTGGCCTCACAGACTGCACCCAGAGGGCCAGGGTCCTCATGGGCGGCCTCACTCTTCTCTCACCCTCTGAGGCCACAGCTGCCCACAGCTGCCATCCCTGGCTTCTCTGTGGAGAAGCCTGAACTCCAGTCAAAAGATGCTGGAAGAGAGGCCCATTTGTCCCTGCACGAGGACCTCCTGGAAGGATGGTCCAAACAGCTTTTGAGCTGAGCAGGGGTGGCTTCCGAAGCTTTTCCTCCCCTGGTCATCTTGCCAGAGTTCAGGGAGCAGCCTAATGAGTACAAAGGGAAGGCCTCCATGTCCCCTGCGAGAGACAAGCCTCCTGCTCCCCAACAAGCTGTTTCACGGGGATGGATTGTTACAGACCTAAATATATATATATATATATATATATATATATATATATATATATTTGAGACAGGGTCTTGAGTTTTCCAGGTTGGTCTTAAACTAGTTAAACCAGGATGGCCTTCACCTTCCAACCCTCCAGCTGGGTTTACACCCACTGTATCTGGTGCTACAGATCAAATGCATGACTTCATGAGCTAAGCAAGTATCCCATCAACTAAATCCTCAATCCCTTAGATGGTCCTCTTAACCACCCAGGTTACCCACCCCTCTAAATGGGTGAGAAATTAAAGGACCAAAGAGGACCTAGGAGTTGCCTGAAGACACCGTGGTAAGTGACAGAAAGCCAGAAGCCAAGAAGTCAGGGTTCCTGGTGGACTTCGGTCCCCTGTTCTTTCCTTAGACCAAGGTTGGCTTTGTTTGCAGTCGCTGAGGTCTGGGTATGGGATGCAGCCTCATCTGACAAAAGGTCCTCACCATGCCTCATACCACAACCACGGGTGTGGCCACTCATGGCTCAGTCATTCTTCCACCAAGGAATGCAGAGCTCAGCCTGGACCAAGCACTAAATGAGGAGTCGGGAGTTCAGGACCCTGGCTGGGCTTGGTGAGGCACACTTGTAATCTCAGCAATCAGGCGGTAGAGCCAGGAGGATTCTGAGTTCACAGCCAGCCAGGGCCACATGGCAAGAACTCATCTCACAAGAAGGGGCAGGTAGAGGCACGGAGCAGAAGTAGGTAGTCCCAGCAGAGCTACTCCTAGCCCAGGCTGTTCCTGTCATTTCTCTCTGGGTTGAGTTCGCTGACAAAAATTAAAATAAAATAAAAGACAGCCTTGAGTTCCAGCTACCAAAAAGGCTAAAACAGAAGGATCACCTGAGCCCAGGGGTTCAAAGCCACCTTGGGCAACACTGGGGCCTGTTATCAAAGCAAAACAAACAAGCAGCAGAAACTCTGCAAAAGTAAGGAAGAACATGAAGTACAGGCCAGGGAGTAGTGTGTGGCTCTTCCACCATGACATGGTTCTCTGCCGTGCATCCAGCGTGGTGCTTAGGCTACCTAGGACTCAATGAGGCTGTATGGTGTAGATTTGGGCAAGTCATTTTCTTCCTTTTTTTCTTCTTTCTTTTCCTTCCTTTCTTCCTTCCTTCCTCTGTAGTTGTTCTTTTGGGCCACCCAGCTAACAAATAACAATACAGAGGCTTCTTATTAATTTGAAAGCTTGGCCTTAGCTTAGGCTCGTTCCCAAATAGCTCTTATAACTTAAATTAACCTGCTTCTATTAATCTGCATTCTACCATGTGGGGTTTTTTTTAACCTCTCTTTCATTCTGTATGTCCAACTTGCTGAGCCCATTGGCATCTCCACCTTTCTCCATCCCAACATTCCTCTCTCTGCCTAGAAGTCCCACCTATTCTCTCCTGCCTAGCTATTGGCCATTCAGCTCTTTATTAAACCAATCAGATGCCTTAGAGACACAGCTTTACAGTGTACAAAAAAGATTATGCACCAACATTCCTCCTTCCCTTCCTCCTTTCCCTCCTTCCTTCCTCCTTTCCTTCCTTCTTTCTTTCCTTATAAAACAAGGTCTCACTATCTCACTATGAAGCCTCGGTTGCCTCTGGAATCAATATGTCAATATGTAGACAAGGCTGGCCTTGAATTCAAAGAGATCCACACTGGAACCAAAAGTGTGCTATACCAAGCTCAACTGAGCAACTAAGTTGTTCTCCTTGTGATACAGGGACAGGAGCACACCCTGGGAATGAGAAGGTTAAGTCAAAGAATACATGATGAGGGTCCCAGTGTGCTTGGTTGTGAGTGCCCTGAACAAAGGACCCAGCTGCTGTTGCTTCTCTCCAAACTCCCATTGACCCCATACTCCTATCCAATGTATGGTGTAGGCATCAAAGACACAGATGTTGGTTTAAACAAGAGCCTAACTGGGTTGGGGAGAGGGTGATGGAAAGCAGAGACTGTACATAGGCACCTGAAGTATTAAAACAGATATGCCTAGACTTTATAACAGAGTTGTGCTTAATAAAGCAATCACAAATTTAAAACATTATTAAGATAAAGGGCTGGGAAGATATCAGTTGGAAAGGTACTTGCCCCACAAGCAGAAGGACCTGAGTTCAATTCCCCCAGAGAAAAAAGTAAAAGAGTCCATACATGGTGGTGTGCTTTTGTAATCCCAGCGCTGGGGAGGCAGAGACAGTAGGCCCCCTGAGGCTCTGTGCCCAGCTAATCTAGTGGAATCTGTGCACTCTGCGTCCAATGAGAGACTCTTGTGTTGTGGAATATTATTATTTTAAGTGTGTAAAGAAGTGTTTCTACTGCTTTTTTTTGTTAATGATGCAAACACATGTGAGATTTGTTTGATTAAATAAAATAACCTGGGGTCAGGAGGCTGAGTCAGCAATTAGCAGACAGGAAGTGGTAGGAAGGAACTAAGTGTAGCAAGGGTTCTTGAGTGGGGCTTGAGCAGAAGTCTGGCCCTTTTTGGGGGAAGATGCAAGAAAGGAGAGCCGGTTAGCTATTTGCTATTCAGCCTCTCTCAGCTAGGAGGGTTTCACCTCAACTTTTGAATCCTGAGTTCTATAGAAGGATGGAGATTTAAAGCTTCCTTTAGCTGTCCTGATAGAGCCGGCACCTGAAGGAACAGAATTCCCGCCGGGCTGCAGCCTGTGCTGCTGAACCACTGGCTGGTAGCTAAGGAGTTGCAATTGCCAGTTGGCACAGCAGTTGCTTAAGGTGCAGCCACTGAATTGAATGAAAAACAACACCCCCCAAGAAAATAAGATGGAAGGACTGGAGTGATGGCTGGGGATTAAGAGCACTTAACTGCTCTTCCTGAGAACTCAGGTTCCATTCCCAGCACCCATGTCAGGTGGCTTCTCAACCGTCTATAACTCAAGCTCCAAGGCATCCAACACAACTGGCCTCCACAGGTCCCTACGCCCACATACATGTACCCGCATGCAGGCACACACACCTACACACATGTTACTAAATTCCTTCCCAGGGTTTAGATGGAAGCAATGTCTACCCCTCCTCCCAAAGTCTCAATGACAAATCAAGGCACAGTTCCATGAAAACTCACTCCAGGGAACCAGTGAGTTTATTGGGCTTCCTATGGGTGGGGACAATTACAGGGCTATGGGTGCTACTCCCTCAACTGGCACCTGGAAAGCATTACCCCGAAATAAAAGCTTCCCTGTAGTCATATAGATGGAAGGAGCACCCACACACATACACACAGGAGTCCCCAGCCGATTTATACTCTGGTCCCAGGCCTTGTCTTGCATTTAGAAGAGGTGGGAGAAGCAGATACTCATCTGAGGGTCTCCTGCCCTATGCTACCCCTCTATTTGGGAGTACAAACAATTAGCAAACACACCTGGGATGATCTTTTTCGAAGGGGACACAGCTGAACTCCTCCAGATGACGGTTGCTTGGCTTAGAGCACATTTAATTATAATAACACAATTTAAAATAATCAAGGTCTTTTCTTTTTTTCAAGACAGGGTTTCTCTGTGTAGTCCTGTCTGTCCTGGAACTCATTCTATAGACCAGGATGGCCTCAAACTCAGAGATCAGCCTGCCTCTGCCTCCCAAGTGCTGGGATTAAAGGCATATGCTTCCACACCCGGATAATACAAATAAATTTTAAAAAATAAAAATAACAAGATGGAAAGAAACAGAGGAAAACACCTACGTTGACCTCTGGCCCTGACATATGCAACACAGGTGCACACACATCTCAACACACACACAAACACACACACCATAAAATGAAAAACACATTATACATACACCACACCAAATGTACTAACCATCTTAGCTTTATGCTATGGAACACTGGGATGTGTTTACTGTTTCCTCTGGTGGGGCTGACGGGAGCTGCCATTCGGTTTGGCTGTCCACGATTATGAGGGTGTGAGACCACCTGTCACCAGCCCAGGAAAAGAGCAAAACAGCTTCCAGCCAACATTATCACATTTCCACCACAGTTTCTCCTGAAACACCTGAGTGCCAGAGCCTACTAAAATAGTCAGGTACCGTGCACACCCTTCTCCCCACAACACCTGCAGTAGCTCCACCAGGGGTCAAGGGCTGGCAAACAAATCGTCAAATGCTAAATATTTCTTGTTTGATGTTCAGTAGTAACGAGCTTGTACACAGGGTGTGTCACCTAGACCCGGTTCAGTCGTGTCTTCTACACAGCTCCACAACTCCACAGCCACGCTCAACCATCCCCAACATTCATTCATTCAACAAACATTACCTGGATGACTGTCAACCCACTGATTCATGACTTGGAAAGAGCCAAAGTATTATTTAGGAGCTAGACAGGAGCTGACAATGTAACTTAATGAGGCGGGACACGTGCTTCCTAAGCACCTGTCCTCTGATCTTGTGAGAACTATACTTGGGTGAACTCGTTGATTAATTAACGAGGGCCATTTAATCTTCCAGATTTCAATTTTCAGTTTTAGCCAAAAGTCTTTCTGTCTTTGCAGGGGTGTGGGGGTGGAGAGGTGCCTTGGTCCTGCCTCAACTAGACATGGGACAAACTTAGTAGACTTCCTAGGGGAGGCCTTACCCCCTCCGTGGAGCCGATGGGAGGGAGGGAGTGGGGGAGCGGGAAGAGAGGAGGGAGGGGGAACTGGGATTGGAATGTAAAAATAAATTAATTTTTAAAGAAAGAAAACAACAAAGTCTGTCTTTACAAACCAGAACCGGCTTCCCTGATTAGGCTAACTCCTTTGCCTGTTAAAAGCACTCTGTGTCTTTAAAATGGGGGCGGTCTCCTGTCAAACGGGCCCCAAAACATGGGCTGAAGGCGAGTGGAGTCCCACCCACTTTCTGTGACGTCCTGCGTCTTGGCTTCTGATTGCCGGCTTCCAACGTCAATCGCGGGAAGTGCGTCTTGCTGGGACACAGTGGAGGTCTGCGCTCCGGTCTGAGGGGCGGTAGGGTGTATTCTGCGCTCGCCCCACACCCGCGAGGCCCGCGCCGCCCGACCCAACGGCGGAGCCGCCCAGCGCCTCCCGTGGCACCCGCTCCCTCCTCGCTGGGGCGGGACGTGGCCCGACGGCTCCGGTCACTATGGTCAGTGGTCGCGGGACGGGAGGGGGCGCCTCCAGGGCTCATGTGCGTGCGCGCGGTCGGGCGCGAGGCTCAGCCCTTTCTATCCTCCGGATGCTGAGCCCCGGGGTGTGCCTCGCTGTCCCTTTGGGAACCTGCAACGGGGAGATCCAGCCCGGACCGAGCCCTGCTGCCTCGTGTCCACTCCAGGTAGCCCCCCAGGCGCCTCCTCGAAGTCCCGAGGCATGTGCCTGGCCGGGGCAGGATGGGGCACCTCCGGGGTTACGGTCTCCACTCTTTGTTAAGTAGCACTCCTGTGGACAGCTTGCAGCCCACCCATCGCTCACTTAGCTACTCTGCCCCAGCCAGTCATCCCCAGGGACAAGCTATCTGGCCACCCGGGCAAGTCTTAGGGCCACTTGGACTTAAGCTCAGTCTCCTGATGGCAACAGGTCTGTGGAGTCAGGACCACAGGAAGAGGCCGGCCCCAAGGAGTGAGGAATGAGTTAGGAGTCCAGGCAAAAATGATATAGAAGAACCTCCCATCTGAGCAGAGTAGGCCCAGGAGAGTCTGGGCTGGTCAAACCCGGTCGAACCCTGGGCTCGAGCAGGTGGGGAAAATGAGGCCAGACAGAGAGAAAGCTGGTAGGGATTGTGATGATGCGACAGCTTGGACTTGAACCCAAGCCTCTGGTCCAGTGTTGTGTGTTGCATCAGCCCACAGGTTGCCATGGGATCAGGCCTCCAACAGGGGATCGAGGATGGTGGCTGCCCTGTACTTTTCAACTTCCAGCAAAGGGCTCTAAGGAGTCTATTATTAGTACTACTGGTTAGCTTGGGCTCACACAGCTCTGGGCTCAAAGTCTCACCTGCTCTTTTTGTTTTGTTTGGTGATGCTGGGTTTTGAATCCAGGGCTTCATACATGTTAGATAAGGCTTGACTTAGGAACTACACCCCCAGTCCCTCACTTCCAGTCTGGGCTGTCCCAATGGCTGCTATGAGGACCCTATTTATTTTGTTTGTTTTGGTGCGTGTGCGTGTGCGTGTGCGCGCGCGTGTGTGTGTGTGTGTGTGTGTGTGTGTGTGTGTGTGTGTGTGTGTGTGCCTGGGGAGGGAGGTGGTATTCAACTAGGACCTAGGGAATCCAGAAGATGGGTCGTGTGGGTACATGGTTCTTTGTGCTTGCCCTTCATCCCACATTTGGGTCACTACTTTGGGTTGCTGCAGGGCTAGTGTCTGAGTCAAACCTGTGCTGAGTGTGGATGGGAAGCCAGGCATCTTCCAAGCCCTCCTCCTGCTGGGGTGTGCCCAGAAACAGGATGGAGGATGGGGGGGGAGAGAGAACTAGAAGTTCTAGTTTCCTGCTTGTTCTTGGTACCCAAGCGTTCACCTGCTCTGCTGCTCCTGGAAAGTGGCCCGGGCATTTCCGCATCACCTGCCAGGGAATAGAGCTATTAAAATGACAGTTTTAGCCACGCAGAAGCTGCAGGCTGGTAGGGGCTGGGACTTCAACTTCTGTCCCTTACTGTGTAACTGGATCTGCCCTGAACCCAGGAGACCAGTAGCTGGGACCCAGCAACTCCCCTCTGGGGAGTTTAGGTGCCTTGGAGAGAGAGGTAATAGGAAGGACATTTGTCTGGGACTCCTGAGGGCAGAACTAGTGACTGTTTACACGGCATTTTTCATTACACACCTTTTTTGTGTAATGCTACATCTTGCTACATCCTTGGGATCCATGGTTGATTTGTATTAATGTTTTTAAATGTTAGTTGAGGCTGCCTGGTATGGAGCTGGATAGAAGAGACTGTCTTTGGAATGACAGCATCTTCCTCTATTTCCATGTCAAAGTCACAGGGCTGAGCTTGAAGGTGGGTCCCAGACTGAAGACATGAAGTCCTCGGTAGTCAGGGCTGCAAATATCAAGTGACATGTCACCCTCAATACAGGTGCTTTTGCTCTTGGTGGGTCGTAAGAGTGAGTGTTGAGCATAAGCGTAACCATGAGTTCCTGTCTGCTTTCTTCTATCGTGTGTTCCACAAGCCACCACTGGCATCCTCAGCCTCGGTTCGGGCAGTGGTGAGAACCACATGATGCCTGCCCTCTCCTGGAGTTCATGCCTGTGAGCCAGGTCTCAGCCAATGAATTACTGACATGGCCTGAGTCTAACAGAGACCTTGGGAGCATGGCACATTCCACTGGTGGGGGAAACCAGGTGCTGGAGGCTGTAAAGAAGTATTGCGGAAGGATTGGGAAAATAGTACATTCCAGGTAGCAGGACGATAGGCTTACAGGCCGTGGGGCACAGTCAAAAGTGGGCATTCTGGGAAGAGTAAGCAGCTGATTGAGATTCAGGGATGCTAGAGGAGCCTGGGGTGGTGAGTCTGGAAGATTGGATGGGATCTGAGTGTTCTGTACAGAGCTTTGCATGCTGGGTGGTGGAGTTTGGGTTGTCTGCACATTAGGGAACTGTAACATTTCTGATGAATATGAAATGGTTTCTGGCTCTCTGACGCTGGGTCGTGGGTGGCCAGCTGGAGTGAGAGGAAGGCTTGCTCATTCAGTGTGCCCACCAGGTTACTGCAGCAAAGCTCTCCAGCAGGATAGAGCCATAGGCG
The DNA here is from genome assembly GCF_003668045.3 of Cricetulus griseus. NCBI lineage: Eukaryota > Metazoa > Chordata > Mammalia > Rodentia > Cricetidae > Cricetulus > Cricetulus griseus. Next base: position 102,692,781 of record NC_048598.1, on the reverse strand, counting down.
CGGGTCTTGTTTGCTGGTGAGTCTGGAGGCTGAAGTCACCGCTGAAGGTGCAGGCAAAGGCACACAACCTCTGAAGGTGTTTGGGAATGTTCTGTCCCTGGTTTCCCCAAACTTCCAGTAGTGGCTTGACTTGTGACACTGGTACTCATCTGCAGATGGCTCTCCCCCATGCATGCGTTTGCACTCCTCTTTTAATAAGGAAATTGGTCATGGGGCTGGTGACCCACCCTGCTCCATTGTGACCTCATCTTAACTAATTATATCAGTGACGACCAGATTCCAAAGTAAAATGGCATTCTGAGGCCTGGAGCTAGGGCTTCAACAGTCCAGCTTGTCACACTCGGGATATGTTTTTAGAATACATTCCAACATTCCAGTAAGTGGAGATCCAGCGGTGACAGATGATGAGTCCCTACTTTTGTGGAATTGGCATTTGGGTGGAGGTGGCATCTCTCTAGTCATGTAAAGAGGCAGAACAACACTGGGGGCAGAAGAAAGAGAGGTACAAAGACACTGAGGTAGAAGTGTGTGTCCTGTTGGAGGGCAGGGCAGCCACTGTGGCTGGAGCCCCTTGTTGTACTAGGGCCAGATGGGAGGTTGGCAAAGATTGAGCAAACAAGCCAGTGGATGGATTGAAGAGGTTTCACACTGCCACAACGTCATAGATTGGGTGATTTATAATGACCAGACATTTATTGGCTTCTGCTTCTGCAAGTGTCTGGTTAGGCCATCATCAAGGCGCTGGCCTCTGGGAGGGCCCCCACATCTTCTTACTGTGTCACAACATGGTAGGAGGGCAGAGTGAACTAGAGAAAACCCCTCCCTATGGTGATGGCACTAATCCTTTCATGACAGGGGAGTTCCCAGACCTAGTGACCTCTGGAAAACTGTCACATTGGCAGTTAAATTGTAACTTGGTTTAGAAGGGACCAAGAGATTCAGGGATGCTAGAGGAGCCCGGGGTGGCTCCTCTAACCCCACCCCACTATCTTCTGTTCTTTTTACATACAAAATGCATTTTTTCTATCCTGGAAGTTCCCAGAGTCTTCCCTTAGTACAGCCCAACTCAAATGTCCAAAGGCCAGGGCCATGACAGGTGAGCCAGGCAGAGGTGAGACCCAGACCAGTGTCCTGACAGATCTTGTCTGCTGAGGGCCTGTCACCCAAGTGTCATGGCAGGCAGGCCTGAGACAGACATTCTCATTCCCAGAGTGGAAAGTCAGCCACAAATAAGGCGTAAGTCATCCTATGTGAGCCCAGCACCCAATTCAGCAAACCGAATTAGGTCCTCGCTTCCAGAATAATCTTAACTCTGTGCTGCCTCCATGCCACTCGGGTGGCTGTTGGAACTGCCCACCCTAGGGTTTCACTGTGCTCAATGTAAACAGCAGCTCATGGCCTTCTACATCCACATGGCCTTCTCTGCTGTGGGCATCACCCTAGTATGGACTCTGTCTGGTTGCTCTGGCCCCCTACACTGTGCACTGCACCCCAAGCTCTGACATTCAGCAGGACTCAGGGCTAGCTGTGTGGACTCTCTACCAAGGCCACAGCTTTGGCTACTAGAGTAGCAGCCCTCCCTGTGCTCTTCGGTCCTGATGGAAACGTGCCCTCTAGGAATAGCCGGCCTCTAAGATCTCTGCTGTGTTTGGGGGTGTCTCCTACCAGATGTCTTCCTGAGTGATGCGTAGCTCCCTTCTGTCCTAATCTCGTCAGCGAGTGGCCAGCTGCTGGGCCACACCCTTGGTATGCGGATGGCATTTCTTTCTTTTACTTGGTCAGCTGTGAGTTTTCCAAGACTTTCATCCTCTTCCTTATACATTCCATCTTTACGTCGTTTCTCTCCTCACATTTTAGTAGGTGACATTACAAGAAGCCACACCACAGCCCCAATGGTGTCAGTATTCAGGCATCTGTGCTGGCCTGCCCTTGGGGTTCTGACAGGATAAAGCTGCAGCCACTAAGAGCACCACCTGTGCACAGTCACTGTGTTTCCTTTTAAAAGGGCCAGGCCCACCACCTATCCCCTCTCCCCTCTCCCTCTTGCACCCCTCTTCCCCTCTCCTCCTCTCTCTTGCTGCTCCTGTCGCCAGAGGCCAGTCTTCCCTCTTCCCTTACCTCTTTTATGATCCCTTTCCCTAGTAAAACAAACAAACAAAAAAACCTTATGCTTGAACCCTGTTGCATGGCGTGTTTATCCTGTGTGCTCCTTTTCTTACATTACAACACCAGGTCCTTCCCAGTTCATTTTCTTAAGTTCTGTTTTCCCATTTAGCCCTGGGGCAAGGACACCCTGCAGCCTAGTTCTTTGCCACTTGAGGAGCCTGCCCTTCCTTCCAGCAGTCTCCAGCACTTCATCCCTCAATTCCATCCGAGGCTACATCCCCATAGTCTTTTCTGTGACAGTTCCTGCCAGCGTTCTCGAACAAAGTCTTCAAAGACTATCGCTTTCCCTTCCCACCGATTTGTCTTACTTGCACCAGAACCGCCCTTCACGGTCTGTTCCCAGGTCTGCTCCCAGCTGAGACGGCTTCTCCAGCATTCATCTGGGAAGTGTCCCAGCAGTACCCACTCCCCTGCCCCGAAGCCTTCATGTCTTCAGGTATTTGTCATGGCAGCTCCTACTCCTGGCTCCTGGCTATGCCTTAGCCTGGTTGTGTTGCTGTAATGGGTTATCACTGGGTGATTTACACCAAACAGCCTTATCAGGCTCAGAGCTTGAGAGGCTGGGATGTCCTAAGATGAGGTGCCAGCCTCAGGCCAGGAGCTTTCTTTCCTCGGGGGAAGGCATCGTTTGGCATAAAGGGGCTACAGAAACTGAATCAACACTGGGTACAATCCATGATGGTGGTGTTAGTCAGGTCTGTGAAGCTAGACACTGCCTTTTGATACTGTGACTTTAGCAGTGTTGGGGGAACAAACATCAAACCTAGCAGAGAATACTGTGGAAAGGCCCTGCCTGTTAAGCAACCTGCACTGGCTGCTCATGGACAATAGGGCCAATTAGAAGTGGAAGCCTGGAGGTCACGGGTCATCCTTGTGGGAGATGGAGAGGGCTCTTGGGTCAGACCCAGGAACAGGTGGAGCAGGGTGAGACAGTGGAAGAGAGGTCCTGGATTTGGGGTATACTCTGTCTGGTTGAAGGGGTACCTAGAGAAGCCTGGGGGGTCAACAGAGTAATTAAGGGATAAATGAATTAAAAGAGCTGCATAGATGTCTGAGAGGTTGCCAGTGGTTTGAGGCTGGAGTCCTAGGGAAAGGTGAGGCAGGAGCGGAGATCAGGCGGGTGGCTGCTAAAATGTGTTACATAAATTCATGCTAATCTAAGGGAGGCAGGGCCCAGCTTCAGGAGCTCTGAAAACAGCCAGCAACTAGGATAAGGGGTTGGGGTCCCACAGAGAAGGGTCATGTAGTAAGCTCCTGGTGAGAGAGGTTCCAAGACATCACCCTTAGTATTCAAGTAAGGTTCAGTGAGGTCACCACCAGGGTCCTTACAAGAGGGAGGAGGTGCAGGCCCCAGTAAGAGGATCATGGGAAGAAAGGTGAGAGGAAAGAGCCATTCACCATGGAAGCCAGACAGCCTTTAATATGTGTGTGTGTGTGTGTGTGTGTGTGTGTGTGTGTGTGTGTGTGTGGCGGGGGGTACAGACATGCCACAGTGTGTGTGTGGAGGTCAGAGGGCAACCGCAGGAGGCAGTTCTCAACTTCCACCACATGGGTTCCAAGGATCAAACTCAGATAGTGCCCCCACCCACTACCCATGTCCCCATCCCCGGGGCAGCCTTTAGGGACCCTGGAAAACAGCCTGCAGAGCGAGCAGCAGAGTCCAGAAAACCCTTGCCACCCAAAATCACGGCCTGCCCAGTGGAGGCACATTGCCAACTGCCAAAAAAGTAAAGTGGTCATGTTCTGTGGCACCACAACTGTCCTCAGGTGTTGGAGCAGGAATGAGTCTTTCAGGGAGACAGGTGTCCCTCCACCCGGGCTTCAGTGGTCTTTGGCTTAACTCACCTCATCAATACAGGTGTGTCTGTGTGTGTGTGTGTGTGTGTGTGTGTGTGTGTGTATGAATATATGTGTATTTGTGTATTTGTATATATATTCATCTATAGAGAGAAAATAAGAGACATTTTTAGGTATATGTGTGTGATGTATGCCTGTGTATGTGTTCATGTTGGCATATTGTACCAACCTGTGTACATGTATGTGGAGGCCAGAGATTGACACCAGATACCTTCCAAAGTTTCCCTTTTATTTTTTAACATGTGCACATGTGTGTAGTGTGCATGTGACCCTGCTTCACAAGTGTGTGGGCACATGTGTGCATGGATTGACACGCACATATGTGCTGGTGCGTACGGATGCTGGAAGTTGACACTGGGTGGTCTCCTCAGTCGCTGTATATTTAGGGAGGACCTCTTGCTGAGCCTGGAGTTTGTCAGTTCCACGTAGTTGAGCTAACCAGCTTGCTCCAGAGGCCCCGTCTGCTTCCTGCAACAGGCGATTGCCTCGCTGCCCAAATTTTAAGTGGGCTCCGGGGATCGGAACTGCATTCCTTACTCTTGTGTAGCAAGCACTTTGTTCACTGAGCCCTCTCCCCAGCTCCTCTAGTTTTTGAGACAGAGTCTTCTCACTGAACCTGGATCTCACTGATTAGATATAGTGGCCAGTCATCAAACTCCGGAGATCTGAGTCTCTCTAAATGGCCTTTCCATTGCTGAGGCCACAGGGGCGCGGCTTTTTACACGGGTGCTGGGTCACAACACTCAGGCCCTTACGCTGAAGCAATAAGTTAATTGCCCACTCAGCCACCTTCGCAGCCCCCAGGTAGACATTTAAAAGCTAGACTCTATTTCTAGTGCCAAGGTAGGACCAAGATTGAAGCCTGGGTGGCCTCTGGCAAAGCCTTGAGCCTTCTAGAGGAGAGGTTGGGGGCTCTGAATCTGCTGCTGGCAGGTGAGGCTAGAGTTTCCTGCTCTTCTGGGTGTCTTGAGGTCAGGCTGTGTGGTAAGTGGTGGCTTGGGGGCCTGGTTGGTGAGTCAACCCTGCCCAAACTGCCTGCCCAGAGGAAGATGACTGCCTGCTAGGCCTGGTGGGCGCTGCTGGGCCCGGGATGTGGGCATGCTCAGATGTACTGATAGGATAGCTGGTGGGTAGATGGGGTTTGTAGGCAGAGGAGTGAGCTGAGGCCTGGCTGTGGAGCTGATCGTAGCCTCACCTCTACTGTTGAAACTGTTGGCGTGGGTGATGCCCGCCCAGCTAAATTAATTAGCATCTATTTGCAAACCAGCAATTAAAGAGCCAGTGTCTTTCCTGTGGCTTGGTTAGGTCTGACAGGACAGTCCGGTGTGCTCTGTCTGTTTCCTTTTTCTCCATAACAATCTTAAGTTCTTCAGCCAAGGTTTAAAAGCAAACACCAGTTAATGTCAGCCAAGGTCAAAACCCAAGCATTGTTCCAAATTGCTGGACTAGTAAATCGATACTGCCCTTAGGATCTTCCTGGAGCCGAGGCTTGTCTCACCCAGAATGCTGGTGGGTTTGGGTGGAGACTTGGATCATGCTGGTGGTGTTTTAGGGACTTGAAATGTCAGGGTACAAACCTGCTTGTCACTAGGGTGCCCATGTATACACTTGGGAGCACTAGAAGCCAACCTTCCTTTCTTCTTTTACTCCTTCCTTCCTTCCTTCCTTCCTTCCTTCCTTCCTTCCTTCCCTCTGTCCCAACCCCCTTCCCCGAGACAGTCTCACAATGTAGCCTATGCTAGCCTAAATTTCACCATCCTCCTGCCTCAGCCTCCTGGGACACTAAGATTACAGGCAGGAGCCACCATACCCAGCCATGGCTGGTTTTTAAATAGTATTGAGTAAAGTAAAAAAAAAAAAAAATTACCCCATAATATTTGTAGTATAATATATATGTAAATATTTTTCTAAATATATTAAAAATAGAAAAATATATCTCTAGTCTGACACAAAGTAGAGGCATGATTCCCAAAGATTAGGGTCTCGGGGACTTAAGGCTGCAGAACTGTGTACATAAAATGGCTAAAATGGTATGTTTCATGTTATGTACATTTTGCCACCAAGTGTCATAGTTATGTTCCCATGAAGTCAACAAAGTTGGCTCGGCCTAAGGTTTTTAAAACTTGTGAATGAAATGGAGCCGTTTCAAGCTGCAAGCCAGAGGTCTGTGGATCTTTGAGAGGGAGACTAGGAACTGGAAAGGAAGGACACAAGAAGCTGGTACCCTTTTGCACAGGTAGAAGGCTCAATGGAGGTGGAGGAGAGGCTGACTCATCCCTGTAGTGGTGGGCTTTGCTTTCTTGTTTTTTCCTTTGTTGTTTTGGTTTTTGTTGTTGATGTTTTGTTTTGTTTTGCAGAGCTGGGGATGAAACCAGGGCCTTGCATGTGTGCCAGGCAAGTGCTCCACTGTTGAGCCACACCCCCAGCCTGCTGATACCTTTTAATGGCTGTGCCTAGTGTCACTTAGGAACTGTTTCTTGATACCCTGCAGTAAGCATCACAGACTGGCAAGGCTCTTGGAGTCACTGAACTCCTATCAGGATCTCTGAGAGGACAGTGTCTCTGGGGGGCTGCAGAAGTAACAGGTTGGACCAAGCCTCTGGGTAAGATGGCCCAACAATGCCCTGGACAGGACATTCCTTTGTGGTCTGGAGTCTGGGCTGTGCCTGTCTATCCCTCTGGTGTGTTTGAACTTCACACTGACCTGCATTAATCACATCCTAGCTCAAACTACCTGACCTTGGCAGTGTCGTGGGTATAATAATGGCCACCTCACAAGTGTGTTGTGATAATTAAGATAATGAGGGCATACCAGCCTCTGTTCAGTGCTCAGCACATAGCAAGTGCCCAGGAATGGCACCTGTCATCATTTCACACATCGTAGGGCTTAGGGGAGCAGCAGATCCTCAAACCATCTTCATGTTGGCTTCCAACCTCTGGTCCCAGGATGGCTGCTGTAGGCATCATCAGCATCTCTGCTCTTTTTATCCCACACCAACTTTTGCCAGAAGCTCCACCAGACTTTTTTATGGGCCGAGGATGTGCAGGTTTGGGCCCTCTAGCTAGTCAGAATGTCCCAAGGATGCCTTGTACCAACCTCCTGAGAGCTGGGATTACTGCCCAGCTGCCCATTTAGCTCACATTCTTATACAGGAACCTGAGCTCTGGACCTTGAACTTCCGAGGAAAGTGCTTTATCTTCTGAGCGACATCCCCAGTTACAGAACCTTATTTTCAGCTGGAAACTCTTTATGTGGGTCAAACACACTTTAAAGATCAGTCTTGGTGTGTGTGTGTGTGTGTGTGTGTGTGTGTGTGTGTGTGTGTGTGTGTGTGTATGTGTGTGTGTGTGTGTATCTGTCTGTGTGTGCTTGTGCACTCTAGTGTGTAAACTCAGATTAGCCCTTCCCTGGACCTGAGCATACCCCTTCCAGCGCCACATGGGGTCACCTCACAGCTAACCTTCACCCTGTGGTGTTACTGGCTTTTGTGTAGGGATGAGAATACCCATTTATTGGCAGCATGTGATGCCAGACTTGAGACAGGATGCATTTCAGGAATGGTGGTGTGGGGGGGGGTCGGAAAGGAAAGGAAAATGAATAAGTGAATGAATGAATGAGGTGGAAACATACTCCAGCGTAATTATTAAGTCCAAGGCATTAACATTTATGAAATGAATCTGTTAGCAAATTATGAGGTCAGTTCTTTATAACCAGGACACTTGATGATGGTGCCAGTCCTGCTTGTCCCTATTGGGACCAGGACAATCCAGGCAGGTCCCTAGGATGCTGGTCACATGCTCACACACCCCTTCCTAGGGGCGGGGTCGTGTTCTGGGCTGTGTAGCTGGCTGTTCAAAGACTGTTAGTTCCAGGAGCCCCACTGGTGCTTTGGAGGCAGGCTTAGTGTTTCTTCTTTCTCTTTCAGAGTGAAACATCTTTCAACCTAATATCAGAAAAATGTGACATCCTATCCATTCTTCGGGATCATCCGGAAAACAGAATTTACCAGAGGAAAATTCAGGTGGGGCAGAGGGCAGACAGACCAAGAGCCTAAACAGAAAGGGTGGAGGTCGGGAGTAAAGAAGGAAGCAGCTTTTGGAAGGCATGGAGCTCAGGCCAGGTTCCTGGACAAACTGAAACACTCATAGACCATTCTGGTATTGGGTATTTACCTCAGAGAGATCCTTTCCCCATGGGAAAATCATACATTTTAAAGCTAAGCACTATACTAAGTGCTGGACTGACTTGCTTCTTTTTTATGATTCTGTGTGGCAAGTATTTATCCCTTGACCACGGAGGAAAGTGAGAAATGGCCACATAGCTCCTGAACTGCCAAGCTGGGTCTGATCTCATCACTGCTATACTAGAGGACCTCTTAGGACAGGACCATCACTGGGAGGCTGCAGGGTTGCTCCCAGGGCCACAGAGGATGAAGGAGTGAGGTCCCCAGTCCATGGTACACATGGCAGATGGACTAGGTCTTTGATGACGCTGTCCTGCAGTCTTGTGGAGCCCTCCCACAGACCTTGCAGATACAGCACAGTGTTGGGGCCGTTTCTTACTCTTAAGAGACTCCTGAGGCTGGACGAAGTTGGCAGTTCAGGGTGACACTGGTCTGCATGTGACCACAGGAAGCACGCCCAGCAGGACTCAGGGCTGAGGACAAGTCAGCTCTGTGTCCACTTAGTTTCTCAGGAGCTGAGAAGGGGGACACTGTCCCCAACCAGCCTCTTCAGGTGATCCAGATAAGCCCTATGCCTTCTTGTTGCTGGGGCTTTCCAGTCCCTTGAAAACCAGGCTGTACTTGCAAAACCCTGACTACTGTCCCACAAGACAGAAGCACTCTAGGCCATTTCAGAGGGATGCTGGGAGCAGGGCTGAAAGGGTGGGTGGTATGTCACTCCTGACACAGTTGAGAAACATACATAGCCCTACTGAGGCTGTTTAGTGTTCTGAAGCCTCCCTGTCACACACCACATTCAGCTGCCAGCTTCCTCTAGGAAGCCTTCCCTGACTGTCAGAAGTCTAGAGTCTCTAACCCAGGGCACCCAGCTCACTTCCTCATTCTGTCACCACCCTGACTGAAGGCTGCCTAGTGTCAGGGGCTGACTGACATTCAGAGTGTCACATCAATGCTGCCACCACTGAGGTTCACGTGTCCTCGTCTCCCCTTAGGAACTCAGCAAAAGATTTACCTCAATCCGAAAGACCAAAGGAGATGGGAACTGCTTCTACAGGGCCTTGGGCTATTCCTACCTGGAGTCTTTGCTGGGCAAGAGCCGAGAGATCCTCAAGTGAGTAAGGCCTGTGTAGACACTTCTGCTTGTCTAGGCTGCATCTGCCCTGGACCAAGTTTTTTTTTTTTTGTGTGTGTGTGTGTGTGTGTGTGTGGTGTGTTTTGGGGTTGGGGGGGCACATCATGCCAGGAAACATAGCTGCCCACTGGATGGTGTTGATGGCAGCCCAGAGGCTGAGGAAAGGTGTCAGTAACTTGTCTGGTACTTCCCTCAGCATTGTCTGAAGGCAGGGCTCACCAACAGTGGGTGGCCACTTGGTATTTACTGAAAAAAAAAAAAAAGAAAGAAAGAAAGAGAAAGAAAGAAAGGAAGGAAGGAAGGAAGGAAGGAAGGAAGGAAGGAAGGAAGGAAGGAAGGAGAGAGATGTGGAGGCATACAGTAAGATGATGTTTCAAACACCAACACAAGGAGGAGGAAGAGGAAGAAGGAAGGAGGACAACAAAGAAGAGAGGAAGAGGAAGAAGGGGAAGACGACAAAAGAAAGAGAAGACAAAGACAAAAGGAGGAAGCATGTCCTTGCTGGCCTTGGTGTGTGTGTGCACGTGCAGGCACACTGTCTTCTTTCCTTCTACTGCATTGATGGGAAGTCACTTTTACCAAGCCATTTGGCTGGCCCTTTATCCTGATAGTGAGTGCAGCCCAGTGCCAGGCTGGTCCTGAAGTTAATGAAGAGCTGCTTTACATGGTGGCCAGGACAGACTCTTCACCATGCCCACAAAGGCCCTGTGACCTGTGGCAGGAAGGGCCTATGCATCAGAGTGGGAGCAAAAGTGGGGCTGGCCTTGGGTCAGGGAGGCCAGACCTGATTGGAGCAAGCTTGTGTTAGGACTGGTTTCTAACTACCCCACATAAGCAACCAGAACATAGATCTGAGGGACTGAAAGAAGCGCACGCTGGGGTCCATGGTGTTCTCACCTTACCTCACTTACGAAATGAGTACTACTAAACAGGAAACTGAGCTTTGAGTGTTTAATTTTAAAATTAGATTTACTTGTTTTATTGTATGAGTGTTTTGCCTGCACGTATGTATGTGTCCCACGTGTCCTCAGTGTCAGAGAGGGCACTAGCTCTCCTGGAACTGGAGTTATGGATGGTTGTCAATTGTGCTGGGAATCAAACCAGGATCCTCTGCAAGAATGTGTTCTTAACACTGAGTATGCTCCCTAGCCCCATTCTTGGTTTTCAGTATGCTTTATTTCTGTGTACCTTTACAACATTTGGATTTTAGTAAGGGGTGCTAATTCTTTAAGTAACAGGTTATTAGCTTAAGGGAGGGGGAGAAAAGGGCAAGAGCTGGACATGACCAGGGCAGATGATGACAAGTGCGACCACAGGGACAGGAACCTTTGAAAGGGAATTGCCATGTCCAGGGAGTAGGCTGTGACTGCCTCAGTTTCTTCATCTGAGAAATGGAATCATCTACAGCAGGGAAGGCAGCAGGTCAATATGTAGAGTGCCTTGAAACGTCACAGGGCACTTCTGTGAGGCTGGTATGGACTGGACAATTGCCTGTCACAGCAACACCATGTGTTCCCCTTGCGACCGTCAGGTAAACATCAGGTCTCCTCCCCTCTAGGTTCAAAGAGCGTGTGCTACAGACCCCAAATGACCTTCTGGCTGCTGGCTTTGAGGAACACAAGTTCAGAAACTTCTTTAATGCTGTGAGTTCACCTGAGCCATACTGGCCTTCCACAAGGGCAGAGCAGACAGGAGCAGGCAGGCTGGAGGTCTTCGATCCACCCACAGCTGTGCAGCTTTGTTCTTAGTCCTCCCACCTGGGGCTGGGGCAAGGCCATTCCCTGCTGCTTGGGGGTATATGGGTCAAGGGGACCTCAGTTTGGAGGACTGTCAGCATCGTTCTGCCATTCTGAATATATGGTAGAAGGAGACTCAATGCCAGGCCCCTAGATGTGCCTCGGAGCCTCAACACTAAGACTTGCAATCTCAAAATGAGCTCTGAGGAAGTCGTGTGTGGGGTGGGGTGTGGGGGACAGGTGCTTGCTGGGGTCTATTCTGATGGTGGCAGCGTGAAGTTTTACAGTGTGGTAGAGCTGGTAGAGAAGGACAGCTCGGTGTCCAGCCTGCTGAAGGTGTTCAATGACCAGTGCTGCTCGGACCGGATCGTGCAGTTCTTGCGCCTGCTCACATCGGCCTTCATCAGGAACCGAGCTGACTTCTTCCGACATTTCATTGATGAGGAGATGGACATCAAAGACTTCTGCACTCATGTATGTCCCTAGGGTCGTCCTGTAGCCCCTGGCCTAGGCTTTGCTTGTCTGTCTCTTACACATCCCAGGACCACTGTTTCTGCCCAGAGGAACATCCTTGCAATGTCAGCTAGCAAGGTTAGCACCTGGAGGCATCTTCCATGAGTGGCCTGAGCGCCGAGGCTTGAGCAAGCAGCTTGTATTCCCAGGGAATCGCCTATCTGGAATCTCAGGACTGCTCTGCTGATAAGCAGCTGAGTGGCAGCTCCTGTCATGCTAACCCTAAGATGGGCTTTTGTTTAGATAATATTTATCTGAAGGAGTGGCCCACATGTAAGGAAGTGGACAATTATGGCTACTTGGATTTTTTTTTTTTTTAATTAGGAGGTACTGGGCCCTAAGTTGGACGGCGACTACCAGTAGGCACAAGAACAGCTGCCCTCTTTGGGGTACCTGCCACCATCTCTGCCTCTCTGTTGTCTCTACAGCAGCAGGACTCACACACAGGCTCTGGCCACTGCCAAGCACTTATACTTGGAAGCCTTTGATGACAAGGTCCTCTTAGTTCTAAGTTCTGATGCTAGCCTAAAAGATTCCTCCCCTTTTGCACATTCCTTAAAGGGTATGGAATAAAAATGGCTCAGGTTTGCGGCACACCTTTAATCCCAGCACTCGAGAGGCAGAGGCAGGCAGATCTCTATGAGTTCGAGGCCAGCCTGGTCTCCAGAGCGAGTGCCAGGATAGGCTCCAAAGCTACACAGAGAAACCCTGTCTCGAAAAACCAAAAAAAAAAAAAATAGGTTCAGGTTCATTTTCTGCAAGCCCTGTAGTCTCTGTGTTGCTTCCATGACAGATGGTTATCAGCACCTGCGCTCACATGTGCTTGGGAAGAACCCCCCCACCCCACCCCCAGCACAGGAGACCATGATCCTGAGAGCCAGGGTTTCACTCACCCTCCCCGCGCCCCTCCTAAGTGTTTCATTTTGGCATTGCAGGAAGTGGAGCCCATGGCCATGGAGTGTGACCACGTCCAGATCACAGCTCTGTCGCAGGCACTGAACATTGCTCTGCAGGTGGAGTATGTGGATGAGATGGACACAGCTCTGAACCACCACGTGTTCCCTGAGGCTGCCACCCCTTCCGTTTATCTGCTCTATAAAACATCCCACTACAACATCCTTTATGCAGCCGAAAAACACTAATTTTAGGCCATGCCGGAGCCTGTCATCTAATGGACTGCATTCTGAATGGAACATTCTGCCTTGGCAATTTTTTAATTGATTTAGACAACTAGAAACATACAGCCTTTTGGGTAAAGCCACTGAACTGAGACCTGTGCCCACTATGGACTGTCATGACTTAATAGGAATTTTAGTATTTATTTTGATAGATGATGTAATGCCTGCTAACTCTGGACCAGAAAGCCAGGAACCCTATGTATCCGTTTACTGTAAGAACCTCGTTGGACCTATTTATTTATCTGGAAGAGGTTCCTGGCAGTGTTGACATGCCGCTGTGTAAAAATGGGGAAATCCGGTTTATCCTTAACAGGGACAGTAGCCTTCATAGGGGGGGAAAAAAAAAAAAAAAAAACTCAGGTCAGCTGTCAAATTCAGGTGACTCACCAGACCTATGAAGAGTCCAGCCCTGCTATGTATGTTGGGTGTGTAATGGTAGACAACTGTCTGAATGTGAGGGGCTTGTGTGGAGTTTCCTTCATGATGGCTGTGCTTTCCCATCCATTGGGGGGTGGGGGGAGAGGGAGTGGGGGAGAGAAAACATGAGAGACTTTTATACCAAAGTCAGAAAAGGGTTTTAGCCTTCAGCATGAAGCTCAGGTTGTGAAGTCCTTCTGCCTCAGGGCCACAGCTCTTGACTTTGAAGACAGGCCCTTCAGAGTTTGGCTGTCAGCCCCACTTGGATAAGGCTTGACAAAGCCGAGGGCTTGTACCTGAGTCAGTGTTTATGTCTGGGACTGGGGAGCTGCATCTGCCCGCCCATCATCTCCAGTGAATTCTAGAAGTAGGGTCTAGGTAGTCAGCTGGGTAGGGGTGTGTACAGCCTGGAAACAGGAAGAGCAGAGCACAGGGTCTGCAAGGCTCTTCAGTTTTCCCCAGCCCAACTTTGTAGGCAGCTAGGCATAAAAGAACAGACAAGCCATACAAGTTGGCAGCAGGGACGGTCCCAATGCTGGCAGCAGCCTCTTCGTCTGCACATGCCCCTTAACAGCCCCTTACTCGCCTTGCTGCCACCCGAGGACACTGGGGGACAATCAGCCTCCAGCTGGCCTGAGGCACTAACTAGCCATGCCTTCCTCTGTAGGACAGCCATGGAACCACCCACTAGTACCCTTCCTTGGGTGCAAGGTTCCCTCTCAATGTTTCATTCTGCAGGGCTTAAGACTTGTGGTGCTACAGTGAGGGTCTGCCAACAGTCTGCACACAGGACCAGAAGGATCCAAGTCTTAAATCTCACATCTGTATCTTTTCTTCTGCTTGGTGTAAGCCAAAAACTCCCAGATGTCTGGGCAGTGTGGAAACCAAGGCCAACATTTAGATCCAAGGGCCCCAGCTACTGAGTCTGTCACTGACACAGAGTATATAAATCTGACCTTCATCTTTTGTTAAGTGTCCCACCCTGATCTGGGTAAGAGTGTTTGTGACTATGACAAGTACCCTGGAAGAGCAGGCACTTATTTCCGTGACTATCTTCAGCCAGACTATTCTTCACTTCCAAGCTGAATGTATGAACATAGGATGCCTGCCTGGGCTGCTCCAAGGAGTTCAGATGGGTCTGGGAACAGGACAATGGGAACTTGGGAACATGCTAAAACCTGGCTGACCACAGCGATTTACTGGCTAGGCTACAGCAACAAATCATGCTAGCACGCCCACTTTCTGAGTGACTCCTGCACCCCTACAGCCACCTCTTTCTACACAAAACCCTGAAAATGCAGGTGCTTTAAGAGATCATCTTTGCAAATGCGTGTATATGCCTCACTTTCCCAGTATACCTGCTCTGGCTGTCTTCCTGAAACAAATGAAACTCCACTGGGGCCAGCTGCCCAAGTTCAATTCTCAACTCTGTGAGCTTGGCCAAGCCACTTCACCTCTGAGCTTTGGAAGCAGAGAAGTATGCCTCAGAAGTGAATGGCCTCCTTAAGTATGAGCCACAGGGAAACAATGTGACATCTAAGAGCCAAGTATACAGCCAGCCTGGGACAACAGGGCTCAGGGTCAGTGAGTGCCCAAGCCAAGCCCTACATCTTCCTTTAGATGAAAACATCTTCGTAGCATTAAAAGTTTCTATAACAACTTTCAGCCTGGCCTCTTAATGTTGGATAGTGGTTACGTAATGAACACCATCTTCTCACAGGCCACTCATGAGGCAGGAAGCTGTACACAGACTTGACCAAAGCCTAGGCACACTAGTGGCCCCATCTTACCAAGGGTGTGCAGAGCTCTTGAGCCCACTTACCAACTCCACTGACATCTCACAGCATCATTTGGAAAGTGGAGGCCACTGGGTGATCTATGTTTGCTTTGTCCTCCTAGCTAGGTCAGAAGTAGACAGTGGGGTCATGGGAAGGGCACCTACCTGGAGGTGCTGGGTCCTAACATCAGAATAGTAGAACTCACTCAGATGGAAGGTGCCCCAATTTACCAACATCTCATCTGGCTATCTGACACTAAATGTCCACTTTCTCAACTACAAAAAAAGGGGGGGAGGGGCTAAAATACACCATGACCTCAGAGACAACCAAATGAGAATCCAAATTAATAAAAGTTTCTAATAGCCATGACTAATACATTCCTATAATCCTTCCTTATGAGGACACTGAGGCAATAGGGTTCCCAGTTCTAGGCCTCCCTAAACAGTGAAACTATTCAAACTAGTCAGCAGAAGGCTAAACAGGTATAAGCACTATCACCTAACAACCTGAGCTAGATCCCCAGAACCCACGTAAAGGTAGAAGGATGGAACAAATTGTCTCCATGTCTGAGCAGCACCCCCCCCCATCACATACTATATATATGTTTAGGGATACAGATAACTCAGTGGTAGAGTGCTTGCCTAGCACATGGGCTCAATCTCTAGTACTTTAAGGGTTAAAAAGTATCTTAATACCAGGCATCCATTCAACAGCAATACCAGAATCCAGTTGAGGCTCAAAGTTAAAAGGGAGTCCCACGGTCACCTTTCAACCTTGCTGAGAGTTGAGGGAGACTGTTTCTTAGATAGGATATTTAGGCATGCCTGTGTACTAAAATCCACAGGACTCCTCAAGCCAAACATCTGAACCATGCCCGTGAACATCTGTCTCAAAGTGCAGGCTGAGCTGTCCTTCCCCCATGTCTGGCAGTGGTGGTTACTAAGCCAGAATGACTGGGAGCTGTGCAACACGCGTCACTATCCCCACAGTGTACTTACACTAGGCCCCAATGCAGGACTGGAGGCCTGAACCCCTGGAGCTCTGCCATCTAAACTGTGGCCAGCATCACGAGGCAGGTAGCCCAGAGCACTGAGCTCCTTATAGAGAACACACAGCCCTCCAGGGCACTTCAGGCTGAGAAGTCTGTTTTATAAAAAGGCTAGGACAAAAGACAATGCATGGAATCATGACCAGGAACTTGGGCCAGATCCTGTGGTCTCTAGCGCTACCTACAGATTTGTGACTGATACCCTTGTGAGCTGAGGGTGGCTCAGATAAGAGAGCAGACAGTAGTGTGACACAGAAGCTGGTGGTATAATGACTGCTGTGGAGAAGGACAGTGACATATACTGAAGATCTGACAGATGGCACCATTTCCCACCTGAAGGAAACAGTACTGTGTTGGCCCAAGGGAATCTCAAAGCTAATGATATAACACTGCAACACTCTCAGGACAACTCTGCTCCCATCTGTTTTTAATCTGGAAACCACGGTGTAAATAAGAAGCCTGCGTACACTGGATACAGAGGCATAGCTGCTGGCTACTACACTTACTCCACAACACACGTGCATGAGTTCTTTCCTGCTAAAGGATGGAAGAGTGGGACGTTTTCCCAAGTAGATGGTGGCGCGAAACACAAGGCTAGGAAGGCTTTCACAGACAACTGGAGAACAGACCTCACTGAGCAGTCACCACACTGACAAAGGGCAGTTAGCTCGTGCTTGCACTTGACTGCGGAGGTGCCCGGTGTTCTTTTGGCTTCTTCCTCCTCCTCCTCTTCTGTCTAGAGAGGCAGCTCAGTGCAGACTCACCATTCCTGGGGGCCACCATGGGCTGAGGCAGCCTGCCAGACTGTGTGGGGTACCTGGTCTTCAGGTTCTCCTGGAAGAGTGGCTGGGAGAGCAGATGGCGTAGCTCCTGCTTCAGGACCTTTATCTGCTTCTGTCGCCGTCGCTCTTCCTGCTGGTCAGCTTTTCCTCCTGGAGACACACAAACAGAAGACCATGTTTATGCAGAAACACTTTCCTTAGTCTAGGATAAGCTCTGGTACTTGACAGCTCAGAAACATAAATGGCTAACTTCTGTTTAGGAGGGATAGGGTGGAACACTGTCCTTCACCATTCAGGGACCAGTAAAGACAGAGTCCTCAATTTACAGATAAGGAAACATGGGTTTAGAGGAGTCACATAAGGGGTGCAGAGCGAACTGTCAGAGATCGGAACCCACATCTGACTGAGGACTGCTGTTCCACCACTGTGGCTGCACACAGTCACCTGGAGTGTGGTGACCACAAATTCCTCAGGAGATGGTGAACGATTCTCTGCAGTCTGATTCTCCAGTACCTCCCCAACCAATGCTGTAACACAGAGGTGGACACAGAACAAGTCCCCACCCAAGCCTGACCTCAGGAAGAAAGCCAGGGACTCACATCTCTATCTGAGCCCTAGACCAGAGCTACAAGGAGGAGTGCTCTGTTGGCAAACTACTGGCTCCCAGCAGAGGAACCATCTGCCTCTGCACTTGATGGTTGGGTACTGAGAAGTCAGACCCTTGGCTAAGCCGAGCTGCTGGTGGGGAAGAAGAAGCACCAGCCATAACTGCTGTCATAAGCCCCAGATGCAGTTCTCAGCTTTCCTATGCAGGGCCATGCAGCCCAATCCATTCCTTGGCTTCTGATCCACAGACAGAAGAGGGCTTAGGCAATACCTAGTGGTAGTGCTGTTCTACTGTACAAATCCCTTCTTTCTGTGAGCCTTTATCCCTGCATGTAAAAGAACAATATTTTCCACTCGATTCATGCCAAGGAACTGGGGAAGTTAAGAGAGACATGGAGGTGTTTTGCTGCCTTGGAAGGCAGGGGTAGAACTAACTACAACGACAATAACAACAGTGTCATAAACCTCCTGTTTTTAGGGCACAACTGGACCCAGATTAGCCTCCTACTCAATCTTAAGCTAGGAGGCAGGAAGTTTATTGCCTGTCTTATAGATAAAGAAAGAGGTGAGGCTATCACAATAAGAGAACAGGCTGCATTAACAAGGACGTCCCTCTTGTGTCTGCTCCTGGTCGTGGATTCATGGGCTGTCCATACAGACAAGAGTCAGACACATAGGAAAGGCCGAGGTAATCTGACCCACACGGATGAGCAGACATGCTCATGATGACAGGAAAAGGGCACCCTGCTGCTTCTACTGGGTCACAGAAGTGAGGATGGTTTCAACCAAGTAGAAGTTAAAGGGAAAACCAGTGCTGGATGCAGCCTCCTGTTCCCACCCAGCTGGGACACACCTTTGTACATGTCTTCCTCTAGCTCAATCTCCAGGGCTGCCGCCGCCTGCTCAATCCATGAGTTGTGCAGACAAGCCTGGAAGTTCCGGTACTCAGCCTTTTCAACCTGCCGCGCTAGACGGATCCGCTCCTGAAGGGACAGGAGCACAAAATACTCATCTGATAGAGGGTCAGGGCCTCTTGGCACACATAAAGCTGTTCTTAAACTGCTCTGTGAGCAGTGAGCAGTGAGCCACAACTCAGATGCCACTGAAACCCTTACCCGGGCTCCTGCCTAGGTGATCAGTATACACACCACCACAAAAACCTGCTTGTATCTCCTTAGAGGACTGTCCCAGGCTGCCAACTTATAGGTGACCACAGTGAACTTGTCTCCCCAGGAGTCACATCTGGTTTCCTCAATTCTTTTTGTGGGTTCTGGGCTCAGACTGCAGTGATATAATGCCCCCTTTGCCCTGACATGGGAAAGATCATGTGCAGTGGGAATAAAAAGCCATGAAAATGAGGAGGCTCCCTGTCTCCTCAATAGGAATTCCCTATGTTCCCACCTTCCACCAGCCCCATCATAAATCCTCACATGGTCAACATTTTTTTCGTGCCAAAGTGGCCACAGGCCCTTGAACTGCCCCTTGTTTCCACTCCCTCCATGCCTCCAACTCCATCCCCTCCTCACTCTTCCTCACCTCTGCAGTAAGATGAGAGTGCTTCCCCCCACATCATAACCACAGGCCTATTAGCCTCAGTGCTCCATGTAAACCTCACTGCATGTGTGGCCTATGCACACATTGGTGAGCCTCTGGGGAAAACTATCCAATCAGTCTGATACACTGTGGCCCAGGATACACATTCACAGTGAATGCTCCTGAGTTACTATAAACCTTCAGCATCTACCTCTTCCACAGCTCTCTGACATGTCTATATGGCTGTGCTCACTGCACTACTGTCCACCTGCAGCGGAACCAGGTGGAGACTTCAGGACCAGTTATCAAAGTGGATGAGGGAGATATTTTCTTCGGTCATTACCCTTTTCTGCTTTTCTCCCAGGTTTGGCACTTGAAGCCTTTTTACAAAAGCTACCATCTGGCCATCAGCAGAACCGCTTCTCAATTCTCTAGGGACAGGCTTCTGGTCTCAGAGTAAGGGTCTCTTTGAGGGGGCAGTACACTGTTTTACGCCGTGAGGGGGGTTAGCTTTTTTACCTTGACCACATCCATGTACTTTGCCTGCACTGGGAACAGGGGGATGTCCTCGTCTTTCTTGAGAGTTTTGTAAATCTTCTTGAAGTTGATCACATCTTCAGGCCCAATCAGCATCAAGCTGAGGCCTTCCCTGGTAGCACGGGCAGTCCGGCCACTCCGGTGGATATAGATCTCTGAGGTGCGGGGCACCTGCCAAAGTAACAACAAGGATCAGCACCCAGACACTGCCCAACAGCTCTTTTCCTCTGGGCCACAGCCCCAAACTGGCTCTGCTCTCTGCGGGACAGAAACCTCTCTAGCACTGTGGATCAACTTAGCCCTACTTCCAGACACACACAGACTGTCCCTAAGTTGACAGCCCATCCACTACAGGCTCTGCCTTCCATGGCCTCCACGCTGGTCCAGCTCTTCACAATCAATCCGGGTCTCTCATCCTCTCTACTCTCACTCCCCTGTGACCAATACCATCAAATTTACCTTACTCTCAGCTTTGAAATGTCCCAGATCAGCATGGGTGACTGATGACAAAAACATTTATAACCAATAGTTACTAAATGACTGCTTTAGGCCAACCAACCACAAAACACTTTGTATGTGTGGTTTGAATGAGCTGTTTCTCAAGTCTCTGAACACTTGATTCCCCAATTGGTAGCCCTGTTTTTTGAAGTTTAGGAGGTATTACCTTGCTGGGGAAATACCACTGGTGGCAGGCTTTGAGGCTTCAAAAGCCATGAACCATTTTCAGTGTATTCTCTCTGCTTCATATTTGCAGTTGAGCACTCAGCTACTGCTCCACCCCCCTCCCACCTGTTACCTCTCCTACCTCATAAGGACTCATCACTCTGGAACCATAAGCCTAATAAGCCTTTTTTTTTTCCTATAAATTGCTTTGGTCACACTGTTTTATAACAACAGGGATGTAACAAAGGCTGGGTGAAGGCGGTGGTAGCACATGCCTTTGCCTTTAACCCCAGCACTTGGGAGGCAGAATCTGCAGGCGGATCTCTGTGAGTTCGAGGCCAGCAAAGTCTACAAAGAAAGTTTCAGGACAGCCAGAGTTGTTACACAGAGAAATGTTGTCTGGGGGGAAGAAAAGAAAGAAAATGAAGGTAGTATTAGCCTAGTCATATGAAATACCTCATCATTATCCACATATTATAAACCAGGAAACTAAAATACAGAGTGGTCCACCCACTTCCCCTAGGTTACCCAACAAAGTGTGTGTGGGAGCCAGGATTCAAAGACCACGTTAACCCCACATCAGTCTATAGCAGTATATTGTCCACAAACAGCACAGCATGGGTATTGGCACTCTGCCTCCCTGACTGCTGTGTCGACCACCACTGATGAAATGCAGTGGGCTCAGTATCCACCATAAACCGTTTACTGTGATTCTGGAAATAGAGGCTTGCCACTCTTCATCTTAGAGAATGAAGAGCCAGCTCCCGACTGTGACACTCTAGGCTTCAGCCATCTGCCCCTAACTTACTGTGCTGGCCTCAGCAACCATTCACCTCCTCACATCCCAACAAAGTCCTCTTCTCACTCCAGGCCGAGTGACCCTGTGCTAGTTTTTTTCAATGTGACACAAGCTACAGTCATCTGGGACGAGGGCACCTTCACTGAGGAAATGCTGCCATCAGATCAGCTGGCCTGTAGACAAGTCTGTGGGGCATTGTGTTGATTAATGACTGATGTTAGAGGGCCCCCTAACAGGTGGTCTTGGGTTGTATAAGCAAGCAATCTGAATAATCCAGGAGGAACAAGCCAGTAAACAGCGCTTCTTCATGGACTTCCCTTCATAGTAGACTGTGAGCTGTAAAGTGAAACCAACCCTCTCCTCCCCAAGTTGCTTTTGGTCACAGTGTTTATCACAACAGCAGAACCCTAACGAAGACATACCTAAACACACCTACCTACAGTCCTTCCCTCCCTCTGCACATCCCAAACTCTCCATCTGGAATGCCAGCATCTTCTAGAAAGCACCCAGAACCCTCTCAAACTATACTACAATTGATAATTGTCATATCTCACTTATCCTCTACAGGATGCAGTACTTCTTAGGGGATGAGACTATATTTATGGTCCTGGTTTCTTCTACAACCGACCCAGTCTCTCTGTCCCAGAGTTGTGCTAATCTGAAATTGATATCCCCAAAATATTTTTCAAAGCAAAAGAGTTAAAGATTTAAAACAAAACAGTTGTGGAACAATTTTTTTGTACATTGTAAATATGTATTACTCTCATTGGTTAATAAAGAGCTGACTGACCAATAGCTGAGCAGGTAGAGGTTAGGTGGGACTTGCAGACAAAAAGAGAGGGCTGGGAAGGAGGATGGAGTTGCTGGGAGCCAGGGAGAGAAGATGAACATGCAATGCTGAAAGAAGGTACTGCCACGTGGTAGGGTGTAGATAAGAAATATGGGTTAATTTAAGTTGGAAGAGCTAGTTAGTAACAAGCCTATGCTATCTGCTGAGCATTTGTAATTAATATTAAGTCTCTATGCATTTATTTGGGAGCTGGTAGTCCCAATGAAAAGCTCCAACCTACAAAAAAATGTTGTAATAGATGCCAGGCTTTCCACACTTAACACTGTGGTAGGTGTTTCACTATCCACTCAGTTCTAACGACCCTAAGGGGAAGATGTGGTTGTTGCTTCTAGCTTCCAGATAACGGCACTGAAATGAATGGGCCAAAGTACTTGCCCAAGGCTGTCAACCCTGAAGCATCAGAGTGGTGTTCGATTCCTGGCAGTAGGATCTAGAGCCCATGCTCCCAGCTACAACTGCATGCTGCTATTTGCTCTTCATCATCACTAATGTTGCTGCTACTATTGGTCCAGAACATGTAGTCAGTGTTTCCCATTTGGTGCCTTACAAACCCTGCAACATACTACCCGCCATTCACAAAGTGAGCAAACCAAGTGACAGAGACTAAATAATTTGTTGTAGGGCACACAGCTGGGATTTAGTCAGGGGTCTTAACTACACCACTCCTGCACTGCACACTAGACTAAGCCATTTAACACACTGCTGTGAGAGCCCTATATAAAACCCCCAAACAACCCAGTCTACTGCCAAAGTTAAACGCTGCTCTCCACAAACTGATGACCCTACTGATAGTAACTATATAACTCACTGAACATGGAGAAGTTGAGCTGGTGCCTACCTAGAGTCTTCACCTCTATGGACTAGTGTTTATACGGACTCCTGTCCATAGTACTGGGAGGTACTCAGAAGAGAAAGGTAAATACCCAGATACAAACTCTTCAATACACAATGATGAGCTGCCTTTGTAATGTGCTGGTGCAATAGTGGCACAAAAGTTGTGGGAGTGACCGCCCATATCTGCTTGGAATTAGGGCTCATTAACCCATGAGATGAAACTCATGCCTGACACTCCTTGGGTGGCCAAGAATCTGATACTGGATAGGTCACAGACCGTTTGGAAAACCAAGTATCACTGTTCTGCTAAGGGAACATGCAAATAAAACTCCTGCTATCCTTATAGATCAGCCATCATCAGAGAAGCTCTTTCCTAAGTAGATTGGGAACAAATATAGAGAACCACAACTGGACAATGTGCAGAGAGTGAGAGACCTGGGAACACTCAGTCTTAAATGGGATGTCTCCAGTAAATCCCTCCCTTCAGGTCTCAGGGAACACTGTGGAAGAGGAAAGGTGGAAAGACTGTACAGGCCACTAGGGATGGAAGACACCATGGGAATGAGGCCTTCTAGACACAACAGGACTAACATACATGAACTTAGAGAACAAGGCAGCTTTCATAGGGCCTGCACAGGTCTAAGCCAGACGGGGTCCTTTGGAAGGTTTTTGTCTCATAATGCTTTGTTTGGGCTTTTTTTTTTTTCCTTTTCTTTACAGGTCTTTTGTTTATATATCACAGTTTCTGCTTTTGTGTCTTTATGGGATTTGTGTGGGAGTATGTGTGTTTCTGCATCTGTATATGTTTCTTGTGCTTTACCTTTGGCTCATTTTTTGTTTGTTATTGTCCGAATCTGGTTCTTTTGTTGCCTATTTTGTAATGAGAGAAAGAAAAGGTACAGATGGGGGTGGGTGGGAAGATGGGGAGGATCTGGGGTAACTTAGGGGAACCATGATTAGAATACATAAAAAAAATATACTGTATGAAAAAAATCCATTTTCAATTAAAAATGAAAATGGCCAGGCATTAGTGGTGCACGCCTTTAATCCCAGCACTCGGGAGGCAGGCGGATCTCTGAGTTCGAGGCCAGCCTGGTCTCCAGAGCGAGTGCCAGGATAGGCTCCAAAGCTGCAGAGAAACCCTGTCTCAAAAAACCAAAAAATAAATAAATAAATAAAGTAAAAATGAAAATGACTGAAACAAAAACAAAAACATGCTGCTGTGGTCTGTCACCAACAAAACTCACGCTGAAGCTTAATTCTTCAGTGTAACAAGTACAGCAGTGCTGGGAGGGGCCTAGTGGGAGGGGCCTAGTGGGAGCTGTTTGTTTATGGGCTGAAAAGAGAAATGGATGAGTTCTTGCTCTCCAGGATCTGGACTGGCTACCATGGGATGTTACCCAAGGCTGTCTCCCTCATGTTTACTATTGCACTTGCCACCTGCTTGCCCTTCCACCTCAAGGCTCCCACCAGAAGCAGAGCAGAGCGGAGCACAGCAGATATTGGTGATATGCCCTTGAACTCTCCAGTCCCCAGAATCAATAGACACACCCTCACATTTACAAATTACCCAGTCTTAGGTATTCTGTTATAGTAACAGAAAGCACACTAAGATATACGCTCAACCATTCCATTGAAGGGTAAGGGGTGGGAGGAGCTAACATCTTAATCTGTAGATATAAGTAGTCTGAAGAGAAAGGCTATTTGAGAGATGCTTGCTCAAAAAGCAGTCACAGTGGGCACTAGATGCTAATGGGAACATGTTGCAGGAGCCCAAGGACTAATACTCCTCCCCTCTGCTCCAACCTTTACTTTAACACTTCCCCATCCACTGCAGGGGAGGGAAAGGAAATGCCAAGAGCCGTACCTGGTAATGGATGACATGCTGAACTTTAGGAATATCCAGGCCCCGAGCTGCCACATCTGTTGCCAAGAGAACACAGCTGTGATGGAAACAAAGCACAACCATAATTATAAATAACACCAGCTATCAGTCAGCTTAGCACCTACTAAGCACTCTACACTATAGCCCTACAAGGTTATACTGTTACCTTCCTTTCACAGTTAAGCTAAGGCTGAGAAAAGCATATGCTGTACTCTGTCAGCCAATGAAAAATGAAGCCACATTCATTCTGGGTCAGTGTCTGTGTCTCCCAATACCTTCTCACTCACTCTCTTCCATTCTGATAGACTGCTTCACTCTTCCCTACACAGACAACCTGTACCCACTCCCTGCATCAGAGTTGGTCCATGGGCAGATGGACAAACATGAGGAGGTGTAGTGCTGGCTTTGGGGTCTGACAGCCGTCACTTCCACATTGTGAAACCTGGTCGTCATCTCTTCCTATCACCCTATTATCTACAAAGTGAGAAGAGCAGGGTAATGAG
The DNA here is from genome assembly GCF_003668045.3 of Cricetulus griseus. Classification (NCBI taxonomy): domain Eukaryota; kingdom Metazoa; phylum Chordata; class Mammalia; order Rodentia; family Cricetidae; genus Cricetulus; species Cricetulus griseus. The sequence goes on along the minus strand of NC_048598.1, from coordinate 102,667,780 downwards.
GAGGAGTAGCAGCACTGGCGATTATCAAAGGTCATACTGGGTAGTGTTTCCAACACTTTCCCTTCATCCTTGCCAGTTACTTTATCCTTCTAGCAATCCCATTAGCACCTATTACCCAAGTATGAGAGAATGAAGCACAGAGACACAACTTGACCAGCAAGGCAGTGAAGGGTTTGGGATTTGCTCTCAAACACTCTGGTTACAGAGTCTGTGCTCTCAATCACTATTTATTCTGCTCTTCTCAAGGATGCTGGAAGTAACCAGATGCCCAGGACTTCATCTGCTATCTAACTAGTTACTGGAAGTCTCTGAGGACATTAAAAGCAAACAAACACAATGAATACATGACCTGACCAAATACATAAATAAAATTAAGGAAGGAAAGGAGGGAAGGAGGAGGAGAAAAAAGAGAGCTAGCCTGTCTCTTGCTGCTAAGGAACCTGTGACAGAGAGGGGGGTCTCTAGATTCCCTCCCCTCTGTGGCCCCCTGGGTCCCATGGCTCATGGCTAAAACCCAGACCTCTGGAGACAGGCTTCACTTACTCTTCCAGATGGGCAAACTGCTCCAGGTTTCTGAGCCTCTGTTTCTGGTGCATGCAGGCGTGCAGGGTCAGCGGCATGATGTCCAGGACCTTGAGGAGCCCAGAGAGGCGCTTGATGCATGAGATGCTGTTGGCAAACACCAGGCTGCGGCCTGGGTACTGCATGAGGAAATAGTAGAGGTACCAGTCTTTCTCATCTGTCTCACAGTGGATCTTGGTCTCTGTCAGCGTCTCCACTGTACCCTCATTCCTTGTGAGGTCGATGACTTTTGGCTTGCCCCGCATACCAATCTTCTGCATGAGAAGGTCAAGTTTGGTGGTTTTATCCATTTTCTTCACGTGCTTCTTATGAAGGATTCGAGCAGGAACTTGGTGTACCAGGGTTAGTGTGGCAGAAAAAACAAGCGTTTGTCGATTGGGGTTGTACTGGGAGTCATTTAGCATCTCTAAAAGCTGAGAGAGTTCAGCAAAATGGCCTTTCTCAACCATCCGATCAGCCTCATCTATAACCAGGCACCTGTGGATCAGAGGCCCACATCACTGGTTAGTGCAACTGCAGGGAGAAGAACCTCTACAGACTATCCCGATGTCAGCCCAATCACATACTCATTCACATACACATACAGGCACCCTACCATCGCCACTAGGGCAGCAGACAAATTTTCTCACGCATGCTTGGTTTGCAAGGATAGGGCTTAGATGGCCACAGTATTTTGTGGCAGTGAGAAAGCACCACTCACTCCCCAGGCTGCCTTCAGAGAGGCTAAGAGAGAATGGAGAGGGCTGCCTCTCACCTGAGCTGCCGAAGGTTGCTTAAGTGAGGATGTTTTTCTTTAACTAGCTCCCAGAGCCGACCAGGGGTAGCGATCACAATCTCTGGGTGGCGATTCAGCATCCTCTGCTGTTTCTGTGTGGACATCCCACCAACTAAAATTGCCGTTTTAATCCCTATGGGGACAGAAAATGTATAGACACTGTTATTCCATCTGGCTGCTCACCCTCTAGATTAGCACATAGGCACCAGCACAGCTTTCTGTTAGTTAGGCCTTGCCTAACTCCTAGAGGGCTTCCCAAGTAGTTTGTAGTGTGTGGTCTGGACCCTGGCATTTCCTTTTCTATTCTCTCCCTTCTAACCACAAGAGAAAGGCTGGATTTGAACCAGGTCACACTTAGCTGCACAGCTCTAAGATGAGCAGTGGTGCACTACATGCTGGGATGTGACATGCTGAAAGGAACCCTTCCTACTCCCTTCCATTAGAGTGAACCTGAGCTCTTCTGGGGCCTGGAGTCATCTTCATTCTAGGAGAGGTCTGCTTTCCGGGCCAAGGGATATGAGTTAACACACACAATAAATAATATAGCTGAGGTGCTCAGGAAGTGCCTTGCCCTTGAGTTAGAACTCAGCTGTGTTTGTTAGGATAAACACCATACTGTGGAAACCCTGCCCCAAAGGCATAGAACTAAGCTTTTACCTCGAGGCAATTAGAACATTTGTTCCTTAAAGGTTAGGTTACTCACAAACATTTTAGAAATCTGGTCCCCTCAGGGAATCGAACAATTGTCAACTGATCTCTAAAGGACTTAATTCTCCAGTAAATGAGAAAGCTCCCCTAGAGGACAAGGGCCACAGTGCTCACTGCTGTCACCTGGTATTTAGTGGAACTAAATCTCACCTGTAAACTTGGCCACAGCATCAATGTGTTGTCTGACTTGGACTGCCAGCTCTCGAGTGGGAGTCAGGACTAGTCCCAGCAGGGGGCGCCTTGGGTGAACTCTGTAGATAGCAATGCGGTCACACAGCCCCTGTTTTAACTTCCCAGCCTGCTCTTCATCAAGCTTTTCTTCCCTGTCGTCATCTTGCTTGGGAATAAGCTTGTCCTCAACCAAGGAAGAAGGTCCTTCACCAGCATCACCACCATCACAGGAGAGCAGTGCCTGGGCTGAGGCAGAGGCACTAGTCTTGGGATGTGCTTCATTCTCAATTCTGGCCGCATCCTGCAACACTGCAGACTCAGTTCCTTCCCTGGGAGGTGACCCAAGATGGGCAGCAGCTCCCACCCTGAGCTCCCGAAGTGGTACTCCAGTGCCATTTGGGATGGGTGGGACCTTCATCTTATGCCACTGCAGCACGGCATGAATCATCGGGATGGCAAAAGCAAGAGTTTTCCCGCTTCCTTAGAAGTAAAGCAAAACAACAGGAATCCATGATGCAGCATGTCACTGTTTTGAGTTCCTGCCTTTGCCTAGAAATAAGGAAACCTGAAAGAGCCAAGTGTCAGCCTGACCTACCCAAAGCATCACCCTTCTACACAGAGCGTGGCAGCTGGGTATTTGGGATAAAACAAGGAAAAGTACAGTATGCTGGCACTAGAACTAACGTCACCAGCGACAGAGAACGAACACCCTGGTGATGATCCCATAAAAGAAAGAAGGGCGAGTCCATCTTATTGTAGAGAAATCTGTGCATCACTCCCCTAGAACTTCTTCAGTGGAGGAATAAAATAAAGAGTTCTTTTCAGAAATCTTAACAAGTTTGTCTCTAAACCTACATGCTTTAAAACCGACCTCTGAAGGCACAGAGAGATGACATTATTTCAGAGGTCAAAACAAACAGAATACTATACCCTGAAAATTTCAAGTGCAGCTTTTCTCCTTAATCCTCTGTCATTTCACTTTCTGCATTTTAGTTACTCATGCTCAAATATGATTCAAAAATTATTAAACTGACAATTCCATAAATAAGCATTTCATAAGTTTCAAGCTGTTTATCATTCCAAGTAGTAAGGGAAACGCTCATGCTCTCTGGCTCCACCAACAGACAAGAGTCTTCCCTTTGCCCAGTGTATTCACACTGTATATGTCACTCAGCGCTCTCACTACCACCTGAGAGTTCTTCCAGAGCAGCTCAGAAATGCTAAAGAGAAGCTGTTAAGGCGCTCTTTGGTTAAAAAGCTGCAAAATCTCAGCTTATGCGGGAAAAATGTCATGAACTGGTTACTAAGATCTACAGTAAGAAAGAATATTCTTTCCATGAAATTGTAAAGAAGAAATTAATGCTAGTTTTGCTGTTATATTTCAATCTGCAGCAAGTATGGCCACAGTGCATAAATGCTCAAGATATAAAAGGCATTCAATCTACATAGATGTGTAGGAAAAAAAGTACAGAGTTCAGCATCATCTGTGTTTGGGGATCTACTAGGGGACCTGAAAGGTATCCTTCTTGGATACTAAAGTTGACAAGTAAGAATGTCCCAGAAAAATCAATCATGGTCTCTGGAAGAAAAAAAAGTCCTAATCTGAACTGCAAAGAACTCTCATGGGCTGGTGAGATGCTTCAATGGATGAAGGCACTTGCCACTAAGCCTGGGGATCTGAGGTCCAAGCAAAGACACACACAGTGCAAGGAGTGGACCTACTTCCACAGGCTGTCCTCTGACCTCCATACACAGGCCTTGGCTTGTACACACCTATACATAAAGGCACACACATATATAAACAATTTTTTAAAAAAACTTGGGAAAAACTTTTATGAATAATTCTAAGTAAAAGATAACCACACTAAAAGAAGCAAAAGCTTAAAAACAAAACAGACACACAAAAAACTAAAAATTTAAGAAAAACCACAGACTTTCATCAAAGACAAAAAAACAGAAAAATATCATAGCAGCATCTGTATTTGACAGTCTGAGAGAAATAAAACTGACAATTCATAACTACCAAGGGGGAAAAAATTCCTTCAAATACAAAACAAAGGCTGCTTTAGTCTTAAAAGGCTGAACTGATTCGCTGGCAGATCTGCTATAAAGAATGCTAACCAAAGCCTTCCATGCAGAAGAAAGGATGGTGGCTGATGAAAAGCTCCATCTACACAGGGAATGAAGTGAACCAGAGATTACAGAAACAGAAAGAAACTGCTTCTTTTTAAAGCTCTTTACAGAACAACTGCTTACAGCAACACAGTAAAAGTGTATTTCAGAGTTTCCAACAAAGACAGAAATAAAAATACACAACAAAAAGTACAAAGGAGGGAGAGATGGAAATAAGCCCTTCAGGCTCCTGTACCACACATGAGGCACTGTATCACTTGAAGGTAACCTATGACAAACACATGTGTACAGCCCATAAAAGTCTGTGAACCTTAAAGCAAACACTAAAAGACAACAAAGGCCTGTGGCTAGTAAAACAAGAGAGGAGACAAACAGCACAATGAATATGTATCTGGTCTCATCCCCAGTTCCTGGCACAGAATTTGTGGAAACCGTTGTAACTTCTCGATAGGAGCATCTTCTGTTGTAATATTTAATCTCCACCTTCCATCCCTAGCCTCAAAAGCCTCAGGAGTGACAGGATCTTTTGTAAATTAATGAGATGACTGTGAGCTAGAGACTAATTGCATCTAGAAAACTTTGGGATGGAGCTGGTGGCCACAGGCAGGAACTTTCCACACACATCCCTCCTGACCACCAGAAAGGGGGACTGAAGACCAACTTCAATTTCCAATGACCAAGGCTTTAATCAATCACGCCCACATAATGGAATGAAGTTCCATAAGAATACTACAAACGATGGGATTTGAAGAGCCCTCCAGGATGGGGAACTCATAAGAGCTGGTGTGCCCAAATGGGCACAATGATGGGATTTGAAGGGCCCTCCAGGATGGGGAACTCATAAGAGCTGGTGTGCCCAAATGGGCACACTGAAGTCCTCTGTCCTCTTACTGCCCTCAACATTTTTTCCCCATCACTCTCTTCAATGGAGCTGGTACCGAGTTACACTCTTTAAGCCAGTAAACACACCTCCCGGAGTTCTGGGGCTTTTTAGAAAATTATTAAACCAAGGAGGCTATCGTGTGCTCCTTAATTTGAACAAATAAATGAGGAGTAGGGGCCCAATAAAGAAACAGTCTTGTGTGATTGGACCTGAATTTATTGGGGTAGGAATCTAACTCCAGGTAGTCAGAACTGAACTGTGGACTAGGACAGCTGACTGGAGTTGAGAGATGGAGAAGCAGTTGGTTTGGTAAAAACCCACAGCACCTGTGGGATCACAAATGCTTTGCAGGCACAAGCATCTTGCTTTCTGTTGTTTTGTTTTGAGATGAGGAGTCTATGCAGCCCTGGCTGGCTTGCAACTTGCTCTGTAGACCAGGCTGCCCTCAAACTCACAGACCCTCCTGCCTCTTAAAGGCATGCACCATCACAGATTTTGTTTTCAAAAACATCCTAATACAAATTGAATAACCCAACCCAAAAATCTGAATTCCCAAACACTAGAAAATTTTAAATATTCTGAGTTACCAACATAGACCTGTAGGCTATATGTTTAAGGAACATATGAAATATAAATGAATTTCATACATAGACTTGGATTCTATCGCTCAGATATTCAGCTATGTAGATGCAAATATTATTTTTTTAAAAATCCAAATCTAAAACAGTCTCAAATGCTTCAAATAAATATTTAATCTGTAATATCACCAAAATGTCCAATCTCAAGTAAGGTAATAACAAAGAACGTCTGAGACAACTAGGAAAAAAGTCAAGACAACAGATCTAAACTCAACTGTTTTCCATAACCACCGTTAAGGAACAGCTGCAGAAATATGAAAGCAGGTGTTAGGACAAAGACTCCTATAGAATACAGATGGTTATTTCATGATGGAAAGGAGTCAGCTCATTTAAGAGAATCAACAATCATGTTTTAATATATAAGACACTTATGAGCCTGAAAACAGACTGTCAGCTACATGAAACAAACAAGCAAACAAAAAACTGGATAGAATTTTAAATGGAAATGATCACTCAGGGGGGAAAAAAAGAATAAAAAAAACAAAACAAAACAAAACAAAAAAACAAAACCTCTAATGGGTTTTAAAACCTAAATCTATACTTACAAACCTGCCTAGAAAGAAGAGAAAGCCCAGATGAATTCTAACAAATATTTAAGGGTGAAAAAAACATCAATGATTTAAAACTATTTCAGATAACTGAAAACACTTCACAAGTTATTGAGGCCAATGTCATTGTCAACATTAACACCAGACAATATCATTACAAAAAAAAAAACTATAGATGAATATTCTAATTTCATATTCACACTTGACCAAATCCAAGATATAACCAGCACATTGTGATCAAGTTCACTGTTTCTCAGGAATGTTTAGATTTCATTTTTGAAAAAATGAACATAATTCATTGCTATCAACAACTAAAAACAAAAACCCACATACCTAAATATGTGCAAGAAGAACATTTGGTACAAAAAAAAAAATCTAACATCCATTCTTGATTTTTAAAAACTCCTCAGTAAGAGAAAACTCTCAACCTGACTGCAAGGGGTTAAGTAGTGTTGTCATCTCCATCTGACTCACATGCTTCACAGAGATAAAGCAAGGATACCAAAGTCAGGCAGGGTTAGACTGCAACCCAGAGCTGGATGCTTTCTCAACACCATCACCATTCAACACGGTTTTTGTGGCCCTGTGCTCAACACTCCCCTCCTCCAGTTTTCCAGCCTATGAGGCAACCAAAGACTGGATGCAAAAGCTCTCCTGCCTGGGACAGACAGGACAGCCCTTACCTGTCTCAGCAGCTCCTAGGATGTCCAGTTTGTCACGGATGGCTGGGGGCAAGGTCAGAGCTTGGATTGGGGTGGGTGCAGAGAAGCCCAGAAAGCTGAGTGCTCGGAGAACCGCCTTGGGCACAAACAGGTCCCTCCATGCTGACACATCTGCCTTCTGGTCCTGCACTTCAGGCATCCATGTCTTTGCTTTTTTGGGCACTTTAGAGACAGTGCTCTGGGAAGGGCTTAATTTTTTTTTCCCTTTGTTTTTCTTCTTTTTTGGAACAGCCTGTGCCAGGTTTTCCGATGCTGCTTCTCCTACCTGTCTATCAGAACAAGCAGTGACATATGCCTGAGTCTCTGGCTCAGAATCTTTGACTTCATCCTGGGCTGTACTTCCTTCAGCAGCCACTAGCGCATCTTTCTGTTTCTTCAATTTGATCTTTTTTTGGGGGGAGCTAGACTCTCCCTCCTCCTCTCCCTCCTCCTCCTCTTCTGAAACAGCTTGGGCCTTTCTCTTCTTTGGCTCCTCATTTGAGAAGAAACCAGAGGGATTCTCAGCAGCAGAGACTAAACGGTAATCTGTGAGTTCCTCAAAGCACACCAAGCCATCCATCTGTGCATCCGCAAACAGATTTGGATCGATCTTCACCTGCTTCCATTTCCCCACGACTTTGAAGCCCCTTGTCTGAAATGTGCCACGGCTCGGTGGCTTTGGCCTTGATTTTGTCTCCTTTAACTTCATGGTTGCTGAAAAGAGACGTTCTTTTACGTTAGTGTCTGTCAAGCATAGGTTCTATGGCAACACCCTCATCCCAAAGAACCTAAAATGCATTTGACCCTGCAAATGACAGAAGACCTGAAAATGGTTTAACACACAGAAGATGCTCCCAGCCAGAAAATGAAACACAAACACCCACAGAATAGGTTAGTTCGCCTTGGAGCAGAGGGAACACAGGCAATGAAGTAAAGATCCATGAGCTAACACGTGTCAGGATCCCAGCTCCAACACTAAATACAACTTCAACAATACTACTTACTTGTCTCAGAATTTAGTGTCTTAATCCTCTAAAAGGAGAGGGGCATGATAATACCTGCTTTTATGCTGTACACAAATAATTGAAAGTATCAAGAGAGGTGCCAGAGGGAAGCCTACCCTACATGAGCCATTTCTGAGATGGAGTAAGAACCTGAGATGCTTTTTTCAGTTCTGTGTTAGGGGATGGAGTGTTCTTTACTACAACTGCACTGAGCTCTCTTCCCTGTTAGAAAAGGCAATGCCATCTCCACTCCAACACAGCTGTCTAGTTACACTTTAAGTGATCTAGAGCTAGCGGGAGATGCAGCTCAGTTTGTTACCCTAGAGTGAATGAAGACCTGGGTTCCACGCCCAGCACTGCTTAAAAACCATGCTTAGTGGGTAGCCAGCATTCGGGAAAAGGAGATAGGAAGATCAGGAGTTCAAAGCCAGCCTCGGCTACATGAGACCCTTGTCTTTAAAGGGGGTCGGATTATGCATGACTTATTTGAGTGGCAGTGGCTCCACACCGTCCTCTCTACATGAAAGAATAGACACTGTGGAAAGCACAAGGTAAAATTATACAATTATATTCTCGATTAACATCTAGAGCCAACACTTGCCACCTCTGAGGCTCAGTTTCCCCGACTACAACGTTAGGACAATGAGATATTTATCCCACTGGGTCCTCGCTTGAATACGACATGATGACGCATGTCAAAACCCGCTTAGCATGGCGCCCGTGTAGAGAGGCACGCTGACTCGCAGGCAAGGCTCCCCCAGCCGTCCCGGGCACCGACCACACCACGGCCCCACCGCACCGACAAGCCGAAGGGGCTGTCACTGAAAATGGGACGCGGGAGAGGCCCTGCGCCGCTTGCAAGACTCCCTCGGACACAACGACCGCACGAGCCCTTCAAGGGAGGTGACTGGGCCCTGACGCCTGCCTGCGGGCCCTCAGGCGTGGGGAAGCCAGGAACCAGGGCAGTGGGGTCACCCGTGACACGCGATGCTGCGGGAGCACCGGGAGCGCGTCCGCAAAAGGCCACGGCATCGCTCCGCACCGCACTCGCCGAGAGTACTCACCGCCAGCGATCTCTCACACACTCGGCGACGCCTGCGACACCCCGACCCGGAACTGCAGCAGCCTGCATCTGCAGTTCCGGGGCGGGACTTCAGGCACGCGTGCGCGCCACAGAAGGAAGTACCGCCTCCATAGCTGTCTGATTGGCATTGTTTCAGGACGTGGGCGGGAGCGGAAAAGGCCTGGGGTTGGCTCTGGGTCTCTTCCTGTTTATCACGTAGGCTGCTTCTTGGAGCTCGTTCCTGGACGCTAGGGAGCGCGAGTGTTCGCGTCATCTTGATCTAGTTTGGGTGCGGGAGCCCTTGCAAGGTATTGAGTACCTACTGTTAGCTTTGATGCCTTTTCTTGCCTGATTCACAGCACAACCACGCCTGCACTGAAAGTGCTGTGTTCTCCCAGTTCCCTTGAGCGCAAGGCTGGTGAAGACGGAGCGGCCAGTCCCGAACGCAAGTTTTAGAGCCCGATACGAAGACTTTAACGTTAATGAAAAATAATGAAAAAGATTCCCTAAGGTTACGGCGATGCCTAACCCTCTATAAACCATGAGTTGTTTCTGTTCTAGTCTGCATGTTTTTAAGCATCAACAACTAAAGTTGTTCCTACATCTCTGGGTGCTGAGGGAGTCTCACTGGAGAGGGTGGAAGTTCTCAGCCTCAACACTAAAGCAGTCCCCACAGTGTACATTGTGACATTTTCCAAAAGCTATTGAACCTGGGAAGGGCAGCATTCTAAAAGCCTGTCCTCCAACAGGTTTTTTTTGTTTGTTTGTTTGGTTGGCTTTTTTTTTTTTTTTTTTTTTTTTTGGTTTTTTGTTTTTTCGAGACAGGGTTTCTCTGTGGCTTTGGAGGCTGTCCTGGAACTAGTTCTTGTAGACCAGGCTGGTCTCGAACTCAAAGAGATCCGCCTGCCTCTGCCTCCCGAGTGCTGGGATTAAAGGCGTGCACCACCCGGCCTCCAACAGGTTTTATAGGTATTAGATCTCATACCCAGGACAAAAGGCTGTCCTATCACAGCAGACCGGGCAGCCAGGCTCGCCCAGCCTCTCTCAGTCCCCATCCATTAACGGGTATAACTAGCATACTCCACCCTCTACCATGAACTCTCCAGCCCAAGGGCTGGGCTGCCCTTCCCCCACAGGCTCTAACCTGTATAATCCAGACATTTTAGTTACCTACCATTTTGTACCTTTGACCTCCTGGCTGGTGCACCTAGTTCCTCTCTCCCTTTCCTGCCCTCTTCCCACAGGGACCAGCTCAGCCTGGTCATGTCCACTCTGGACTCTCCCAGATATCCATACCTCTGACTATGCTGTCACACATATCTGCAATAAACTTTCTCCTCCAGCGTGCCTAGGGGCAGTCGTGTCTTTTCCTTCCATTTTTATGCCTTACTTTTTCATTTACCCACCACTTTAATATTTTTGTATTAGAAAAACACATTTGTCGCCATGCATCTCTGTCTTTAACACAGCACTAGAGAGACAAAGGCAGGTAGAGTCCTGAATTTGAAGCCAGCATGGTATGGCGAGGGGGGAGGGAAGTAGGGAGGAAGAGAGAGAGAGAGAGAGAGAGAGAGAGAGAGAGAGAGAGAGAGAGAGAGAGAGAGAGAGAGAGAGAGTTAAGCATCAGTCAGGACAGAAAACAATCTAAGGGACACCATCTATTCAGAGGTTAAGTTTGGTGAGTACAGCTGGGTAGCTTCTTCTATTACTTTCAAAACTCCACCAGGGGGCTGACTACTGACTCATTGCAAGGGGCAGGCCATGTGCTGATTGGTTCACTAGCAAGCGTCTTTCCTGGCTACCTCAGATTTACATCATTTCCTAAGCTTACCATCTACATCTCACTATGTTGGGTTAGTAACCCTCACCCACCATGGGCTGGGAACTGGACTCCCTGACACAAGCCTGACATTATGAAAGACTTAAAAATTAGCAAAGAAATATAGCTCAGAAACTGACCAAGGCTACTACTATGACTTAGTGCCTGGAATTTACCAGCCACCAGCAATTACTCCCTTACAAGGCCATAAGATAACTGGGTACCAAGAATTCCCAGATGGCCAACCTCCCCGAGGGGCTCATGAAGGAAACAGATTGCCCCACTGGCCAATGTGTCAATCATTAACAATTAAGGGTCCCTGTGAAACAAAGAGATAGCTACCATTTGCTCAAGCAAGATAAGCATATACCGAGGTCTGTAGGTTTTACAGCTGGTGGGTCAGGAGGCCATCTAATTCCCAGCCCTCTCCTCAAGACAAAGGGCCTCCTAGGAACCCATGACTCTGGTCACACCCCTCCCTAAGCTTGTGGTTTTTGCCTTTAAAAACGCCTGTGCCTGGGGGACGGGGCTGCTCTCTAGCCTGCATGCTGAGAGAGCCCGTTTGTACAAACATCTACCTTTCATTAAAGCCTCTTGCTGTTTGCATCAAGTTTTGGCCTCCTCATGATGATTGGGGTGGCTGCAATCCTGGGAAAAGATTCTGGAGGTCTGAGCTTCCGGGGGTCTTACAATTAACTCACTGACATCAGCCAACTCTAATCTTTCCTACCCACCCTTCTCTCCTCAGGAGAACTGGTCGGTGCTGCAATCTGAGGAGGTATGTTTCTTGCACCTGCTTGGCGGGGGGTGTTAGTCTTTTGTTTAAAAAGAAGAAAAGAGAAATGCTGAGACATGAGACATGTTGACTATAAGTTTATTATAAGGCCCGGCAGAGTAGGGAGACTAAGAAGAGGAAAGGAACAGGGATAATGGCTGACCGCCATGGCCAGTCGCTGCAGAGAGAGCGCATAGGTGAGAGAGAGAGAGTAGAGAGGAAACAGCAGAAGCAGAGAGAGTAAATGGGCAGGGATCTGTCTTTTGAAAGGGGTCCTCTGCACCTGTGTGCAGACTTAGTTCCCATGGAACCTTGGGCTGACCAGGATACTGCCTGTTCCACCAGGTAACAGGGGCAGGCCGGCATAATGCCTGAACCTTTCAGGGGGGTGCTGTGGAAGCTTTGTGCTTTGCTGTGGACTCCACCCCCAGCTCTTGCCTTCTGCTTTAATCTTGGACTGCCTGGGTGAAGAGGCAGGGTCAGAGCTGTGCTCCCATATTCTAGAGTGGGTCTTCCACCTGAGCACATACCACCCAACTCCTCTCCCCACAGCTGTTCCAGTAGCCCTGGGTGCTGTGGGCTTCACTGGGGCAGGAATTGCAGCAGGATCCATAGCAGCCAAGATGATGTCAGCAGCAGCAATCGCCAGTGGGGGTGGAGTTGCAGCAGGAAGCCTGGTAGCCACACTGCAGTCAGTGGGTAAGTGTCAGTCCAGGCAAGAGGACTGGAGACCCAGCCAAGGAAGGCATCTCCCTTCCTCTCCCTACACTCCCACCTTACATAGGACCTGTGTCTTCTAGTTATATCACTACTCTCTGGTTCATTGTGAGTGAGGTTGAGTTGTGGTGCAGGCAGGAAGGAGCCCTGGTCCAAGATGCATGCTACCTGGGCTCTGAATCTTCCCTACCTGGGTGTCCTTCTCAGTGTGTCCCCCTCTGTCCTGCTATATGGAGGGGGCATTGCTCTCTGAAGAGCTCCCCCTGCTGTATCTCTGTTTACCCAATCTGTTTTCTCCTGGTCCACTTTGGATATCTCTGTCTAAAGCAGAGCCCTAGGGTTCAGGCAAAAAGGTAGTGGGGCATCTCTAAGCCTCAGGCCACTGTCACTGCAACTGTCTCCTTCCCAGGGGCCACCAGACTCTCTACATCATCCAACGTCATCCAGGGCTCTGTTAGAGCAGCTGCTTCAGCCTTGCTTTGAACTTAGGAGATGACACCTCTACCAGTTAAACCCAAAGACTATCAGCACTATCCATGAGACAATGTACACCAAGATGATTCTCCAAATCCCTCATTGAAGTCAGAGAAAGATGAAAAATAAATGTCTGTGCTTGTGTCCTTACCTTTGCTTGTGGTGACTCTTTAAAGGGACTTGAGGACTGGGAGTTTCAAGTCTTCAGGTTTCCCAAGATAGATAGAAAATGAAAGGGAGGTGACAGGCTGTCCAGCCCACAGTCAGTAGGAAGGAGGCTTTGGGGAACCCTGTTTTAGTGGACATGGTCTCTCTGACATGGGGGCTTTTTTTGGGTCTTTATGTACCTCATTTGTTCCTGATTAAAGGCTGGGCTAACAGAGGTTCCTGTCCTGGGGAAAAGGTGAGAGGTAGCCAAGAACATTGACCCCAGAGCTCTTGGTCCTTCTTCATCAATGGTCCTGGATGTTCAGGGCTATGAGCAACACATAGCTAACCCACTGCACTGGGGATGCTACTTTCCTGCTGCCTCAGGAAGGAGATAGAATAAAAAATGGTCACCACCGTACAACGTCTATAAAATTGAAAAGGAGGCTGAAATTCCTGCCTTATGTCCTGGGACACTGACCACATGGGGGTAGTCATTGCCCCTGTGATGCAAAATGCAGTGCTACACAGAGCCCACAAAGACACACAAAGGGCTTCGAGACAGGAGGATTCTGGCATCTATGGAACAATTTTGTCACAGGACACTGTTCACTCTGGTGACAGGTACCAGGCACATTCATGTAATACAGAGGCTGGTATCTGATCTCATGTAAAGAAATAGAAATAAGGGCCATGGAGAGTCACGCAGAAGTCTAATGGGGGAGCACACACAGAGAGAAAAGGTTGTGTGTGGGCATCTGTTAGCTCAGGTCTGCAGTCTTGGACTGCATCAGTCACTTCCAGGCAAGGAAGGAGAGGCTCTGTTGGGTTATTGTCTGGCAGAAGCAAGGCTGGATTGATGCTGAAGTTTTACAGAAACAGGTGTGGCCTGGTCCAGGAGAAGTGCATGATATTGCATCATTCAGGCATTGACTACCCACTTCTCTCGGGTCTCCCCTCAAAAGGGCATCAACAGGATATGTGGTGGTATGTAATGGTTCCTCAGCCAAAGTCAGTTTATCAGCTTCTTTTATTAGCATAGCTATGGTGCCCTATGGACAGAAACAGGATCAAGTCTGATGGACAGATAAACCACTGGCCTCTTCCAAGGCTCTAATACCTGAGCTAGGACACCTGCCCCCTTTGAAATCATTTACATAGGACAGGATGCCCTTGTCCCCTTTCCTGGTGTCTCTGACTTCCCCTCTGGGATGTCTTCTATATGTGTCTCTGAGCACTGCAGCTACTGCTCAGATTAATCTTTTGGTTTGCATTTTTTCCTTGCATAGTCATAGTTATTGTTAACGTTTTGATCAATCTCCAGTAATTGGGACCCACTCATATCCTCAAACCCTTCTAACTTCAGGAGTTTCTTTCTAATACCTGGGCCAGACTCCATGACAAAACCAATACTGGTTGTTTGATGCTTTTCTGGTCCCTCTGGGTCTATGGGAGTGAACATCAGGTGAGGGTCACACAAGCCCTTTGGGACCCAATAGGTGATTCCTGGGACTCTTTTATTACCTCTATCACCTTAGACATATTGGTAATTTTTCTAGCAGCTGCCTTCAATCTTTGTAAAAAGGACCCGTGAAGAATTGTTCAGAGTCTGATCACCTTGGGCAATGTTGGAGTCCCAGTCAGATCAGGCTGAGAGATAACCCACTCTAACTGTACTACTGTATCTGGCAGTGATCCTCTGTCAGGCCCAAGGGTGGTCTATCTGCCGCCATGCTCCAGTCTGTCCCTGCCTTTGGCCATGAAGCAGGTGTCCAGGATCTGTTGGCAATCATCCCAGATCACTGGTGGGTATAATAAACTGTCTCTAGGAGGCTAATGAGGGCCTGAAATTTTTCAGACAATGGTGGGTTTGAGTCTTCCAATTATACACATCACTGCATAAAAAGCACACATGAATTACGAATGGAGACAGGGATAACTTTGGTCTTGGACACAGGGGTGGGGAGCTGACTCCTTTAGGGGGAGGATGAGGACTACCTCTGCCCCAGGAAAATTCCTCCTGGCACTCCAATAGCTAGAACCACTCTGTATGTGTAAGGGAGTGGGGACCCAAGCCAGAAGAGATGACCACATCATGAGAACAAGTTTGAGCAGTGAACTATTCCCCCTGCCCCAGCATGGCCAAGGACTGTGCTGAGCACATAAAGGGGGAAATTCAGTTTCTCTAGTGGGGCTTCAGGACTGAGAGAATAGGCAGAGGTTTGGGTTTCTCTGGTGACCTAGATGAGACAAAATGTTTTAACTCAGGTCACCAGAAATAATCACTGGATACATAGTGGGGAGAGTGGTATGAATGCAAACCAAGATGTGGCTTTGAGATGAGTGGCACAAAGCAGATGCCATGCTAAAACTCCTCTTAGGGACTGAGCCAATCCCCACCTGGCTATGATCTAAGAAGTCATTTAGGCTCCTCCCCACCTAGGGAGGAGCCAAGAAGGAGGTGACCTGCTCAGAATTATAGAATGAATGTAAGTCAAGAAGAGTTTCTGTTTTCTTTCTTTCTTTCTCTCTTTCTTTCTTTCTTTCTTCCCTTCCTTCCTTCCTTCCTTCCTTCTATTTTTGTTTGTTTATTGAGACAGGGTTTCTCTTTGTATCTTTGTAGCCCATCCTGAAACTCACTCTGTAGAGCAGGCTGGCCTCGAGAACTCACAGAGATCCATCTGCCTCTGCCTCCTGAGTGCTGGGATTAAAGGCCTGTGCCACCAAAGCTGGGCATGTAGCTTCTGTTTTCATATATGGATTCATTTCACAAGAGCACTCACCTACACCATGTGTCTCTGTGACAAGATGCCAGGAGAAAGAGGTGAGCCTAACCCACCAAAAGCAGGTACCAAAGAACTCAGGTCCCTGTTCAACCATTACCATGCCAAAAAAACACACATGATTTCAAGGGGATGATAAGGCTGGCAGCAATTGGTTTTATTACTTATTTCCAATTAGGCATTTGTTGTTGGCTGATTGTCTCTTGGGGTTAACTGATCCCTGTCTGGGTTGGAAAAGCTGGGAGGTATCATTTCTGATTCCAAGCCCTCTTCTCAGAGGAGAGAAGGGGCTGGGACTCTCACAGAGGCCCATAACCCTGGATCAGAATCTGCTGAACCCAGGAGGACAGATCATCCCCTGGGGCTAACTTGTCAGTCTCTGAGTTGGACAAGCTGGGAGGTGTCACCTCTGCTTCTCTGGGGACAGAAGGGTTGGAACTCCCACAGATGCCCATCACACTAGCAACAAGGGCAGTTCCTGCAGAGCCCAAGAGGACTTGAGATTGCATGGAAAGTCCAGCAGCTCCTGTAGGAGAAACAATGGATGAAAGATGTAAGATGGGGTGAAACTGTGGATTCACAGAGGTTCAGTTGCCAGGGTCACTCAGGATGGCCTGAGGTACAGGTCTCCACAGAATCTCCCTTACTCCTGAAGTCTCCAGGATCTGTGTCTAGCACAGTTACTTTTGCAAGGAACTATTCCATACAGGAACTCTAGGGAAAATCAATCCAGTGGAATCTCATTCTCCTCTGTAGGGAAGAAGGCTGGACCCCAGGTGGAGGTTTGAACCCCAGGTAAGCTGGTCAGGGATCCGACCCTCCCTCCTCCACCTCCCCTGATGAAACCTAGAAGGAAGGTAAAGCAGAAACTGAGAACCTGGGCTGTGTCTTGCCATCCTTTGAGTCCTCCTGCCATGACACTTACCCACTGACTGCAGAGTGGCCACCAAGCCACCAGCCGCAACTCCGCCCCCATTCGCAATAGCTGACAAGGACATCATCTTAGCTGCTAGAGAGGAGGCAACAATTCCTGGCCCAGTGAAGCCCACAGCACTTAGCACAGGGGGCACAGCAGCTACAGTCATGGCTGTGGGAAGAGGAGCTGTGTCAGGTAGATTTGTGGAAAGGGAACCCCAACATACTGGATCAACCCAGGGAATCTGCTGGGGTCTGGAGGAGGAGACAATGAGCAGAGAAGATTGGGTCAGGGCTTACCCTCTTCCCTCTAAGGCCTCCTCGGAGAAGCCTAGAGACCAAAGGTAGAATGAGAGACAAGGGGCAGGCTCTGAACCAGAGAGCCAGGCAGGAGTCAGCAGCTAGGGAGCTTAGGAAGAGAAAGATGTTGTCCCTGAAGATGGAGTCCAGGGCTGACTGTGATTGGCAGCAAGACCTTCAGGAAAGGTGCTGTTGGGGCCTCAGTGTCTGCCTTGGTCTAATGCTGGGATCAGAGAGTGGCCCAAGTTAGTGTTACAGAGGATCACATCTTCCCCCAGGAGACAGGAGATGCATGGGACACAACTCTTGAGGCTGGAAGAGGCAACCCAGAGCCCTGCTGTGTCTCCACTGAGAATGTCAAGAGCCACCAAGCTGATGGTGCCTGCATACATCATCTGGTGCATTCCTGCTCTCTGCTTACTTTAGCTCTGCTGCTTCCTGGGCATCTCTAAATGAGCTCAGCAAGCTCACTTCTTCAAGGAAGCAATCCGGAGCTCAGAGGAGTTTACAGGCATTCACCAGGCCTAAGGTGACTATTCTCACACAAGGTGGTGTGGACCTGCTGAAGATGTGGCCTGTGACTACTTCCCCTCCCTCCTTGTTTCAGGTCCTTCTTTCTAGCCACTTCCTTCATCCCATCTCCACCTTTGTCCCACCCGCTCCAGGGAAGCCTACTGGGACAAAATGGGCTGCTTCCTGGCTCCCTGCTTTCAGGGAGAACTAGGAGTGGACTGGCATCGCTTTCCTGAAGATACTCACCTCCACCAAGCACAGCAACAGTAGCCTTGGCTAGAAACAAAAAGAAAATCCTATGAGAGGATTGCCACTGTCCCCTTCCCTATCCAGCTCACAGGAAGGAATGAGCCCTGTCTGTCCTTCCTTCCCTGAGACAGAGGACCCAAGTGCGTCTGTCTGCCCTGAGCAGGGACTGGCAGCTGGACTCTGGAGGACTCAGAGATCTCAGGTATGTTTTGCTCTGCTCTTGGGCATTTGCATGTTTGTTGTGTGCCTGCTCTGGGGAAGGGTGCTGGTGTTATCATTTTTTTCTCTGCCCCACAAAGCAGGGTCTGTTCAGTGAAGCCAAAAAAGGCTGGAGATATAGGCTGGTAATAGAGTGACTGCCATGGCTTCCTGAAAAAAAGAAAAAGAAAAAAAGAACACTATTCTTGTGGGCCTCACTATAAACAATGTGGTAGCCTTTCTCAGTGAGCACAGAGTACTGGAGCTGTCATTAAAAGTCCTGAATTGATTGATATAGGGCTAAACCTCCACCAGGGTAGGGAGCAAGACAACATGCTGCTTTTGAATCCTTAAAGCCTAAACCCAGTGACACACTTCCTCCAACAAGGCCACGCCTCCTAAATCTTCCCAAATACTTCCACCAACTGGTGTCCAAACAGTCAAGTATATGAGTCTTTAAGGTCCATTCTCATTCAAACCACACTAGCTACCCTGGTGGTTTCTTCCCTTCACAACAGGGATACTAATTGATTAGAAGCAGGGTCAGTGTCTGCCAATGTGGGTGACCAGACTCTCATTTGTAGCTCAAATTCTAGTTAGTTTTAATAAGAGAAAACCAAAGACAGATATTGGGGTTAAAGATGAAGATCAGATAAACAAAGCAACCAGCCACTAGTGAGTTCTCACCTCTACCAATACTCAAACCTAAGGGCTGACCCACAGAACCTCAGTCTTCTCCAGACTGCATTGTTCCTCAGACTTCACTGCAATCCACCAAACCTCATACTGCACTGAGTTCCTGTCTCCTCCAGCCTTATATTCCTCTCTAGTGCTGGGATTAAAGACGTGTGAGCCCAGTTGCTGAGATCACCCTTGAGTGAGCTCTGTTTCTCTTTTAGACTGGATCAATTTCATCTAGTCCAGGGTGGCCTTGAACTAACAGATATCCATGTGCCTCTGTCTCTTGAATGCTGTTTTTAAAGGTATATACAACCACTGCCTAGCCTCCATCGCTAAATAGTGTGGCCTGCTTTGCACTCTGATGTTTAGGCAAGCTTTATTTATTAGACCATAAACAAATCACCACACTCCTTGGCCCATCAGGAGGCAGGAAATCTCCAGTTTACAGAGTGGTACTTCATTGTAGGGTCTTCTTCTAGTAAGGTCAAACACCTGTTGTGCAAACATGTTACCTGAATGTTACTTTTTTTTTCTTTTTGGTTTTTCCAGATATTAGGTTTCTCTGTGTAGCCTTGGCTGTCCTCAAACTCACTCTAGACCATGCTGGCCTTGAACA
The DNA here is from genome assembly GCF_003668045.3 of Cricetulus griseus. Classification (NCBI taxonomy): domain Eukaryota; kingdom Metazoa; phylum Chordata; class Mammalia; order Rodentia; family Cricetidae; genus Cricetulus; species Cricetulus griseus. The sequence continues at coordinate 102,648,387 of NC_048598.1, read as the reverse complement.
CAGAGATCTGCCTGTGTCTTGTAGGTGTGGGCCACCGCCAACAGGCTGAGTGCTACTTAAGAGACATGTTTGAATGAACTAAGACACCGATTCATTGTTTACTCCTCTAGGAAGCCTTCCCACATTCCCCTGAACAGAATTTATTACTCTAGACATTGAGCATCCATACTGAATCATATTTAGGTACATATGAACTCAGCTCCCAACACTGTGAGCCCTCAGGCATCATGCAGGATCCTTGTATCCTGCAGCCACAGGAGCCAGGATTGAATACTCTGAAGCTGGTAGGGCCGGAAGGTCAAAGGGTAACCTGGAGAGCTTAGGAAGCTCTCTAGTGGCCTATGGATAAAGACAGGGGAATGAAAGTCAGGCTTATACAGGAGACTGACAGGTGTGTGTATGGGGTTCTATATGGAGGGGATAGCATCAAGAACATGGTTGGATGGCATTTACTGTCGGTCCACTTGTACTGGCAAGCAGGGGAGGTGGCTACCAGGCTGCCTGAGCCATGAGACAGGAAGCCCCCCCCAAAAAAAAAAAACAGGTGCTGTATGTCTGATTGCCAGCATGCCAGCTCAACTGATGGCCACAGGGGTAGCCAAGCCTTTACGGGGGTGTTAGAACTTCAGCCTGGGACTCTTCCCATCATCACCCCTACTTCCCTATTGTTTGCAGAGCCCTGAATTTCCTTTCTATTTCCTGTCCCTAGCAGAAGGAGAAGCCCTACAATTCCTCCTGCTCAGGGCCTTGGAACAATGGTCCCTTCAGATCAATGAGGAATAACATTGACAGGCATGGTGATTTTGGATAATAATTTCAGCACTCAGGAATCTGGCAGGAAATTGTCACAAGCTTAAATGGCAATCATCCTGGGCTACTTACATAGTGGCTCCTGAGCTAGCCTGAGGTATAGAGTGAAGCCCCATCTCCAAAAGGGGAGGGAGACAATGTTATCTTCTTCTGAGGCCATTAGAACAACTCAAGGAACTTAACAATGCAATAGACTCCCAACTGAGGCATGAATGCATGCTATAAAATTCTACTCAATAAAATTGTACTGATCTTATATCATCTACTCCTCTGGATTCCCTAACCATCTGTATCTCTGACAAGCAGAAAGGAAAGCAAACTGTGTCTTGTCATAGTTCTTCACTAAGAATTGGGGCCCAAGGAGGAGTGTCTGACATGCAGGGCCACTCACCTGCACTGGGACCAACAGCCAAGACAGAGGCAGGGCACGCCGATAGGATGGTGCCAACCTTCAGTGCTCCTAACGAAGATCCAAGTGCAGATGCTCCAGAGCCCAGGGCAGTCTGGGCTAACAGATTGAGCCCTGGTGGCAGAAGGTCACAGTTCAGGAAGGGGTCAGAAGCTCATCCCCCATGAAATACCTGCTGTGAAGTCTAGGGAAAGGCCCAAGTGTGTCTGCCCTGGGGACAGAAAGGAAAAGAGCACTGGCTGCACAGAAGGCTGTGTGTGGATTTAGAAGTCAGGGTCTGCTGGGTTCTAAGGACACTGGGGATAGTAAGAACCTCAGCCTTAGTGTGAGAAAAGCAATGAAATGAACCAGTGTCATCCCTTGAGAGCTAAGAGCCATGCAAATGATAAAAATTGTCTGCACACACACACACACACACACACACACACACACACACACACACACACACAGTGACATTAATGGCTGAGATTTAGGATTGAAAGAGAAGATATCTGGGAGGAGAATTAATGAATTAAGATGGAGAGGGTCCTACACAAACTGGAAGAAGGACAGAAGTAAACTTTGTTGACATCGACACCCTGACTTGTAGATCCAGAAGGACAAACAGAAAGAAAAGAAAAATGGTGAATTCTTGTGGTAAATCCAAGGACATGAGAACAGAATACAGGACCCAGGGCCAGACCCTAGGAACCGAGGTCTCAGAGGAGACCTTAGGAAGCATGTAGGTCTGAGTTTTTAGGGACTCAAAGCCCGGGACCATACCAGGGTCTTATTTCCCTCCAGCTTTCTCAGAGATAAGGGCACAATGGAGTGTGGCAGTAGGCAGTAGATAGTTGTGCACTCTCCATAACTATCTCCCCACTCCCCATTCTTGACTCTTACTTGGTCACTCACCCTGTGTACCAGCTAGAATGGTGCCAGAGACTGCCCCTCCAGCTTTGACCATGGCTGCTGAAGCTGTAATCTTAGAGAAGAGTGAAACCACCAGTGTGCCTGCTCCTGACCACGCCATGGATGCCAGTAGAGATTCCAAATAGGACTAACACCTGTGAAAGGAAGTAGAGTTCTGACGAAGAGATTGGGGAGCCAGAGCTGGATTTCCACCAACCAACATGGAAACCCTGAGGATCCAGGGTGAATAGAGCACCTGGTCAGAATTGGTGGTAACAGTGGGTCTGTCCCCAGTCTTGGGGTGCAAGATGCTGCATCTGTTAAATAGATGAGGAATCAAGAACCATTTCAGACACTGCAAGTCATTTGCTCCATGGCTGATGGTGCTTTCATGAGAACAAAAGGAGGGTCAGGCTGTTGCCACCAAGACTAATTCAGGAAACAGCTCTCTCCCCCCTGGCCTTACCCAGTATAGATTTCCTGAGTATGCTGAAATGACACCCACCACCAACCACAACCACACCCTCCCACCCACCCGCACTTTTCCAATCCACCCCACCCCACCCCCACCCCCGCTGAATCCTGGATGTGTTTCTGGAAAATTCAGTTTCTTTCAGAATGGAAAAATCCAATCCCGTGTGATAACATACCTAGAGATGCAAGGCAGCCAATGAAATAGGTTTCGTTTTCCCCAGCTCTCTCCAGTCCTGAAAAAATCCACTTTGGAGAAAGACACACCCTGTGATCCAAGGCAGCCAATGAAATAGGTTTCATTTTCCCTGCTCTCTGCAGTCCTGAAACCCCACTGTGGCTGAAGAACAAAGAGATGGAAGGCAGCCAATGAGATAGGTTTCGTTTTTTCCCTGCTCGCTCCAGATCTTTGAGTTGGAATGAATGTCCTTCTATTATGTAACTGAAGCCTTCTGAGTGGTTACTGTGTTTGCAATGTATTGTAACATATTACTTCTTTGCCAGGGTTTTGTTTTTGTTTTATTTCTTTTTTTTTTCTCCCAGTCATGACAGTGACTGGTGGAAACTTGAAGTAATAAAATTGATGCTATGAAGATTAACTAATAATCTTGCTTAGGAAATATTAAGTTACACTAAGAGAAATTTAACTAAAAGAGTGCTGCTTGCATCATGACTAGAAAGTATGTGGTATATAACCAGGTCTGTTACAGACTGTAAAAGAGAAAGACTACACCATAACTGATGTTTAGGGTTGCTGAGACAGTTTCCAATATTGTTCACCAAGATTGACACCCTCTACCCACCCACAATTAGGTCACATTCCCATAACAACAGTAGACAACCCTGACTCCCATTCCCACATCAAAGAACATTCTCTTAAGGGCAGCTCAAGGAAACATTGTAAGGTCACAACTGCCATTGAGTCCAGGTCTGCCATCAAGTTCCCTGACCTCTTATCAGGAAAGGTTTAATTCTGCAGGTGAGCAAGATGAACCTGTGGGCTTCTGGGCTGTTCGGAGGACAAGTCCACATTGTTGTAAAACTAAGACTTTTTTTCTATCCAGGTTGTTAGGGAAAAAGGACAAAGCACACACTTTCCTGATGATTTCACTCTTTCTTCTCTCATGTTGAATTCTGCTAGCTCTCTTTGTTCCTTTTTTTGGGGGGGGGGTCGAGACAGAGTTTCTCTGTGGCTTTGGAGGCTGTCCTGGAACTAGCTCTTGTAGCGCAGGCTGGTCTCAAACTCACAGAGATCCGACTGCCTCTGCCTCCCCAGTGCTGGGATTAAAGGGGTATGCCACCACCACCCTGCTTACCTCTCTTTGTTCTTCGCGGCTAATAAAGACCCATAAAATCTTTCGGGCATCACATCTGAAGGTCACATACCATTTTTTTAAGTAAACGATAAGAAACAGAGTTGAAATAAATCCAGATAAATTGTCACCAGGAAGGAGCACTTTCTCGAAGTGAACTCCCTAATTAGTGGGCTATAACCCGAAGGTACAAAAAGAGAAGCCTCTTTGTTATCTACAGAGGTAGTCTTATAAAACTAAACTATTAAGGAAGAGCAACAAGGAAATGTGTGCTATATCCTATACTTCTAAATGTATAAACATTTTAAACGTTTTGTGGTTAGTGGTCTTAAAAGTCGGACTTCCTCGTACTGGAGACTGTTTCTTTACAAAGAGTGATTGTCTAGGGAGAGGGAAGGAGGGGTAGAGAGATAGAGAGAGAGAGAGATAGAGAGAGAGAGGGAGGGGGAGGGAGGGTAAAGCTGAGCCAACTTAGCTGAGAGGCCCCTAGCACAAGAGCTGTAGGTCAGGGAGTGGAGGGCAGGAGCACAGATGAATTCATATGGCACTCTCCAAGGCACTGTGACATTAAAAGTATTTTAAATTAAAATTAAAATATGTTTTTCTGTCCTGAATGCTACCCTGATACTAGAAAGTGTAACTGGTAACTCTTTCTTGGTGCTATGAAGTTAGTTCATTTTTTGTAGCTCTGGCCAGTTAGAGAATCTTTTTTTCCCAGTGGTGAATCTGAAGACAGGCCAATAAAACCAAGGTTAAGAATTGATGCAGAGAGTTAATCACCTGTCTTCAGTAATCAGCTAGATCTGGCACTGCAATTAAGTTGCTTCATACTATTTACCTTGGCTCAACAAATCAAACCACTGGCTACATGTCCTTGTATATAAAATTGTATTTTTCTGGGAACAGTTTATCTTAAAACCCATTAGCAAGGCACCTGGTATAATCTAAAGCTATTTTGAAGTTTTATATCAGTTGATAGTATGTGGTTATCTTGACATCTGGGGAAATATGGCTGTTTTCTTAAGTTGTGCTCCAAGACAGGTCTTAATGGGAACTTATATCCCTGAGTTTGGCAGTATCTCTTTGTATTTATTTTATTCATAGAAGTTTTGTATAGCCTAACATTAGTAATCTCAGTTGGATAATACAGCTAAGGAGGAGCCACCTCCATGACAATCCACAGATAAAAATGCATAGTATATCAGGAAATGTATTCATGAGATACACACACACACACACACACACACACACACACACACACACACACACACACAGAGTGGGGAATTCCCCATAGCTGATTTGGAAAGAATGCAATTAGCACATGTAAAATTACAGACAAAAGGCCCTATGAGATCTCTATGCAGATGTTTTGAGCTGTCTTTTCTAGCCATCCTCCATGGCGGGTGGATGAAAGACCCCAGCTAACATGGAGTTAGCTCTTTAAACTACTATAATGAAGCCTGGTGTAGTTTGCATTAAGCTTTCGACTCCGCATGATGATTGGGGTGGCCTCGGTCCTGGGCTGAGATCCTGGAGGTCTGAGCTTTCCGGGGGTCTTACAATAGGGGGCTGGCTGGAGTGTGAAAGGGCTGAGGACTTCTTTGCTCGGAGCAGGTGCTGACTGGAGCTGCTCAACTCAGCTGGAGAAGAGTGGAGACTATTACTGACTGAAGAAAGGTTTCTCAGGAAGTCTGTGGTCTCTCTAGTCTGACTGAAGCCGCAGATCTGGCAGATGCTCTGGACCCACCTATTCATGTTGGCCTCTGTCTCAGCCACCAGGTAGAAGGTGTGCTCATTGGTCTTGATATCAAACATAAAACTCTTTTGGAGGTCTTTTTTGTTAAAGGTCAGGCCTACATCCAATTTCTAACAGAAGTTTAAGTTGATAATCATCAGGGGGTTCTTGGAGCATTCATTCTTATAGTATTCTAGAACACCTGGGTCACCACTCATTTGACTGCTTTGCAGGATAAACCAGCGTTTCTTCCAAGCATAGCACCCCAACTTTTTCTCAGGAGGCGATTTCTCCAGCCAGCCGATGCACACCACATCATTGCTGGCTGACTGGAGCCCACAGAAGGCTCGAGTGGACAAGGGCACAGGCTGCTGTGTCAGCTGGCTGCTGGTGCACAGCTCATGGGGGAGGGATTCCTCAGTGGAGGATTTCCTGTATTTCTTTAATAATTTCTTAGCATTATTTCTTAATCCAAAGTTAAAATGAAATCTTTCCAGTACCTTATCTCTTTAAACTTTCTCTGTGTATTTGACTGAGATCTCTATTCCAATCCAACTCTCTTTGGAGTTGAGGCACCCCTTCTCAGGTGCCTTTACAATCCAACTCTCTTTGGAGTTGAGGTATCTATTTTCCAGTACCTTTTTCTAATCCACCTCTCTTAGGAGTTGAGGTACCTATTTTCTAGTACCTTTTGCAACCCACCCTCACAACTCCTTACTTGCTGGCCAGCCTTCTGCAGGTGATCTCTCAGGGTCCCCTTTCATTCCTAATCTCGTTGGGACCTCCACTTGTGGCTGCATGTACCACAACTAAGTCTGAGTATTGGACAAAAGCCTGGAGATTTGGATGAACAACAGGAAGCCTGGTCCTCTTTCTGAGAGAATGTCTCCCACCTTGGTTGTGGGACAGCCTTATATACAAGCTTACAAAAACCCTAAGTCAAAGGGTTCACAACAGGATATTGATCCTAGTGGGGTGTGGTCAGAAAAACAGGAGGTACCTGTGGTTTTGCTGGAAAACAACTCTTAGAGACCCCGTGGGGGCTGGGTCCCAACAACGGAGAGTATCAGGGAGGCAGGGTCTGTAACCTTGGTGCAGGAATGTGCAACAGTCATTTATTGTTTTCTGTGTAAGTTTTTTCCCTAATAAAACTCCACTTATCATTTGTACTCAGCCTGGTGAATCCATAGTTTGCATACCATTACTGCTGCAGTATTTTGATGATGTTAAATGTAAGTAGCCACGTGGAACTCATTTGGTAACACATATGTTAACCAGAGGATGGGACATAAACCCAACCAAAATTCAAGGGCCTTCTGCCTCTGTGAAATTCTTAGGAGTTCACTGGTGGGGAACATGCAGAGATATTCCATCTAAGGTGAGGGAGGGATAGGCTTACTGGGCCTGTTTGGATTCTGGAGACAGCACATTCCTCACTTGGGTTTGTTTCTCTGGTACATATACCAAATGACAGGGAAAGCTGCTATCGTTGTAGGTGGCCTGGAACAGGAGAAGGTTCAGGAACTTTGAAGGCTGCTCCACCACTTGAAATATATGATCCAGCAACCTGTTGGCACTTTACCAGTCAGTGGCAGTGCTATTTGGAGCCTTTGGTTGTTCCCTATGAGTGAATCACAGAAGGCGTGTTTGAGATTTCTGAGTAAGGCTGCACCATCATCTTCAGACAACAATTCTTCTATGGGCTGAGCTGCTCTTGTGCCTTTGAAGAAGCTGAACCTTTGAAAATGGGCCATGAAGTTATCAGGCAACCTGTGCTGCCTATCATGAGCCTGCAGCAATCTATTATCAAAGGAACATCATGCCTTTAGATTTGAACTTGTTAAAATGGTTAAATGAAAATTAAAACCTTAGTAGCCTTGTGAGGCAATTCTACCCAGTGAACGAGCTTCCAGATGTCATCATCTCCAACAGTCACACTTAACCACACCACAACAAGAGACTGCAATCATTGCTTCCACCAAACATAGTGCAAGGTTTCCCAGGTTTTCTGAGAGAACTGGGTATGCAGGAAAACAAGGAATAATGCCATGCACTCAGAGAAATGGTAGAGACTTAAATCTAGGCTTGGAGTCCTCACATGTTTAATTTCTTCTTGGATAGGATAGGGAGGATTATATTAAGGAAATTTATTGTCCAGACAGACAGACTAGGTACTTGCTTCCTTTCTCTCTGTCTCTGTCTCTGTCTCTGTCTCTGTCTCTGTCTCTGTCTGTCTCTCTCTCTCTCTCTCTCTCTCTCTCTCTCTCTCTGTGTCTTTTCCTCTAGAGCTGAGGCTGTATTCCTTTCATGATGATGCTCACCATTAGGAGGCATGCCCTTGTGGGAGTAAATGTGTCCTTGTTTTTAGGGTGTCACTGCAGGCAGGACTTGAGTTTTCAACAACCCCTGCCAAAACAATATTTTTTCCTGCTTCCTTCCTGTGCATCAGTGTGTAAGACTCAGGGTTATGCCTTCCCACCATGATTCTGCCATTCATGATGATAGTGAACTAATCCTCTATCACTATAATCAAATCTCAAATTAGAAACCTTAAGCATAAGAATCACCTTGGTCATAATGTTTCTTCACAGCAATAGAAAAGTCACTAAGCCAGATTGTCTGTGTAATATTTTGGTGTATTATCTCTCTGTATTGTGTCCATGTCCTGTGATGTTACATAAGGCTGAATTAAAGAACAATGGACTGTCTTGACCAACACAGTCCATGGTACGGTTATTACTGATGACTAGTTCAGGTCCATGGTGAAAAAGAGCAACAATTGGGGGAAGAAACTAATGAAACCTAAAATGGTTTGGAAAGGAAAACAGCACTAGGTAGTTCTAGAGGGCAGTCACGTGCTGAGACAGCAGTAATTATCAGGGAGGCTAGGGCCATTCATGCGAAGGCACCTGCTTTTCTTTGGGATTACAGAAAAGTTGTTGTAAGGAAACTGTCCATCCAGCCAAGCATTTAAGAATGGAAAGAAAAGGAAGGTGATTACTAGTCCCAGATCCAACTTCATACAGACTCTGCTGCTGCTGGGTGTCATTGAGACCAGATGCAGTCACAGCTAGAGCCCTGGGTAGCAGTGCCATCTATGTGCTTCTTTGTTTGTGAAAGAAGAAAGATACAACATTTAAAAGTCATGGATTTGTCCTCTGTGCTTCAATTTACCAGTGTTTCGGGCATCTCTTTGGAAGAGTCCAATCCCAAGTAAGTACCCCGTGAGAGTTCACTGCATGAATCTGTGATGATGAAGCCTGGGTTGCATTTTGAGACCATAACATGTTGAGATACCCCAGCTTTGAGACACCTGCCATGAAAAGCTTCGTGTAGGGAGTGGAAGTAGCATGTGTGCTCGAGAGGAGAGAGAGAGAGAGAGAGAGAGAGAGAGAGAGAGAGAGAGAGAGAGAGAGAGAGATTTGAGAAGTTGCAGAAAGAGCCATCTCAGCCCTTTGAAACTGAAGTCCCAGTGTCTGACACTGAGCTGCAGGATTTGGTGTTTGCCCTGCAGGGTTTCAGTGTTGTCTTGGTCCAATAATTTCTTACTTCTTTGAAAGGGAAATGTGTATTCTGTGCCATTGTGTGTTGGGCATATGTAATTTATGTTTTGATTTTATGACATTAAGACACTGCCTTGATTTTCAGAAGAAACTTCGGTCACTGGAACAGTGCTGGGAGTGTCACCCATTACGGAGATCTTTGAAGCTCTGCTGCAGCGCCTTCTCTGCAGGTCTGGGGCCCTTCTGTGTCTAAGATGAAGTCTGGGAAGGGAGCGCGCGTCACTCGGTTCACAGCAGCCAATCAGGGCTTGGGACGGGACTGCCGGTCAGAGTGGGGGCGGGCGCTTCCGGTCCGCCCGCTCGCCCGCCCGCGCTGGACTCGGGAGACGTTCTTGTCGTGGGAGCCGCGCTGTGACCGCTGCCGGAGCCGCGAGGACGGCGGGCGAGCTCGGAGGCCGCCATGGTGAGCGAGGGGCCGCCGTGCGCGCGCGGGGGGGAGCGCGGGAGCCGCTGAGTCCTCCCGGGGCTGCGGGAAGCGGCGGGCGCCGGCCGTGAGGTCACGTGAGGCCCCCGCTGTCTCCCGCGGCCGGGTCCTGAGGCCTCCGAGTGACTTCCGGCAGAGGCTGCGCAGAGCACCGGGTGGGGGGCTGTGCGTGGGAGTTCCGCGGTGTGACGCCACCACGCAGCGTGCGCGCAGGCGCCGCTCCCGCCGTGGCCTCCGCAGGCGGAATTGCCGAGTTGTCGCAGAGCTGGGCTTTCTCTGCGGTCTTGTGCAAGTCCCGCCCTTGGCACTGAACGTCCAGGTGCAGATCCGTCTGCAGGCGGCGCGGTGCTGTGCGGGGGGGCTCTGTGACAGGAGCGTTCGCACCTAGATGCCGGGGTGGACCAGCCGCCTGCGTCAGGGAGGCCAGACCTCCTGGGTTTCCTGGCCTCGTGGGTCAAATCGGCACTGTTTCCATGGTGATTGTTTCTAAGTTTTCTCTTAGGTCCTGTTGACCTCTCACGTCTTTCTCGAACAGTACAGTCTTTATTGCAGTTGTCCGGGAAGCTTTGAAGTCAGATGCTGTCACTGTGTGTGCTCTTTTCCTAATCTTGTGTTGATCACTTTTTCATTCGTGATGACCTTTTGTCATCATTTTTCTGATGACAGGAAACAATTGTTGTTCCATCATGTGATGTCTCTCCTTTCATCAAGGATTTCTTTAATTACAAAGGTATAGTTTTGGCTACAGATATTTATCATGTTTCTGTGTATTTCTGGCGTGGGCAACTCGTTCATGTTGATAAGGTACAAACCGGTCTCACTTTAGTCAGGTGAGAGGATTGAGATACTGAGCACTTGTCTGTGGCTTGTGTGTAAGCAGCTAATATTTTACACAGGGCAGGGTCATATTGTCTCTTATACTTGTGGACTTGAATTCTGTGCAGGATGATGAGTGTAGATCTATTTCTACATACACACATTTGGTTTGACCAGCACCATTGTTGAAGATTCACATTTTCCAGTGTGAATTTCTAACTTCCTTATCAAACACCAGTTATGCATAGGAATGGGTTCACATCTGAGTCTTCAGTTTTATTCCATTGTTTGATGTATCTGTTTTTATGTCAGTAATTTTGGGGTTTTTATTACTATACCTCTAGTACAACATGCAATGTGGAATCTTGTGAACTCTGGCATTTCTTTTATTCTTCAGAATTACTTTAGCTATCCTGGGTGTCTGTTTTTCCATTTGAAGTTGAGCTTTGTCCTTTCAGTTAGTTTGGATAAAGTTTGTCTGTCTTGTTGAATTTCCTAAAGAACCAACTCTTTGTTTCATTGCTTCTTTGTATTGTTTTCTTTGTTTCTACTTTATTGATTTCAGCCCTCAATTTGATTATTTCCTGGCATCTACTCCTCCTGGGTGACTTTTCTTCTTTTTCTTCTAGAGCTTTCAGGTTTGCTGTTGAGTCTCTAGTGTGACTATTCTCTAGTTTCTTTATGTAGACACTTAGTGCTATGAACTTTCCTCTTAGCACTGCTTTCAAAGTGTCCTTTAAATTTGGGTGTGTTGTGCCTTCATTTTCATTGAATATTGAATTCTAGAAAGTCTTTAATTTCTTTATTTCTTCCTTGACCCAGAGATGATGCAGTTGAGCATTGTTCAGTCTCCCATGAGTTTGTAGGATTTCTGCAGTTTGTGTTGTTGAATTCTAGCTTTAAACCATAGTGATTCTATAAGATACAGGGGGTTATTCCAACTTTTTTGTATTTGTTGAAGTTAGCTTTGTTGCTGAGTATGTGGTCAGTTTAAGAGAATGTTCCATGGGGTGCTGAGAAGAAGGTATATTCTATTCTGTTTGGATGGCATGTTCTATTGATGTCTGTTAAACCCAATTGAATTATAACTTCTGTTAGTTCCTTTACTTCTGTATTAAATTTATCTGCTAGTCTTGTTCAGTGGTAAGAATGGGGTGTTGACGTCTCCCTCAAAGGTGTGTGGGGTTTTATGTGTGATTTAAGTTTTTGTTAATGTTTCCTTTACAAATGTGCGTGCCGTTGTGTAGATGTTCAGAATTGAGATTTCATCTTGATGGATTTTTCCTGAGAGGAATATGAAATGCCCTTCTTCATCTGGTTTGATTAATTTTTAGTTTGAAGTCTAATTTGTAAGATATTATGATTGCTACACCAGCTTGTTTCTTAGGTCCATTTGATTGGAAAATCTTTCCCTAGTCCTTTACTCTGAGGTAACATCTGTCTTTGAAGTCGAGGTATGTTTCTTGTATGCAGCAGAAGGATGAATTCTGTCTTCGTATCCAATCTATTAGCCTGTATCTTTTTATAGGCAAACTAAGACCATTAATATTGAGGGATATTATTGACTATTGATTGTTGATTCTTGTTTGTTTTGGATTTGGTGGTGGTCGTATTGTGTGTGGATTCCTTCCCTCAGCTTTTTTAGTTTTTGGTAAAGTGGGATCATCTATTGCCTATTATTTTGTGACTAATTTGCTTGGGTTGGAGTTTTCCTTCCAGTACTTTCTGTAGGTTTGGATTTGTGGATATGTATTGTTTCAATCTGATTTTGTCATGGAATATCAGGGTTTCTCCATCCATAGTTATTGAAAGTTTTCCTGGATATAGTAGTCTGGGCTGGCATCCGAGGTCTCTTAGAATCTGTAGAACATCTGTCCCAGACCTTCTGGCTTTCAGAGTTTCCATTGAGAAGTCAGGTGTAATTCTGATAGGTCTGCCTTTATATATTAGTTGGCCTTTTTCCTTTGCAGCTCTTAATATTCTTTCTTTATTCTATATGTTGGTGTTTTGATTATTATGTGGTGAGGGGACTTTTTTTTTTTTCGGTCCAGTCTTATGTGGTGTTTTGTAAGCTTCTTGTACTATCATAGGCATGTCATTCTTTTGTCATTCTTTAGGATGGAAAAGTTTTATTCTGTGATTTCATTGAGTATGTTTTCTACACCTTTGAGCTGGACATCTTAACCTTCTTCTATACCTGTTATTCTTAGGTTTGGTCTTTTCTCAGTGTCCCATATTTCCTGGATATTTTTTGTTAAGGTTTTGTTGGATTTGACATTTTTTTGGTCAATGAATCTATTTCCTCTAGTATATCTTCTGCACCTGAGATTCTCTCATCCATCTCTTGTATTCTGTTGGTTATCCCTGCATCTGTAGATCCTGATCATTTACCCAGACTTTCCATTTCCAGCATTCCCTCTGTGTTTTCTTTATTGTCTCTATTTCAGTTTTCAAGTCTTGAACTGTTTGAATTGTTTCCTTTCCCTGTTTGATTGTTTTCTTTCTTTCTTTTTTTTTCTTTTTTCTTTTTTTTTTTTGGCTTTGCATTTTTTGGTTTGTCTTTCCCTCCATTTCTTCCATTTTTTTTTTGTATATCTTTTCTTTCATTTCTTTAAGGGAATTTCTCATTTCCTCTTTAAGGTCCTCTATCATTTTCATTTATTTTTAAGGTAGTTTTCTTCTGCTTCATCACATTGGGATGTTCAGGTCTTGCTGGTGTAGAACGCCTAGTCTCTGGTGGTGTCATATTACTCTGTGTTGTTGATGTGTTCTTATGCTGTCCTCTACCCATATTGCTTCCTCCAGCTTGCAGGTGGGGCCTGTGATTCAGGGATATCTTATCCTCCAATTGGTGTAGTTGGGGCCTGTTGCTTAGTGGTTGATCTTCCTCTCCTAGTGAGGGTAGGGCCAAGGCTTCAATGGTGGGAGATGCAGTTTTGGGGTGTGAGGAGGGTGTCCCCAGGTCTCTGGATTTTCTCTTGAGGTAGCAGTGGGTCAAGATTCCAATGATGGCAGATGCAGTGCTGGATGGATTGGCCCCCAGATCTCTGGGGATTGTGCAGGCAGGATGGAGGAATGTACCCTGGACAAAGGCCTCCAGTGGGGGAAGTTGGGACAGGAAAAGGCCCAACACACACCTCTCCCTGTGGGGAGAAGGGCCAAGGGTCAGATAGAGGCAGATGCAGTCCTGGATGGTTTGGGGCTGTCCCCTGGTTTCTTTCCCCATGAGGGCCTCTTCATTTAATTTGATGTTGGCTGTATGGTTGTTGGAAATTGCTTCATTTTGAATAGGTATGTTCTTTATATCTCTTATCTCTGCAGAAGTTTTATCAAGAAGGGGCATTGGGGGCTGGAGAGATGGCTCAGAGGTTAAGATCACACTGCTCTTCCAGGGTCCTGAGTTCAATTCCCAGCAACCACATGGTGGCTCACAACCATCCGTTATGAGATCTGGTGCCCTCTTCTGGTGTGCAGATATACATGGAAGCAGAATGTTGTATACATAATAAATAAATAAATCATTTTTTTTTTTTAAAGAAGGGGTATTGGATTTTGTCAAAGGCTTTTCCTCCATCTAATGTGGTGATAATGTAGTTTCTTTCTTTCTTTCTTTCTTTCTTTCTTTCTTTCTTTTGAGACAGGATTTCTCTTTGTAGCTTTGGAGCCTATCCTGGCACTCGCTCTGGAGACCAGGCTGGCCTCGAACTCACAGAGATCCGCCTGCCTCTGCCTCCTGAGTGCTGGGATTAAAAGTATGAGTCACAACGTCCAGTTGTAGTTTTTCTTTATGACTGCTTATATGGTAGATTACATTTCTTCATTTTTGTGTCTTGACCCATCCCTGCATGTCTTGAATGAAGGCTACTTGATAATCATGGGTGGGTGATCTTTATAATGTGTTCTTGGATTTGGTTTTTGAGTATTTTATTGACAATTTTTGCATCTATGTTCATGAGGGGAAAATGTTTTGATTCTGTTGTGTGGGTTTCAGGGTAACTGTGGCATGGAAACCAGGGTGTGCTGAACTCTTAAGATCACATACTCTCAGAGGTGAGACTGTTCACAATGGACTGCGCTCAACGAAAGGAGCTCTATAATGAGCTGATGGCCATAGAGCAGACTCAGTCTGGAAGCTGTGTAAGCATTGCTTGAGCAGGCCTGAGACAAAATCCATACGCAGAGACAGGTGCATCCAAGGGATTGACTTGACAAATGCTGCATTTATCATTCTTATTATGACTTTCTTTGCGTTCCATCTTTCTTTGTTTTGCTTTTCTTTGCCAATTTGGAGTAGAGATAGCTGCTTAATCAAAAGGAAAGTACTAGGAGATAATAAGTATTGCTGTGAAAAACACCCTAGGGGAGCGTGCAGTGATAACTTGATGAATTGGTAGGATGAGAACTGTGAATGCTTTGATCCCTATTGCCATCCTGGCTGCGTTCTGGAGTTCTATTTTGGCCAGTTGTTGAGCTACAACATAGCTAGCTATTTTGCTGGATGTTTTAGTTTTGGTGCATTTTTGTCTTTCTTGTTTTCACTCTTCTTTTTAAAACTTCTGAATTTGGGCCACTGAGACATGTGTGAACACACATGCCAGAGCACATGTGTGAAGGTCAGAGGACAAGTTCAAGATGTGGGTCCTCTCTTGGGTATTGACTTCAGGCCCTTGGACTTGGTTGCTTGCACCTTTCTTTATTCACTGAGTCAACTGGCTGGTTCCTGTTATAACACTCTCTTCTAACACACCTATCTGAGTATATTGGTTGTAGTGGCACTGTTTTCATTTTGGAGTAGAGAATACTGGGTACTATTCTAGAGCACTTCAGTGCTTGGCAAACATGTGTCCACTGAGTTTAAACAACAAGTTATTTTGAGGCAGGGTCTGATTAAGTTGCCCAAGTTTTTTTGTCAATTTTGTCAGTAGTCACACCAGTCTTTAATCTTGTGACGCTCCTGCCTCAGCCTTCCCTGTGGTGGGTTCCAGGATGCACCGCCACTCCGAGCTCTCAGTTCATGTGAGAGAGTGACAATTTGAATCTGCCTTCTTTGACAAGGGTTATAGCTAAAGGCATATCATGTACAGTTTTTAAAGTCACCTTTGGTGTCATTAATATTTATTCCCTACTGTGTGGAGTCCACCTCCGATCTCTACTAGTCTTTTTTTTTTTTTTTTCCCTAAGCCCTTTGTTTCCATGCATTAATCTGTGTTTCCATTTTCATATGTGTTTTTGTTTGTGTAGGCTGAAGTTGGAACTTTTGGGAACCTGGTCTGTTCCAGGTTTTCTCAGATGCCAGATGAAAGCACCAACGGAACATGACTTTTGTGTCCTACAGAAGGGCAGACTTGGGAAGGTCTGGTCTAGTGCTTGAGTGAGCATCATGAAGGAGTCAAGGGAACCAGGCTCTTCATGGCCACTGAGAGCTCTGTCTGGCGTATCTTGTGATGCTTTTTCCAACATTGCTAAATTATCTTTCCCCTGACTGTCTCATTCTCCATGTACAAATGATGTATCAGAGCTGTACATCTTAAGGAACTTAAGCTTATGGAAGACATGTTGATTCCAAGCTTAGTTTTACATCTTATCCTATATCCTCACCCTGGTCACCTTCCCTTTTGTGACCCTATTTGTTGGTCTTTAGTGTCGTAGACCTTTTGATGTCCTGCCATGTCTGCTGCTGTCTCTTCCTATGCTGTGACCCTGCCCACCATGATTTCCCCCTCCCCTTTCAGGACTGGCTCCTTCTAATTTGATGATGGCCCATCCCCCTCACTGTGCCTGCCCTCCAGAGACTTTCTTCCCATATCCCCTTCAAAGCCTCAGCCACTCCCAGCCTTGGGTTGAGCCTCTAGCCTCTGGCCCTCCACCCTGTACCCTGCCTACCTCTATGAAGTTATTGCTGTATACTTAGCAGCAGATGCCATTTTATTACTCTTACCATAGCACTCACTAGTCTTTCAGTCCTACTACTGCCAAGGTTAATCAATTCATAGACTCATTAATCAATACATATCAATTATATTATTGTACCATTTTACCTAAAGCTATTAAGTTTCATACAGAATCACATGCTTAATAGAGTGCCTTAAAAAGAAAATTTCCTTTAATCAAAAAATGGCAAAGTTAATAAATACCACATTGTGAAACTTGTCATACTTTCCATAGGCCTTCATTACCCAAGGTAATGTATCAAATGAGATACAGCAAATGGATGTAATGCACATTAAAATGTTTTGGTAGATAGGTAGTGGTGACCCACACCTTTTGTCCTTGAGGCAGAAGCTGTGGATTTCTGAGTTCAAGACCAGCCTGGTCTACAAAATAAGTTCTAGTACAGCCAGAGCTACACAGAGTAACCCTGTCTTGGAAAAAAAAAAGTTTTTGATAGATTGTAATATATGCATCATTGTATTGATCTATTTTCAACATTTCAGTGGGCCACTTTATTAAATAATAAAATGGCTTCATCAGTTGTATTACATTTAAAATAAACTTAATATCGTGGGTAGTCTTCAACAAGTTAGGTGGATAATGTTCCAGTTTATATGTCAAAGATTTCAAGAATGTTTACAACATTGAAATATTAAATGTATTACTGATGTCCCTTATATTCCTCGAGGACAGGCCACCATTGAAAGATCTAACTGAACATTAAAACATGTTTATTAAACTCAAAGTGGGTAAGACAGTGCTTAATTCTATGAAAATCCTAGTCTATTCATTATTTACTTTAACTTCTTTGAGTTGTAATGATAATCATTGTATGCCTGCTGACATTCTTTACCAATCTATTATTAGAGAAAATATTGAGGGTAATGTGCTACAACATATTTGGTATGTACGCTGGTGCCGGGTACCGCTGGGCCCCTAGAAGCCATCTTGAGAGAGCACTCTTACGGATCAAGGCAGCTCTTGAAGCCCCTGTGGGTTGTGGTGGGCACTGTGCACTGTCTCTGCTGTCCCTGACCCCAGTTCTCAGGAGTCCCTCATCTGCGATAGTTGCTGCCTGTTAGTCATCTCTCCTGAGCTGCTAGCACTGATTTTAAAGCCAGAGAGGTGCAGGCTGGGGAGGATACTCCGGGCAACCTGAGGCCTCATGGTTCCAGTTGTCTGTGCATCGAGGGGAACTCACGTTGGAGGACCCAAAGTTATAGGCATCATCGCAGACCTGTTTGCCAGAGTAGATCTCAAAGAAACAAGGAGAGATTTTCTTTTGCCTCTTGCTACCAGTTGACCTAACCACTGGTTCCCTTGAGGTGCAGATGTGGCCTGTGCTGGGTGGCCGGGACAGATGATTCTGGGTGGCAAAGCAGAATTCCCCATTTAGTTTACTGATTTTATTCTTCTTGTTAAACTCTTAAAAAAGGGGAGAATCTTTACAGTGGATAAAAAGAAATCTTATAAATGGGGGAAAGGGTATGTTTATGTTTGCACAGATACAAGTGATGGTTTGATTTTAGAAAGACTGCTGAAATTGAGAGATAACAAGTGACCACAGCTTTATGCTTACTTGCCTCCTGAATAGCTCATCTGACTGTGGGTCAGACTCCCAAAACAATGACCAAGCCATTCCTTTCCATAGTGATTTTTACCTTTCACACCTGGGGGCAGCTGAAAATAATTACCCTATGAAGAAGAAAAGATGGTTCATTATATGGGGTGAAATAAAACACCTAAATCCTTGTTCTTGGCCCTGTTAGCAATCACTACTGTTTAAGTAAGTAAAACAAAGATTTTGTTTGTTTGTTGGGCTTATATTCTTAACCCTCCCCTGAACCCAGTAGTGCATTGATGGGATTCAAGTATTCCAATTTATACTAATGACTCAAATTGGATTCCAGTATCCTGTGAGAGTAGAGATCCTTTATTTTTCAGTGAAGAACATTTAAATTTGATTTTATCTCATGATATAGGGATGGAAGCACTTCCTACCTGTATTGGGCATAAAGTTCATTGTGTGAAATACCTAGGGGATAGTTATCTGTTATTCATAATGGAACAAAAAAAATGAAGGGAGAAGAACATATTTGTATCAGTAGCTAAAAGGGTTTAAAGGAAATATTAACAATCTTTTCATTGCACCGCATTTCCCCCCTTGCAACACTCCTTTTGTCTCAGCTTTAAGTGAATAGATACATTGGGAACAATGTAGAGGACCAGAAGAGTTCCAAGGTCTTATTAATATTGCCTGTGGTTGTGTCATAGATGGGAGCCATGTAGCTTCTGCTCACATCAAAAAGGAATGCAAAGAATTAAGATGGGGTTTCCTAATAATAATGCCATCACCATCCATAGTAATGATCCTGAGGGATTAGTATGGAATGGGGCTGGGGAGTTCCTTTCCTCTCCTCATATAGAGGGAGGAACTACTCAAGAACATTATCAAACTAGTATCAGCATTGGATAACATGTAGGCTGGAAAGGGGAGTATATGGAAAAAATACTTCTAACAATGAGACTATATCCTCTTGTACAAAAAAGTATGGGCCATACTATTATGGCCTGTGTTCATCTTCCTTATTTGTTTTTGCTTGGGAAACTACTTTGAATCAATCTAAAGGATATATGTCTTGTTCCAATTTTTATTTATATGCATTTTTAAATGCTAATACTCCCAAATTGCTATTAGAAGGGATACAAGTATACTCAAAGCATAAACAATGTGATAGAAAAAATGCCATTGACTGGGGTATCAGGAGAAGCCCTATAAATATATATGGGAAGATTCTATATTGTCCCGTTATATGTGCACACTGTTCATGTGTGATTCCTGTGCCAAATAAATTTCTTTTTAGATGGGTCTCCTATGACACAAAAAGATTGCTCTTGTTCGAAGCTATGTGGGAAATGAAGTCAGAAGTTATTTTCAAAACTATTGACAACAGTTTTATTCTAGGTACAGTAATAACAACTTTAGTAAGCAATGATTCAGATATTCGATTTTTCATCTTCATGTAATTGTATTTTCCACTTTCAGCTTCCTAAAGAGTACTTAATTATGCTGAAGTCTGTATTACAGTGTTTGGACTGATAAATTAGATTAATCTAACCAAAATATCCTGTATTCATGTGACTGAACATTTTTACATCATCTTTTACCTGTATAATTGGATCTAAAAGATCTTTAAAATGACAAAACATCAAACTGTCTCCTGTTATGGGTGCTTTTTTTTAATCCCGCTTATAAAATCAAAACAGCATTTTGATTTTATATTGGCTATCTGAGAATTAATTAACATTTAATACAGTCCACAGATATAAAACCATCATTTTGGGATCAGTTGTTTATACTTACTGTTTCATCAAAATCTCAGCTTGATGACCTAGGGTTTTGATGTCTCTCCAAGTCAACGGCTTACTCTTCCTCTTGGAGCATCTCCTCTTGATTTTTCTTTTTTTTCCTGGCCTCTCTTTAGGTATTTCATTTGTCTGGTGGTATCTGGGATGCTGTTCTAGTTGGATGTATCATAGTGGGTGCCATCTGGGTCTTTGTTCGTTTTTCTGGAAAGACACAAGTACAGGCTTCCCTGGATGTTAACAGAACATCAGTCCTCTTCCATTGGTTAGTCTCTAAATCTTCCCATGTAGCGTACTTTTTAGGCTGTGTCTTCTTTAGGGCAAAATGCCTTTGGGCAGCAGATGCATTATCCTTTCTAGTGAAAAAGTTAAAGTTAATATAGATAGGTGCACCATAGTATATGGGGATTTGGGTGGATGCATATACCTACTTTTTATGTTACATATTTGTTGCTTCAGTAGTTGATGGTGTTCCACAATAGCTTCTCCTTGTAGATTGTAAGGAATTCTAGTACCATGGTTATTATTCCATACATGGAAGATTTTTCTATAGCATATGTTGGTATAAAAAGGAGTATTATCAGTTTTTATTTCTTGTGGTAATCCTACAAAGGGAAAGGTGTATAATAAATGACTAATAGTATAGTGAGCAGAATCCGTGGTCATATTTGAATAGGTATTAACTGTTAGGTAAAAATATTTTCAATCGTCAAATTCTGAGATATGACTAATCTGTTTGCCAAATGGTGTTGGATTTTAACCCCTGGAGATTAATTCTGACAACAGATGACAACAGAGTAGAGGTCCTGATAATTTGCTGAGCTTGCTCACAAGGCAAAGAGAATTGTACTTGTAATGACTTTGCATTTTACTGAAAAAGCTTGTAAGATTTTTGAGTGGCCTGAAAAGAAAGAAGTAGTGGCCAGGCAGAGGCCAGTCTCTTGGTTTAGGCATTGGCAGATGTTAAAGGACCTGACAAATTAGAATGAACAAAAATATGAGCTATGAAAAAATGCTGAATTTGTTATTTTATACATGTCTGAAGACAGACAAGTATAAAATAACATGAGTATTGTGGTAGGTTTTAAGCCTTGCAGTTTCTGATAGAGGAGCTGTTTCAGCACAATATGTAGAGTTCATTATACCACCATGGTTGGTGGATGTCTAATACAAAATCTGTATTATTCTCAATTCTTTAGAGTAACAAAGTTTACAGAATGACTATACATACATATATGTATAACACACAGAAAGGGGATTTATTGGAATGACTTTTAGGCAACAGCCCAACAAATCCAACAATGGCTAGCTGTGATTTGAAGTTCCAAAAATTAAGAAGTAGCGCAGTCTGTGAGTGTCTATGAATTTGTTCGTCTTCAGCAAACCCTTCAATCTGGAAAAAAGTATGCTCCAATGCAGGTAAAGGAGTGGAGTTGAAGGTGAGGGCAGGGTGTGGCCCAGAATAAGGGTGCATCTTCTAGCTTCAGGATGCAGGCTAAAGGACTGTGTGCTCCTCCCTCACAGTTAAATATTAGGAGTGGATCTGCCTGCTTCAAATCAAGGAAAGACACCTCAAGGTGTGCCCTTCATGTTTGTATTTTAGTTCTTTCCAAATGTAATCAAGTGAACAACCAAGAGTAGCCATCACAGGGAGATAGGACAAGGGACTGGGCCAGGATCCACTCAGGGGAAACAATGCTGAACTCAAAGTGATGCTTTCCAGAGTAAGTGTGCTTTTTCTTGTGAGCCATCCTCCCACTTCCTGACCTGTGGTGATATCTAGCTTATAAAAATAAAGCCTGTCTGAGTGTCAAAGAATGGAGCTTGCCACTAACTAGCCATAGAGGTATGGAGGTTTGAACAGACAGGAAGTGAGGTAGCTCTTCAGGATATCAGCAGGGAGAAACAGGAACTTCCTTTCATGTCTGCAGAGATGCTAAGGAGGTAAGGTGTGCTGTGGCTTGCTCCTTCTCTCTGATCTCTCAGGATTTCCCTCTGTATCTGACTCTGTCTTTTTATTATGAAGACCAATTAAGAACTCTGCTTACATTTTGGTGCCCAACGTGGGGCATGAACCCACAACCCTTACATTAAGAGTCTCATGAGACAGAAAAGAGGAGATTATGGGGGATGTCCTTCTGTATATATGTTTCTCTTATTGGTTGATTGGCAGTAGCAAGGCAGAAAGTATAGGGGTGCTGCCAGTTGAGGAGAATTCTGGGGATAGAATGCATAGATTGAGCCTCCAAAGAGACCACCATGTAGCCACTGGAAAGATAGGATGCGGAGTAAGATAATGCCATGTAGAAATATATAAATTATAGTTACGGGCTAATAATTAAGAGAGTTAGCCAGTAAGGAGCCTAAGCCATCGGCCAAAAAGTTTATAACTAATATAAGCCTCTGTGTATTTATTTGGGACTGAGGGCCGTGGAACCAGGTGGAAAAGAAACTTCCATCTACACTGATCTCTCCCCACCCTACCCCATCTACTCCTCAGAGAAGGTGAGGCCTCCCATGGGGACTGGTAAAGTTTGTCACATCATTTGGGGCAGGACCAAGCCCCCCCCCCCTTTGTAAGCTGAGTAAGGTATCTTTCCATAGGGAATGGGTTCCAAAAAGGCAAGCTCATGTATTAGAGATATGTACTGGTTCCATTGTCAGTGGCCCCATACACTTCACAAAACCCCCAAGTGTCACCCAAATTCAGGGGTCCTACTTTGGTTCCCCAGATGGAATCAGTGAGCTCCCATTTGCTTGGGTCAGCTGTTTCTGTGGATTTCCCCAACATGGTCTTGACCCCTTTGCTCCTTCAACTCTACAATTGGACTCCAGGAGTTCAGCCCAGTGCTTACCTATGGATCTCTGCATCTGTTTCCACCAGTCACTGGATGAAGGCTCTAAGATGGCAATTACGTTAGTCATCAATCTGATTATAGGGTGATTCTTCGTTGGTGTCATCCTTATGGGCTCTTGGAAATTTCCCTAGTGCCAGGTTTCTCATAACCCCATAATAGCTCCCTCTATCAATATATCTCTTTCCTTGTTCTCCCTCTCTGTCCTTCCCTTAACTTCCTGATCCCTCATGTTGCCCTCCCCCTTATTACCTCCTCACCTTCCTACTACCCTTCCCCTCCCCCACATTCCCAATTTACTCAGGAAATCTTGTCTATTTTCCCTTGGGGGGGGTGTCCATGTCTGTCCCACTTAGAGTCCTCTTTGTTTGGTGGCTTCTCTGGAGTTGTGGACTATAGGCTGGTTATCCTTTGCATTATGTCTAAAATCCAGTTATGAGTGAGTACATGCTTTGCTTGTCTTTCTGTGTCTGGATTAACTCAAGATGGTTTCTAGTTCCATCGATTTGCCTGGGAATTTCAAGATGTCATTGATTTTTTACCACCAAGTTGTACTCCATTGTGTAAATAAATGTACCACATTTTCTTTATTCATTCTTTGATTGAGGGGCATCTAGGTTGCTTCTAGGTTCTGGCTATTACAAATAATGCTGCTATGAACATAGGTCTTCGTGGCATGAGTGTGCATCCTTTGGGTATTTGCCCAAGTGGTATTGCTGGATCTTGAAGTAGATTGACTCCCAATTAGATTGACTCCCAATTTTCTAAGAAACTGCTATAATGATTTCCAAAGTGTTTGTACAACTTTGCACTCCTACCAGTAGTGGAGGAGTTTTCCTCTTACACCACATCATCTCCAGCATGAGCCATTCTGACGGATTTAAGATGGTATCTCAGAGGTTTTTTTTTTTTTTATTTTCATTCATAGATTTACTTTGTATTCAATGTTAATGTTACAGAGCTGAACCATGACTAAGAACCCAAAGAAAGAAATGGTGCAATGGATAGCCTCATCCACCCAGACAGTGTATTAAAACTTGATTCATGTGTATTTTGATAATTTCACAATCTTAAAAAATTAGAACAAGACTTGGAATTTACATCTGCTGCAGGTCTTCAGTGTTCCAGTACAGTATGCCGTTAAACAAACATCTTCACATCTGTCTTCATTCACTTCTTAAATCCTAACCCCAAACAGAATTCGGAGGTGAGGGGTAAAAAGCATACGTTAAGGGAAGTATGTGGCTCAAGGTGTGAGATTATTTGTTAAGGTTTTTGGTGCCCAAATAAGTCTTCAGTTTAACCAAGAATATCAAACTCCTAATCATCCAATTTCCCCTGGCTGGATCAGATCATGCCAACATTATTGCCCAGAATGGCTTGCAGTCTGGTCAGGAAAACACTGCCCTATACCTCCCTGGCTTCCTACACTGCTGCACTCATTCACCGAACTTTAAGACGTACTCTCAAGCTGGGAGAGCTTGCCTCATTACCTGTTTTCACTCCTGTATGTAGCTAGCAAATCTGAACTGCATTTGGCAAAGGGGTTTATTACACAGAAATCCAGGTACTGCCATTATGTAGTCAGTTGCAAATATAGTTTATACTGCACCATTTCTAGTAGGTTAATTGCCAGACTATTTCATTAGGCAGAAAGGAACAAACATAGCAATAATCTCTTTAAGGGCCAAGTACTACTGCAAAGTTAAGTTGTAATTACTAAGAAGAGAAGTACTACATCATTGGGTAGTCTCCTACCTTTCCAAGTGAACATCACAAACATACTCCCAAGGTGGACAACAAAGCTGGCTGGAACAAGGAATGTTTCTACAGAATAGCCAGTATCTTCAAATTTGGGGCACACACAAGGATTTATCAGACACCATGCAAGATTCATGAAACAACTTCAGGGTGTTGGTGAGGTTTTGCTCCTGTTGCTTTGCATTGTTAAGACAGGTCAGTGAACCTCTCCCCACCTCCACACCACTTCGTTCACAGCAGTTCCGTTTACACCTGATTAGAGGAGGCTTGAGCAGCACCTGGAGTGAAGCTTCTGGCATCTGCTGCCCTTTTTATCAAAGGCGATCTATCTGGTTTCACCTGGGGATTGGCAAATTCACAAAATTGTGAATTGGCATTTCACAAAACTAATGTCTTATTCAGGCTATTTCACTACACAATATGCTGTCAAAGAACTTAATCCAAGTCAAAGCAAAGCCTTAATGTGGAACAGAACAAGCACTGTCTTTATAAAAAGGTATTCAAAGAAACAAGACTATCCCCCACCCACTCCCCATTTTGTGGATCCAAGTTTGATTGGATTGAATCTACAGTCACCTCATACTAACACTAAAAACTTAAATTATAAATCATAGCCCCACATAGATTATCTTAAAACATCAGTTCTGACAGCGGCTTGTCCCAAGGAGTCTAATATAGCCAGTTTACAGAGTATTCCTTAGGGTGGGGCACAGGACAGGTTAATTAAGGTCACTTAACTCTTATCTTTTACTGCAGATCAGAACCCAGATGGCTGACTTCTGAAGGCTTTGACAGGAATCCAGTAGAGTTGGATCTATTTGTATTCCTCTATATGTCAGCATCCAGTTATGCCTGGACCATTTGTTAAAGATGCTTTTATCCCCCATTGTATATTTTTAGCTTCTTTGTAAAAAAAAAAATCAGGTGTTCATAGGTGTGTGGATTTATATCAGGGTTTTCAATTTGATTTCATTGGTCTACCTGTCTATTTTTGCCAATACCAAGCTGTTTTCAGGACTCTCTAGAGCTCTATAATAGAGCTTGAAGTCAGGGATTGTGATGCCTTCAGAAATTCCTTTATTGTGCAGAGTTGTTTTGGCTATCCTGGGTCTTTTGTTTTTCCATATAAGTTTGAGAATTGTTCTTTCAAGGTCTTTGAAGACTTGTGCTGGGATTTTGATGGGGATTACATTGAATCTGTAGATTGCTTTTGGCAAGATTGCCATTTTTACTTTGTTGATCCTACCTATCCTAGAACATGGGAGATCTTTCCATTTTCTGGTATCTTCTTTAATTTCTTTCTTTAAAGAATCAAAATTCTTAGGGTACAGGTCTCTCACTTTTTTGGTTAGTGTTACCCCAAGGTATTTTATGTTGATTGTGGCAATTGTAAAGGGTGATGTTTCTCTTATTTCTTTCTCAGCGTGTTTATTATCTGTATATAGTAGGGCTACTGTTTTTTGTTTTTGTTTTTGTTTTTTTTGAGTTAATCTTGTATCTTGCCACTTTGCTGAAGGTATTTATTAGTTGTAGGGAAGAATTTTTTGGGTCACTTATGTAAACTATCATATCATATGCAAATAGTGAAAGTTTAACTTCTTCCTTTCCAATTTGTATCCTGTTGATCTTCTTTTGTTGTATTATTGCTCTATCTAGAACTTCAAGTACAATATTGAAGAGATATGGACAGAGTGGATAGCCGTGTCTTGTCCCCGATTTTAGAGGAATTACATTGAGTTTCTCTCCATTTAATTTGATGTTGGCTGTCATCTTGCTGTATAATTCCTTTTATTATGTTAAGGTATGTTCCTGTTATCCCTGATCTCTCCAAGACCTTTATCATGAAGGAGTGCTGGATTTTGTCAAAGGCTTTTTCAGCATCTAGTGAGATAATCATATGTTGTTTTTTTTTTTTTTTCAGTCTGTTTATATGGTGGATTACATTGATGGACTTTCGTATGTGGAACCATCCTTGCATTCCAGAGATGAAGCCTACTTGATCATGGTGGATGATTTCTCTGATGTGTTCTTGGATTCGATTTGCCAGTATTTTATTGAGAATTTTTGCATCAAAGTTCATGAGGGATATTGGTCTATAGTTCAATTTCTTAGTTGTGTCTTTGTGTGGCTTGGGTACCAAGGTTATTGAAGCTTCGTTAAAAGAGTTTAGCAATGACCCTTCTCCTCCTAGTGTATGGAATACTTTGAGGAGAATTGGTAGTAGCGGCTCCTTGAATTTCTTGTAGAATTCTACACTGAAGCCATCTGGTCCTGGGCTTTTTTTGGTTGGGAGGCTTTTGATGACTACTTCTATTTCATTAGGGGTTATAAGTCTACTTAAGTTGCTTATCTGTTCTTGATTTAACTTTGGTAAGTGAAATCTATCCAGAAAATTGTCCATTAACTTTAGATTTTCAAATTTTGGAGAATACAGGTTTTTGAAGTATGACCTGATGATTCTCTGGATTTCCTCTGTTTCTGTTGTTATGTTCCCCTTTTCATTCCTGATTTTATTAATTTGCATGTTCTCTTTCTGCCTTTTGGTAAGTTTGGATAAAAGTTTGTCTATCTAGTTGATTTTCTCGAAGAACCAACTCTTTGTTATATTGATTCTTTGTATTGTTTTCCTAGTTTCTATTTTATTAATTTCAGCCCTCAATTTGATTATTTCCTGTTGTCTACTCCTCCAGGGTACATTGGCTTCTTTGTGTTCTAGAGCTTTCAGTTGTGCTGTTAATTCTCTAGTTCATAATTGATACTTCATCCTGATAGATTTCTCCTGTTTCTTCAAGTGGGCACTTAGCACTTTGAACTTTCCTCTTAGCACTGCTTTCAAAGTGTCCCAAAGGTTGGGTATGTTGTGCCCATATTCTCATTGAAATCTAGGAAATCTTTAATTTCTTTTTTTATTTCTTCCTCAACCCAAGAGTTGTGCAATTAGGCGTTATTTAATTTCAATGAGTTTGTAGGTTTTCTGCAATTTGTGTTGTTGTTGCATTCTAACTTTAAAGCATGGTGGTCTGATAAGATACAGGGGGTTATTTTAATTTTTTTCTACTTGTTGAAGCTTGCTATGTTGCCAATTATGTGGTCCATTTTAGAGAATGTTCCATGTGGTGCTGAAAAGAAGGTATATTCTTTTGTGTTAGAATGGAATGTTCTATAGATGTCTGTTAAATCAAATTGGGTCATAACTTCTATTAGTTCCTTTGTTTCTTTGTTAAGTTTCTGTCTGGTGTTCCTGTCTAGTGGTGAGAGTAGGGTGTTGAAGTCTCCCACTATAAGTGTGAGGTGTTTTATGTGTGATTTGAGTTTTAGTGATGTTTCTTTAATGAATGTGGATGCCTTTGTATTTGGGGCATAGATGTTCAGAATTGAGACTTCATGTTGATGAATTTCTCCTGTTATGAGTAGGAAGTGACCTCCTTCATCCCTTTTGATTGATGAAGTACAATTTGTTCGATATTAGGATTGCTACCCCTGCTTGTTTCTTGGGTCCTTTTGATTGGAAAATCTTTTCCCAACCCTTAATTCTTAGGTACTATCTGTCTTTGAAGTTGAGGTGTATTTCTTGTATGCAAGAGAAGGATGGATTCTGTCTTCTTATCCATTCTGTTAACCTGTTTATTTTTATAGGCAAGTTAAGACCATTAATATTGAGGGATATTAATGACCATTGATTGTTCATTCTTGTTTGTTTTAGATTTGGTGGTGTTGGTGGTGAAATTGTGTGTGGGTTTCCACCCCTTTTTGCTTTTGGCTCTTGGTAATGTGGGATTATCTATTGCCTATATTGTTCTGGTTGTAGTTAACTTCCTTGGGTTGCAGTTTTCCTTCCAGAACTTTCTGTAGGTCTGGATTGGTGGATATGTATTGTTTGAATCTGGTTTTGTCATGGAATATCTTGTTTTCTCCATCTATATTGATTGAAAGATTTGCTGGGTATAGTAGTCTGGCTGGTATCTGTGGTCTCTTAGTGTAGATAGAATATCTATCCAGGACCTCTGGCTTTCAGAGTTTCCATGGAAAAGTCAGGTATAATTTTGACAGGTTTGCCTTTACATGTTACTTGACCTTTTCCCTTTGCTGCTCTTAATATTTTCTCTTTATTCTGTATGTTTGTTGTTTTGATTATTATGTGGGGAAACTTTTTTTGTGGCCCCCTTTATTTGGTGTTCTTTAGGCCTTTTGTACTTTCATTGGTATGTCTTTCTTTAGGTTGGGAAAGTTTTCTTCTATGATTTTGTTGAATATGTTTTCTGCATTTTTGAGTTGGATTTCTTCACTTCCTTCTATACCTATTTTACTTTTTTTTTTTTTAAAAGATTTATTATTATGTTGGTGGGTCATGCCTTTAATCCCAGCACTCGGTAGGCAGAGGCAGGTGGATCTCTGTGAGTTTGAGGCCAGCCTGGTCTCCAGATCGAGTGCCAGGAGAGGCTCCAAAACTACACAGAGAAACTCTGTCTCAGAAAAAAAAAAGATTTATTATTATGTATACAGTATTATGCCTATGTGTATGCCTACAGGCCATAAGAGGGCACCAGATCTCATTACAGATGGTTGTGAGCCACCATGTCGTTGCTGGGAATTGAACTCAGGACCTCTGGAAGAGCAGCCAGTGCTTTTAACCCCTGAGCCATATCTCCAGCCCTTATACCTATTATTCTTAGGTTTAGTTTTTTCACAGTATCCCATATTTCCTAGATATTTTGTGTTAGGGATTTGTTGAACTTAATATTTTCTTTGGTTGGTGAGTCTATTTCTCCTAGTGTATTTTCAACTCCTGAGATTCTTCCATCTCTTATTCTGTTGGTTATGCTTGCATCTGTGGTTCCTGATCGTTTACCCAGCCTTTCTATTTCCAGCATTCCCTCAGATTGTATTTTCTTTATTGTCTCTATTTCAGTTTTTAGGTCTTGAACTGTTTCCTTGAAAGATTTGTTGATGCCTTGTATTTTTTGGTTTGTGTTTTCTTCCATTTCTTTAAGAGACTTTCTCATATCCTCTTTGAGGCCCTCTACTATTTTCATGAAGATGATGTTTTTAAGGTCATTCTCTTCTGCATCATCTGTAGTGTAATGTTCAGGTCTTGCTGGTGTAGGGTCCCTAGTCTCCAGTGGTGTCTTATTGGGTTTTCTGTTGTTGGATGTGCTTTTTTTTTTTTCTTTTATCTGCATTTATTTTATGCTGAATTTATTCCCGTGCCATAAGTTTTTGTTTCTTCAGTTTCTTCTGGGATATCTTTTTCTTCTGTGCAACCTCCTCTTCTGGCTT
Organism: Cricetulus griseus; assembly: GCF_003668045.3. Taxonomy (NCBI): domain Eukaryota; kingdom Metazoa; phylum Chordata; class Mammalia; order Rodentia; family Cricetidae; genus Cricetulus; species Cricetulus griseus. The sequence continues at coordinate 102,618,765 of NC_048598.1, read as the reverse complement.
TGGAACAATTTGTTCCTTTTCTGTGAGGATCATTTCGATGTGGCAGGGGAGCTCATGTATGGGTTAATCTGGCCGTAAGCTCTGTAAATTCGGCGACGCATCTGAGGTGCTTTGTTCATCTGAATGTGTTCGATGACCAGAGAATCTGCGTCTAGACCCTTAAGCTCAGCATTATTCTCTGCATTTTTAAGAATGTGCAGCAAAAATTCAGCACTCTTTTTTGGCCACCGACCCTGTGTCCAGCCCCACTGTTTGGCCTTGGCAAACCTGCCGACTCCACCATTGTATCGACGGAATGGCACACATTGCTTCTTCAATGTGACATCTTTCAGGTATTTGGTGGCTTTTTGGATATGCATACCCTTGATGGCCTGGGCAGTTTCACGGGTATTCTTAAAGTGAACCCGGAGATTTGAACCTCTTGACTTGCATGATTTTGTAGGGTTTTCTGGGTCGAGAGAGAGAGTAGCGAACCATCTTCACAGGTTACCTCAGGTCGCTTACAGGAGGAACTGGTTGTGCTTTTATATTGTCTTCTTCCCATCCTTCGGGAGGGTGTAGCAGGAGTCTCTTCCTCTCCTGGTGGGTATGGGACCAAGGTTCCCTTCTGGTAGATGCAAACAGATCCAATACTCTGATGTCTGTCCTCTTCTCCTGGATGGAGGCAAGACTGGTACAGTTTCCTGTGTTTCTTTAAGGGAAATTTTAATTTCCTCTTTTAGAGCCTCTTTCATCTTCATAAAGATCATTTTCTACTGTTTCATCTGTGTTGTTGGGATGTTCAGATTTTACTGTTGTAGAATCACTAGCTTCTGGTGGTGCCATATTGCTCTTTATGTTGTTGAGTGTGTTCTTGCACTGCTGTGTACCCATCTGGGTTTGGCGTAATTATAGGTACATGTGTTAATTCTTTTTCCAATCAGTACACCATCAGTACACGTGGTGACTGTGTCTTAGGGGACCAGTCTTTCTCCAATCAGTGCAGGTGGTGTACATGCTTCTGGGTGCTCCTGCTGACCAGGTGCTGGGGAGTGATGGGTGGGGTGGCACTGGATGGGCCTTGGGATCTAGGACCTAGAGACAGGGGCTCCCCAACCAGGAGACACTGAAAAGTAGTGATGAGATTAAAATGTTCCTTCAACTTAATTATGGATATTAAACAGATAAGTCTTACAATGATAATGAAGTGTTTTATGTGGGACTATTCCTCTCTTTTTCCTAGAGCTCCTTTCAATCAGTGGGGACCTTCATGTGTCACCTCAGAGAGACTTTTTTGTTTGCGTGTTTTTCTTTCCTTGAGATAGGACCTAATGGGGCACAAATTGACCTTGAAGTCCCAGTTCTCATTCTTCCACTTCCCAGTTGGTGAGATCAGAGGTATCAGTCAGGTCTCCATACCTTTTGAAAAAGACCTTTCACTAAAGGTTTCATTTTAGGGAGACCTCTGTTCTGCAGGCTTTAACCTAAACCTCAATATTTTGTTTTCAGAGCCATACATAATTATATAGGGATCTGATGGTTGTAACTTGACAAGCAATAACTGTTCATTTGATCCAATGGATTTTTGCTGGTGTACAGTAAAATCCTGTTTCCTTTAGATACAGACATTCCTGGTGCATTCTAAGGGTCTGTCTCCTCCAAGATCAATATGTCTTCTGCTGCTAATAACAGTAAGAAACTGAAGCCATGTTGTGCATAAACACTCTCTAGAGGCTGGGAAGGTGGCTCAGTGGAAAATGTACAAAGGACATTTGCAGAAGACAAGAGTTTGGTTCCCATACCTAGGTTGCCATTTCTGTTGACTATGAATGAAATCAATACCTATTCCAGATTTGTGGGTTTTTATAACTCTAGTAACTTGCATCCCATATGGTTTTCTCTTCTTTCTCCTAGGATATTCTTGTGTGATTGTTTTTGTGTTCTTGTTTCTTGAGGCAGTATGCTATATAGCCCAGGCTGCCCTCAATTTTCCTACATCCCCAAGATTACATTGAACTTCTGGTCCTACTACATCCACCTCTTATATGCTATGATTACAGGCATCCTAATCCTTATACCCTACATGGAACAGAAATTAAACTGAGGGATTCATGCACGCTAGGCAAGAATGCTACCTAACTGAGGTACATCTTCAGTCCCTTTATATTTTTTGTTTTATTAGGATAATAATTTTGTTATATATGAATGTTTTCCTACTTACATGCCTGTGTAGTGTGTTTGCCTGGTGCCCATGGGAACCAAAAGGAGTCAAATCCCCTAGTACTGGAGTTACAGGTGGTCGTGAGTGAACTATCACTTGTCTGCCTGGTATTTACTGAAGTCAAAAGAGAGCATTGGATTTTCTTGACCTAATGATAGATGTAATTGGTAGTAACCTCTAGTGAGTGCTGTGAACTGATCTGGGAACTCTTCAAAAGCAATAGGTGATCTTATCTGTTGATACTTCTTTATATATTCTGTCATTTTTATGAGTCTTTATGGTCAGCCTTTACTAATTTTTGAGAATACTTTAATAGTCAGTCAGTAATTTACTAAAATGCTTTCCTCCCTAGGAATTATTAGCCTTACATCAGTTTATGATTGAGAACTACAGAATTGGAGTGAATGTTTTAACTTTATTGAGGAATTTTGAGTGAAACTCTGCGTGATTTCTATGTGTTTGTTTTTTGTTTGAGACAGTGTGTCATTATGTACCATTGGCTGTCTTGGAACTCTCTACACAGACCAAGCTGACTTGGAAATCACAGAGTATCACCTGCCTTTGCCTCCTGAGATTTGGGATTAAAGTTGGGCCTCACCATACCCATGTTGTCTCCCTTTTTATGTTAATAATTTTGATAAAATTTGCTGGTGTTGTTGTGTTACTCTGTATGAATGCCTCTAGGCATTTCTCCTGCAATGGCCTATTCTGTTTTGTGGGTACACATTTGGAGAGAATGATTATTCTTTTGTGTTTCTGTTTAAAATGTGTTGGTGACTGCCTTTGGTATTTTATTACCCACGTGATAGGATATAACTAAAAAATAAATTATGTAAATATATTGTCACTGAAGTGCACATTTGCAAAGCATTCCATGTCACCATTTCTATTATGTACAATGTGGGATATTTAGGATGCAGTGACCTGTGAGGATGTGCATGTGAACTTCACTCATGAAGAGTGGGCTTTGCTGGATTCCTGCCAGAAGAGTCTCTACAAAGATGTGATGCTGGAAACATATTGGAACCTCACTTCTATAGGTAGGAATGTGAGCTTTCTGTCAGTTTTTAACTTAAGGGCCAAGCCTTTCTTGGAGATAGTTGCTCTTCTGTGATTTTGAATGGGAAAGAGAAAGAATCTAGTGAGTAAATCAGGCATTGTTTAAAGATTCACAAAAGATGCTAATTTCAGTTGTGCCTAATTTCCAGTTATATATCTCATACATTTTCTGGTACTGTATTTTAGGGTACAAATGGGAAGACCACAGTATTGAAGAATATTGTCAAAGTTCTGGAAGACATGGAAGGTAATTTGCATGTGCAAGCTGATATATATGGGCCTTGGAAGAAATGTAAATTAGCACAGCTTTCTGATGATTATTACACTATCACAGCACCATGTAGTCCAAGGTCAGGTAGCTGATCAATGATTGGAAAACACTCCTATAAGGATAAGACAAGGAAACAATGTCATAAGAGATGTCACATTTTTAACCATAGCCACGTAAGTTGCATACTGTAGAATTGTCTATTCACTTATTGTCTTGCCATTCAATCATCATATAAGATATATACATTGATAAGGGGATTATACTATTCCAAGATCTTTAATAAGCAATCTTCCATATTAAATATAGTACTCCTCATATGTTTGTAGTGAGTGATTTACTATAGTTTAGTGAGAGGACCATTTTATGAGAGACAAGGAATTTATAGAAACCTGAATCCATATACCACATCTGAGGCAAAAAAAAAAAAATAGACTATGTGAATGTAATGTGAAAACCTTTTATATGGTATTCTTCCTTTAATAGTCCTGTCAACTGTCACTATGGATACAAGCCATGTTTGCATCAGAGATATGTAAAGAAGCATTCTATCTCTGTTTCTCCTGGAACAATTAGAAGATATGATGTAATCACTACTGTGAGAAAACATGATGACTGTGAAACAAGTTTACCCTCTCTCTTTGGAGAAAAAGCTAATGAGAACAAGGATGATGGAAATTCACAGGTCTGTGTTGGTTCAGTTTGCACAGATAGTATGACTCACAGTATAAGAAAATGTTATTTAAGTAATCACTGTGCTGAAATTCTGAGTTCTTCCAGTTCTTATCAAAGACATAAAAAATCTCATGTGGGAAGAGGAAGTGAAAAATGTGAGCTTTGTACTAAAGATTTTTGCCATCACAGGTATCTTCAAACACACAAAACTACCATTAATGAAGAGAATCTCTATGAATGTAAAGCCATTAGATTTGAATCCTCTTTACACCAAAGAACTCATTTGGAAGAAAAACCCTGTGAATATAATCAAAGTGATAAAGTCTCTGCATATCACAGTCTTCATCAAGTATATAGAACTCATTCTGTAGTGAAAAACAATGAATATCAGCAATATGATAAAACCTTTGCAAGTCCCAGTTTTCTTCAAATGTATAAAAGAATTCTTGGTGGAGAGAAACCCTATGAATGTAATCAATGTGGTAAATCCTTTGCTGAGAAGAGTAATCTTCACAGGCATGAAAAGACTCATACTGGAGAGAAACCCCATGAATGTAATCATTGTGGTAAAGCTTTTGCACACAAATATAAGCTTCTCATTCATGAAAGAATTCATAATGGAGAGAAACCCTATGAATGTAATCGATGTGGTAAGGCCTTTGTAGAGAAATGCAATCTTCTCAGTCATGAAAGAAGTCATACTGGAGAGAAACCCTATGAGTGTAATCAGTGTGGTAAAGCTTTTGCACAGAAGAGTTCTCTTCATAATCATGAACGAATTCATACTGGAGAGAAACCCTATAAATGTAATCAATGTAGTAAAGCCTTTACACAGAATGGTAGTCTTCGAAGTCATGAAAGAATTCATACTGGAGAGAAACCCTATGAATGTACTCAGTGTGGTAAAGCCTTTGCACAGAAGAGTAATCTTCTCAGTCATGAAAGAAGACATACTGGAGAGAATCCCTTTCTATGTAATGAACATGCTAAATCCTTTGCAGAGAAGAATAATCTCAGTCCTGAAAGAAGTCATGCAGCAGAGAAACCATATGAATGCAATCTATGTGGTAAAGCCTTTGCAAGGAAGAGTTATCTTTGCAGTCATGAAAGAATTCATACTGGGGAGAAACCCTATGTATGTAACCAATGTGGTAAAGCCTTTGCACACAATAGTCATCTTCACAGTCATGAAAGAATTCATACTGGAGAGAAACCCTATGAATGTAACCAATGTGATAAAGCATTTTCACGTAAAAGTCATCTTCACAGGCATGAAAGAATTCATACTAGAGAGAAACCTTGTGGGTATAATCAATGTGGTAGAGATTTTGTATTTAACAGTAACCTTCAATTGAAAGAAACCTCATACTGGAGACAAGTCCTATGAATATAGTTAATGTGGTAAAGAATTTATACAGAACAGTCGTCTTCACGGGCAAGAAAGAAATCAGTTTGACAAAAACCTTATGAATGTAATCAGTACAGTAGAGCCTTTACACATTGAAGTGTCCTTCAAAATCATGAAAACATTCAAACTGATGAAAATCCCCATGAAACTAATAAATGAGGCCAGGCCTTACAATCCACATACATTTTCTCTACAGAGATATCTCACTACTGCTCTAGTAAAATAAGTAGAGCCACTCTATAGGTAAAATGTTGTCTGTTTTCAAGTTGTAAACATTTTCCAAGAATACAGAAACACATGATAATTTGAATAATAAACTGTATTTACAATAGAAAATGGTATTTATCCTGTCATCCCATTATTTTTGAATCCTGGTATTTGATTTTGAGCTTAAATACTTCCAATCATATTCTCAGAAACACAAATGGCAGAGAATTTTGTCAGTGAGGAAATGTGATTGCCAGAGCTTGCAGTGAATGTACCTCTGCCATGTTGGAAAGCCAAACTGGATGGAGCCAACTGCCAAAGCTACCATTTTGATCCTAGCCAATCCCACTTACCAATTTAAACATTGATCAAACAGTGATTACAGATATGCATTATAAAGACAGATTCAGACCAAAAGAAACCTCTGTGTCACAGCATGATTAAAAACTCTCTATAGGCTTGAAAAATTGTGTATAGACAGTTATTAAAAGAAATAGTTAAAGTCTTAGAAAGTAAAAAGAAAAAAGCCACATAAAGATGAGAAATACAAAGTGAGTCTTGATTGTATATGTTATTGTGTTGATTTTGAATTTTTTGATGGCTCATGGGCAAGAGACTGCTGCTGGGAAACATGGGATTAGAAGAGATACTGATAAAATATACCAACCTAAATGCTTTATCTTTAAAACACAAGTTAAAAATTAATATTTGTAAAATGTAAATTAAAAGATGCATTGCTTTGGAGAAGCAGTTTTGCCTTACTGTTGTGGCTCAGCATGTCTCAGCCTTAATCCATGAGGTTCAGCCTGAGGGGGGGTGTGTGGACCTGGAAGCTCCTAGCAACCCAGTGGCAATAAAGACCAAACATAGGCATCTTGTCATCTTTAGAGAGCTCTCAGTTCCATGTTGTAGTACTAGAGTCATTTCTTTATTAGCCATCTTCTCTGGTGTTTCTTAACCATCCTGTCATGACCACGAGGGAACCATTTCTCTCCGTGTTCTCCTCTCTGCTCTGGTTGCTAGCCCCTAACCTCTGACCTCCCTAGTCACTCACACAGCTGGCATCTATGCCTATTCAGATGCTTAGGCCCACAGAGATGCAAATAGGAGGCATATTACCCTGAGGCCATGGTAAACAATAGTGACCTTACTAGCATTAACACTACAATAGTGGGCCAGAGCTTTCCTGTGTTCCATGTTTGCAGGAGCTGGAGGCTGGGCCCCAAAATATTCCATAACAGAATTATTTGGTCTCCCACACCTTACTTTCCACAGAAACCAAAAGGCTATGGATTTGTTTCAGGTTAAGATGGACCAGTTTTGATCAAGGGAGACCTTCTGAACCTTGACAGATGATATCTCTCAACACAGGTTACCACTGGTCCTCCCAGTACTTGTCCATTATCTCAAAATTTTATCAGGGACCCTAAAGATATTTCATCCACAGACTGCAGGAAGCAATTTGGAGAAAATGACATCCACATTCCCTAGGGTTGGGGTTTATGGATGGTCTTTGGTTATTTGGTGGATAATGGATGTTTGTTATATTTAGGGGAATATAGGATGTAAAGATCATTATTAATCTCAGATATTTTGCATTGGCATGAATTTTTGTATATTAATACAAATTTAAGAGTATTGTCCTCATACTACATATTTTCTATTTTTGCTTAAGATATTACCTATACAGCTCATACTTATTATGCAATATGAAGCTTTAATCCTTAAAAGATAGTCAGGATAATGAAGAATTGCAAGCTAATAGTCACCCATGTCTATCAAACTTCTAGTCATGTTATTTAGGTTTTCAAGGTAATACAAAGATTTATTTCACATAGGTAATCTTCAAACACTTCAAAGACCTACAGAATATGGCATTTAAAATGTTTTAAGAACTTAGACTTTTCTCAGCAGTGAGACATGTCTGCTCCTGGCAGTAACAATAACTTAAGGATAATGATGTGTATCAAAGAAGCTAAGAAGCTCCTTATGGAGTTTGCTTTCAATGTGTCAGGGCTAGCCATTTGAACAAGAAACTGCTTTTGTCTGGACTACTTTCTGTATGCTGTATAAATTGAATATATAGGATACATTAAAAAAAATGACTGCTGAACTTGGCAAAACAAGATGGGACAGTAGTTCAGGGTTCCAACTTCATGGAAGAGTCTGTCAGACATTCTTTGGACAGAGAATAATGACTGACAAACTGCCAATATAGGTAGGACTGCTTCACTGAGAAATCTGCCAGATACTTTAGGCTTGCAGGCTGAATATGGATGCCCCAATGTTACAGAACAACTTTGGGTGACCATCCAGGCAGCCAGATAGCTGTCAATTTTAGAGTTTTAGAAGTTGTCTACTATTCACTTCTGGGGTCTTTGATGGAGTTGAAGACTTATAACTATATATATATAAAACTTATAACTATTATAGTTATAATTATAGTTTTACTTAGTTATGACGAAAGATAAATTAGATATAAAACTTTAGACTTGCAAAGATAGAGTATTTTGTTTAATTTTTCAAATACAAATAGTAACTGTACCCTTCCTTTTGATTAAACAGAAAGGGGGAAATGATGTGGTATGTCCCTCTGTATGCTGTGAATATGTTTTATTGCCATTGGTTAATAAAGAAGCTGATTTGGCCAAGCAGAATAGAGCCAGATTGGAAATGCAAGCAGAGATACAGGGAGAAGGGTAGAGTCAGGGAGATGCCAGCCAGCCACCAAGAAAGGAAGGCATGTAAAAAATGAGGTAACTTCACGGCCACATGACAATACACAGATTAATAAAAATGAGTTAATTTAGTTGTATGGATTAATTAATAATCAGCCTGAGCTAATAAGCTAAACAGTTTATAATTAATATTAATCCTCTGTGTGGCTATTTTAAAAGTGGCTCCAGGACTGGATTGGATGAAAAGCCTCTAATTACAGGATCGACAAATGCAGGTGTGGGTGGAACCCAGTAAGGGTTAGAGTACAGGGTCTGGGCATCCTGCTAAACCGCATAACCCAACTACAGAGGTAGCTGGTCAACCTGGGGTCCATGCATAAGAGGATAGGAGAGTTCTTCCATGTCAATGACTCCTACCATTAGTCTCTCAAGGTATATTTCCCCATGACCCTGTCTGTCCATACACAAAGGCTCTGTGTTCAGCAAGAAAGGTGATTGAATTCCCTGGAACTTAGACATTCAAGATGTGAGCTGCCATGTGGGGCTGGCAACTGAACTGTTTTTTTTTTTTACAGAATGTATTTGTTAGAGTCCAGCTCCAGTGAGGTTCAGGTCCTAAAGAGGAGTTGTAAAGTCGATGAAGGGAGGAGCTGACAGGATCTGAGGGTGAATTAAAATAGCTACTGGTTTATTTTTAAAGAGCTATATCTTGTACACTCTATAATTGCACAATAGTTTAACCACAAACAAACACATACAGACCTAATGATTCTTGGATGAACATGGCCATCAACCTTTTCATAGCATTTCTACTGAGCCAAAAAGCAGTAAGTTCATCAAGTATCTGTGAGTATTGATGTGAACCCATTGTTTTGATCCATAGTGTGCTTTCATCCTTGTGACCAGATGTGTCCAGTTCTCAATTTTTGGTGTAATGGGAGACACACTGTGAATTCTTGTGTGAGAGTGGGTACACTTATCACACGATATCGTTATATGGTGATGGAGATTTTTTTCCAAACAATCACTTTGTTTAAAGATACTGTCATTTTATACATCCTTATTCTCCACTGAAGCCCACACAAAATTTCCTGAAGGAAACGCATACGGAAACTCCCAAATCACATAGTGAGAATTATTATCAATGAAAATAAAAAGATGCTGGAGAATTGTGATCTACAATGTTAAAATAACTGGAACTTTGCAAAGCAGCAATGTTTGCTGTGTGCTCCACAGGTACTAAACTGTGAAACCATCTCAGAATTGTTCTTTTAAGATTTAATTCATTCTTCTTGTCTTTGTGCATGCACATGTAGAGTATAATTTGGAATCAGATGACAGCCTATGTGATGCAGTACGCCCACTCCTACCATGTGGGTCATAAGCAAATCACATCCATCCGTCTTGGCTACAAGCCTTGGTCCTTTTTTTTAATCATTGGTTTTGATGTTTTATTTTTAAAACAGGCTCATAAAGTTCTGTTGACCTTGAAATCATGTTGTTTCTGCTTTCAAATCCTAATGCTGGAATGACAGATTTCAAAATCATGCTCTCTCTATGCAGAGGCCCGGTGAATGCTGAGCCATTGCTCTACTGAATGAGTACAATCTGAGCTGAAAACATTGATGTAGCTGACATTATGATACACTGGTCCACACTGAGACCTCATCTCAAACAAAAACTGCAAAGAAATAAAAATTTTTGTTAAAAAATATTGTGTATATCTGTTTTGATAACAGTCTCTCTCACTTGCCTACGCTGATCTAGAACCTACATTTTGTAGCCCTTGAAGTGTTCTTGGTCTCATCCACCTAAGTACCAGGCCTGGACTACCAAGGGGGGAAGCCATACACAGAGAGGCTTAACTATGTGTCTGGGAACACATTGCTAGTAGCCAGAAATCCATGGCAAGGTCAGAATTTCCCTAGGTTCAAGTCACTATTCAGAACTTTCCATGCGGTGGAATGTGATCAGTTAAGCATAGAAGGATGGGAAGAGACTCATGATCCTTCTCTTTGAGGTCTAAACGTTCTGAGAGTCTTATGTGGGCTAGGGCTAGAAATGCAATTTGAGGCATTGTTGATGAAGAGAGGGCACACAGCCAAGGTCAACCTGGCCATGGCTAAGGTGCAGCTTCACTGCCTCAAACGGAGCAAAGAAGCATGCCAGGACCACAGCTGGGCCCAGGAGTCCCTGGGGAAGGACAAGGAAAATGTCAAAAAGGAGCTGTCCCTCCTGTTCACAGTTGGGACCCACTACACTGAGACTACACAAAACTGAAGAACCTCCCAGATGCCAAGGTACTGCAAAAGCCTCCTACTTCTTACATAGGAAACAGGCAAAGAGAAAGAAGAGAGTCTCTGAGCAAGTCTGGTTGTTGATGCTCCAATTGGTTATTGTAACCAATGCAACAAGTGTAGTATATTTACATCATTCTTAATAACAGCTGTACAGACAGGGATAGCTTGTCAGATCCTGCCTGGGAAACTTGCCTCAACAACATGTCCCTCCTTCAGTCACCTATGGACATTGAAGTTGGGGTGCTGATTCAAGTGGAGCAGTGTGATATGGGTGGGTGTTTGCTATAGGTGCAACTGATGCAGGTTCAGCTGTTCAGTTTCCATCATTCACCTCGGCAAGCTCAGGGGCCACCTTCCCTAGCCTTCAGGATGATGAAAGGGACTCATTATACACTGGGAGACCAGCCTAGGACCTTACCAAGGTATGCAGCTGACCTCATCACACCATGGCTACCCACACTCTTCCCCTCTGATTCCCATAACTCTGTAATACCTGACATGTTACAATTTCCAATATGCCACCTACATCACAACCATCTACCCAGGGGTATAAGCTCACTCTGAATGGGTAACAACCAGTGTGGAACACAGGGTGATAGCAGGGATTGTACAAGTAGGGCCAGAAGATAGTTTGAGCTTCTGAACCTAAAACTCAGTTATGCTAGTAAACAGGCAACCAGGAAATGTTGTGGCTCAGTGGTAAATGCCCTGCATAGAAAACCCCAATGAAGATCTTGGAGCATTTCTTATTGTAAAGCTTATGCCTAGAACCCCCAATGAAGCACTTGGTGCTTGGCTTAGTCCTATAGATATTTGTCATATTTCTATGTATTTCTGGCTGGTTTGTCCATTGTGACAAAGGAAATCAGAGGTGTTTTTAGTTTGCTATATTTATTTAATCTCATCTGTATGTGTGTTTTGCTTCTGTGTATGTTTGGTGCTCATAGAAAAGAGAAGAATGCATTAGATTCCCTGCAACAGGATGTAAGCATGATTATGTACCCACAATGTAGTGTGCTTGGAATAAAATTCATGTCTTCTAGTAGAAGAGTAAGGAGACTTAACTACTGAGTCATCTCTCCAGTCCTGAACTTGATAGATTATCAAAATTTTGTGTCTACATTTTGCTAGAGTTTCTTGTCCCAACATGCCCCACTGCTTCAGTCCCAAATGAATTCACAGGGATGCTCTGTTAACTATAAATCTGTTGGCTGATGGTTACAGCTTCCCACTAGCCAGCTCTTTCCCAATTATCAACCCATTTCCACCAATCCAAGCACTTCCATGTGGTCCCATCTCACCAGAGAAGAATCTGGACCCATCACTTCCCCATCTGCCACATGACATCTGCTCATGGCACGTCTCTCTGCCTACCTGCCTACCTTTCCCAGGATTCCCCTTGTTTCCTAGTCCCACTTATCTTCCTGCCTTTACTAGCCAGTGTTTTATTCATCAACCAGTAAGAGAAACATATATAGAGAAGGACATCCCCTATCATCTTTTCAGTCTAAATAAAAAGGGTTTTAACAAGACAGTTATCAAGTAAGAACTATAGTTAACAATATTTATTCCATTAACATCTGGCAAAATTTAAAGAAAGTATTTTATCACCTATCCTATCTGAGTCCAAAGTTTTATATATAACTTATCTTTTATCATAACTAAGGAAAACCATAACCATAATTATCTATCTTCAGCTCCATCAAAGACTTAAGAAGGATAGTATATAAACTCTAGAATTGGCAGAGACATTTTACTGCCTGGACAGGTACCCAAACCCAAAGTTTCTCTGTTATGTTGGGGCATCCATCTTTGGCCCATAGGCCACAAATGTGTCTGGCAGACTTCTTAATGAAGCAGGAAATTTTGAAACTGTCTACCTGTATTGGCAGATTGACAGTCATTTGTTTCTGTATCCTGCAAAATGTCTGGCAGACTTCCATGATGCAGGAACACTGCAGGTCTGTCTCATCTTGTTTTTTCATGTTCTGTGGGTCCTGTATGTCCAGTTTGGATAGCATACAAACAGTCCTGACAAGAGCAGTTTCTTGCCTAAATGGCTAGACTTGCCATGTTGAAAGCAAACTCCATAACACATTTCCTCGATGCCTATCCTCCTTTCTGACGTAATTGGTTGGTGTTGCCAAGAGCAGTTGTATAAGTTTGCCATGAAAAACCCTAAGCCATTTTAAATGCCATATTCTGTAGGTCTTTGAAAGGTTTGAAGAATATCTATCCATTTGAAATATAACTCTCTATATATCTAGAAAATCTAATCAACATAACTTGAAGTTTTGGCTATTATAGGTGACTATAAGCATTTTTAAATGAGCTGTATATACACAATACCTAAACAATAGTAGAAATATGCATGTAACAAAATTGACCTTAAATTTGTATAAACCAAAATTCATACCAATGTATTCATTTCTATATCACATTCCATTTTTATTTTTTTAATTATTAATCTGTTGGCTAATTACAAGGGCTTCCCACTGGCTGGCTTTTACCCAATTATCAACCCATTTTCACCAACCCAAAATTTCCATGTGGTCCCATTTCACCAGAGAATGGCTCAGACCCATCAATCCCCCCTCTGCCACATGGTGTCTCCTTGAGGCACCTCTCTCTGCCTACCTTTCCCAGAATTCTCATCTCCTAGTCCCACCTATCTTCCTGCCTCTATTGACCAGTGTTTTATTCATCAACCAATAAGAGAAACATATATATAGAAGGACATCCCCCATCAGCAAAATTTTGTGTGTCTACATTCAGATCCACACACTGAAAACTGAGTATTAACACAGTTGAGGCTTGCTTAAAAATCTGTGTTTGGGATCTGGAGATGACTCTAAGTTGCTTGTTGGATTTGGTCAGCTTGGTACAACTAGAGTTAGATTGATTTCCAGTGTTCTGTGTTGCATGAATTGGTCAAAAAAGAGGTCACTCCAAGATGAACTTTTTAGGACTGTGTAGCAGCAAGAAGTTCTAGCTTCTGTTGGACTCAACCTGAAACTGCTATTGACAAGCATACTTATTGATAGTTACACAAAGTTTTTTTTTGGGGGGGGGTTAAACATGTCATTGCTATTAGTCTTGATTGTATACCATTTTGGGCACCCGGTAATCCAAGAACTTAAGATGTGCCAGAAGGGTCTTTTGACCAACATCATGCAAAGACTATAATGCCCCTTTAGAAAAACAATTCTACAAGTCATGGAAAGCAATCATTGCTTTCTACAATGATTTCTTCAAGGTCAAAGCACTTCTGGAAAACAACTATTCACTCTAATCTTTATACTAGATGCAGGGACTCTGCTAAATTCCTATTACAGAAAATGTCTTCGGACATTTTCTCTGAATTCATTCAGAGATGAATTTGTGTCTGGATTATTTCTCATTTGTCCAGTAGTCTTAAAATTCCTTACTTGGATGCCCTCATTTTCTGCATAAGACAAAAACAATAACCTGCTTCAACCCTAACTTCAGAGAGTTTCTTTTTTGGAATGTTATACCTGATCAAATGAAAGGCATTTGTTAGTCTTATGTGTTAGTTTGTATTGAATGGTCACCTAATGTAGCGGTCTCTCCTGTTCACATCTAATCTCGACAGTATCTGCAGCTTATCTTCTCCTGTGGAAAGAAAAGCAAAACCTCTTCCCCAATGTAACACATATCCTAGTTTCATTCTGAGGTCAACACATCTTTAAAGTATACAGGCAAATTTAATTCAGCAGTGTTTTATATTATCTAATGTCTCTACAACTGTCATTCCTTTCTAATTAGCACTTAAACAATTTGTGCAAACTATCTGTGTGGATTTTATTATCCCTTTCTCTTAGAGTGTGATTCTATCTTTATGAAACTGCTTGCCCTGTAGGATTGTGTGGTATGCCTGCAATATATGCTTCATGTTGTGATATGAAAGATTCTTGTTTCATTTTACTAGAGGACTATGCTGGAGCAATGTCAGGGTTAATTTGTACAGGTGTCCCCATGATGGCCATAACATCTAATAAATTTGTAATTACAAAGTCATCCTTTTCAAAACCCAAAGTTGTTGTCAATTAATATCCTGAATATGTATCTATGGTATTGTGTATGTATTTTTAATTTTCCAAATTCGGCAGAATGAAACACATCCATTTGCCAAATTTCATTTCCTTGAGTGCCCTTTGTGTTATTTAATGCAGGTAGTAGAGTTTGGTTATACAAAGAACAAGTAGGACAGACCCTTATAATTTTCTTGGCTTGTTGCCAAGTCATAGAACAATCTTTTATTTATTTATTTTTTTTGAAACCCTTGCTAGTAACATGGTGCTTCTTATGAAATTCTGAGGCTTCTAGCACATTTCCTACTAATAGCTGATCAATTTCCTCATTACCTTATGCTAGAGGGCTACTAGATGCATATGGGATCTGATATGACAAGGGATGATTTCTATTTTTGATTATTTATTGTAATTGAATAAAAAAGTTAATTCAAGACCATCTGGAATAAGTTCAGTCTCAGTATGTAAAACAATACTTTCTGCATGTTGGTCACTCAGGCTGGAGAGATGGTTCAGCAGTTAAGAGCACCGACTATTCTTTCAGAGGTCCTGAGTTCAATTCCCAGCAGCCATATGGTGGCTCACAACCACCTTGAATGAGATCCGGTGCCCTCTACTGGCATCCAGGCAGAAGACTGTATAGATTGAATTCATAATAAATAAATAAAAATAAAATATCTATTCTAAGAAATCATCTTCTCTGTTTTAGGATTCCAATAGGAGAATGTGTAGAAGGAAAAATAACCAGAATAGAATCAAGCTCTGGATTCAATAATCCACATGTGTATTCTGTAATCTTTTCTATTAAATCCAATTCTCTCTCAGCCTCAATGAATAATTTTCTAGTAGTATTTAAGTCATTATTACTTTGAAAGGGTTGAAATAAATTGCTTAGTGCTTGAATTGTCAATCCAATTGTGGGCCATAGCAAGCTAATATCTCCCAGCAATTTTTAAAAATCATTAAGCATTTATAATTGATCTCTTCTGATTTGAACTTTCTGTGGTTGAATTTTTTGTAAACATACATTGTATCTTAGGTAATTAATAGAATCTTCAAGAGCAATTTGTAATCCCCAATAAGGCAAAATGTTAACATCTTCAAACACGTTCTCTGATGTATTTGCATTTGAAGAAGCTTATTAGGTATCCATGTAATGGTAAATTATAGACTGAGGAAACTGATTACAAATTATTTCCCATGGCTGCTCTACAAAATATTGACACAAGGTAGGTCTCTATAACATTCTTTGTGCAAGAATTTTCCACTGATATCTTTTAATAGGCAGGGAATTATTGTAAGTAGTCACTGTGAAGGCAAATTTTTCTCTAACCTGTTGCAAAGGTATAGAAAAAAAAAGGCCATCTTTTAAATCAATCACTATAACAGACCATCATGTAGGTAATAGAGAAGGCAAGAGAATTCCAGACTGTAAAGAGCACATTGGTTGAATCTCCTTATCAATAGCTCTTAGATCTGTTTCTCCATATTTCAGATTTTTTTAAATGACAAATACCAGAATTCCAAGGACTAGTCAACTCTTTAATATGTTGAGCATTTAGCTGCTCCCATATCAACTGTTCTAAGGCCTGTACTTTTTCTGATGTCAAAGGCCACTGTTCCACCCAGACAGGTTTGTCAGTTTACCATGTTAAAGGCAGGGCTGTTGGGTAGCTGAACCCAGATGGTTGTTGACTTTTCTTTCTAATTGCTTTTAGTATTTCCCCCAGAAACATATGTTAGTTTATTGTTTGTTTTTGAAATAAAAGAATGTTAATCCGGGTAGTCTACTGCTGTAACAAATCATGTTCACATAAATTCATTGCTACTGTAGACACATGTGCCTTCAATTCTCCATCCTGTCCTTCTGGCCCTATACATTTGACATGTCTCATGTTTTGTTTTACCTGAGATAAAGTTCAAATCCCCAAAAGGTGAACATTTACTTGAAGAGGCCACTTTGAATGCCCAAGTTTTGGTGTAATTATTGTTACATCTGCCCCTGTGTCTGCCAAACCCTCAATTAAAATGTCATTTATTTTAACTCTGGTCTTTGATCATTTATAGAAGTTCATCAAAATAGGGGCTGGAGAGATGGCTCAGTGGTTTAGAGCACCGACTGTTCTTCCAGAGGTCCTGAGTTCAATTTCCAGCAACCACATGGTGGCTTACAACCACCTTGAATGAGATTTGGTGCCCTCTTCTGGCATGCAGGCAGAAGACTGTATACATAATAAATAAATTAAATAAAATATTTCATCAAAATATTTGCTTTATGGTTTCTCATGAAATTTTTAAAAATCTTCTAAAGCTGTCCTGTCATTTAGAGCAGTATGATTTTGTATAATAGGCATTAAGTCTTTTAATTGTTCTGTGGAGGATTTTTCCCAATGCTAAAAAGAAATGATTGAACTAAATTTGACATGGGGGCCTGCAAGAGTCCCCCTGTGACATTTCCTGATGGCAAAGGCTTACCTTGCCAGTCCCTTGTTGATCTGCATTCATTAGTCCAACACTGAAATTTGTCACCCCTTCTGCATATTCAAGAATGCTGAGGCCTTAATATTTGGATTCTCTCTAGAAAAAAAATATTGTTCCTAGGAACACCTTGCCTACAGTCCCTTTTCAGATGACCTGATTTACCACAATTAAAACATCTAACCTTTGACTTTTATTAAAATGCTTAGAAGTCACTTCTCTTACGCAAGTATTATCATAAATGTGAGATCCAGTATCACATGTATTTCTAGTCCACTCATCTATGGGTACAAATCTTTTAAGGCCTGATCACCCTCTTACATTTTAAATTAGCATTTTCAAAACCAAAGATTCAATTAATATTCCTCTAACTTCTGGATCTGTTATTCTATTTTTAGCTGAAGTCAATCTTTGTAAAAAAAAAAAAATCAGTGAAGGTTTCTTTTGGGACATGTATAATTTTAGTAGATAGATCAGTCCTCTTTCCTGATTCTTCAGTCTTGTCCCAAGCATTCAAAGATGCTGTATGGCATAGGCCGAAGGTATGATCATCAAATGTAATCTGTCATTCCACATCAGCATAATGGCCCTCCCTCACCAAGGATTTGATCTTGGGAAAAAAAAATTTTTTTTCTTTTTTTTTTTCCAAGGCAGGTTTTCTCTGTGGCTTTGGAGGCTGTCCTGAAACTAGCTCTTGTAGATCAGGATGGTCCGAGCCTTTGCCTCCCAAGTTCTGGGATTAACGTTGTATGCCACCACCACCCGTCGATCATGGAAAATTTTATGACATCTAACCCTACCTCATTGTTCAATGGCACTCACTTTGTCTCTCCACCAGGTTCTCCATTGTAACTGAGGACCTCCTTTCAACACTGCTGTAACTAAATCTTTCCAGTCTTTATGGAATTATTTTTTCCAAGAGGCCCATGAATTTACCATCTGCTTCACAAAAGGTGAACGCATACCTATGAAACATTTGCATCTTTAAGTCTCTTCAAATCCAGTATTTCTATAGGATTCCTGTTTACTTCTGAATAGCCTTTGGGACAAATGTTGGTTTTCTAATAACCTCAGGACACTCCTTTTCAGCTTCATAAAGCAATGGTGTGATAATTTCTGTTCTAAATCTCCATGGTTATATGTGAATTTTTTCTTAGTTCCTTAGTTTGTCTTTCTAAGAATTTTATCTTGTCAGTTTTTCATATTTGGCACTGATATCAACCAACGTTTGGGGGAAATAAAATAAGACTTTGCTAAACTAGTAATGATTTTTTTAAAGATTTTATTTTATTTATTTGTTATGTATACAACATTATGCTTCCATGTATATCTGCACACCAGAAGAGGGCACCAGATCTCATTAGGGTTGGTTGTGAGCCACCATGGTTGCTGGGAATTGAACCCAGGACCTCTGGAAGAGCAGTCAGTGCTCTTAACCTCTGAGTCATCTCTCCAGCCCACTAGTAATGATTATTAATGGCATTATGTAAATCCCAGCTAAGTTAGGTATTCCTTCATTTAATTGTTCTATTTTTAACCCATCCACGTGGAATCATACAGAAACCTACCTCCTGTCATTGTAATATTGTTTCCCATTTTAACATGAGGAAAACAACCCTCGTTTTTTTTTTTTTTAACTAATTCCTGCACTATAGAATTTCCAGTTGTCTCCACAAATCTGCTGATCATGCCAGTGAAGCATGAGACTGGCTATCACTGCATACACCGAACAGTTGGACAGAGAACAGTTGGGGCACAGCCTGGCTGAGGGTAGTTGGAGCTGCTCACATGTAGCTGTGAACCAAATGTGTGTGGAGCTTTTAACAACAGGAGAAACTTTAGCGGGTGTGGAGTTGGCCAACCTAGTGTGGCAGCAGCCCAATAAGGGGGTATGGGGAACCCTGAAATCCATGGGCAGGAGCCCCTTGGAGCTAGCCTCTCCACAGGAATATGTGGAAGAAGCATGTGAGGCAGAGTTCTGCTCCATTGCTTAAGTGAGCACCTTGAATGAGTCAAGGGAACCAGGCTCCTCAGCCTGAGAGGGTGTTGTCCTCAGTGCCATGCCCACTGTCAGCTCAGTTGGAGATATTCTGTGTTCCTCTACACAGTATGGATTGATTACCTTTCTGCTGCCTATCGCATTCTCCCACTACTGTGCTGTCCTTGTTAATATACTTCCTTTGCATGACCTGTCAGTTTATACATGACCTATTTGTAACACCACCTCTTCAATTACCAAAATTTCTGGTGTTTTGTGTCATAGATGGAGCTGGTTTAAACTTTTGATGTCCTGGCTCCACCTGCCGAATGCTGGCATGATACACCAGTGCCAGCACAGAAGGCTGGGAGTGTTCGTGTTAGGCTAACCATGTGCAGCTGAGAGAAGTGTGAACAATCCTAGGTGAGCCTTATTGAAATTTCTGATACCTGGTTACTGTCAATCAGGGTGTTTAATGTTGACCTGGATGGACTGGGCGTCATTTCAGGTGTGAGGCGGGGGAATCTCTCCATTAGACATTAATTATCTGTGTGTGCTAGAGACGCTGTGAATGGAAGAAGGAAAAGAAATAAAAAAGCAAGACATGACTGGCCCCTGGCTTAGGCACCAGATTGAAAAAAAAAGAAAAAGGCAGAAAAAGGACATAAAGGACAGGACTGCTCCTGGAAACAGTAGAGGAGGAAGGTGGTTGTTGATAAAAGGGAGAGACGGGGACATTTGGGAGAATCCAGAGTGGACATGAGCCTGACCCTTGTGAGAAGAGGGAGGGAGGGGATGGGAGAGGCAGACCAAGATGTCAGAAAGGTAAATAGTAGATTGGAAAAACAACAACAAAAACCAGGTCATCAGAAGGGTTGGATTACACAGGGAAGGGCCATTCAACCCAGGGCTGGAGAAGTTCAGGGTAGGGGGCAGGCATGGCAGTCACACCTGGTAACAAGTGGGGACTGAGGGAGGCAGGAGACCCTGGCAGTCAGCATCTGCTTTGATGTGGTAAAGCGGCCCCTCCGCCCCCGCCCGCCGTGCGCAGGAGGAGGGTGAGCAGAGCTCACCGCGCGGGCAGGGAAGGCGCAGGGACGCCTGAGTCGACCCCACGCTCTGTCGCCATCCGTGCAGCTCCGCAGCTCTGCTCTGCGGTGGAGTCGGGGCCTGGAATGCTCTCTGCGTCCCTCACAGCGGGGTCCCCAAGGGAGCGCACGTCACTCGGTTCACAGCAGCCAATCAGGGCTCGGGACGGGACTGCCGGTCAGAGTGGGGGCGGACGCTTCCGGTCCGCCCGCTCGCCCGCCCGCGCTGGACTCGGGAGACGCTCTTGTCGTGGGAGCCGCGCTGTGACCGCTGCCGGAGCCGCGAGGACGGCGGGCGAGCTCGGAGGCCGCTATGGTGAGCGAGGGGCCGCCGTGCGCGCGCGGGGGGGAGCGCGGGAGCCGCTGAGTCCTCCCGGGGCTGCGGGAAGCGGCGGGCGCCGGCCGTGAGGTCACGTGAGGCCCCCGCTGTCTCCCGCGGCCGGGTCCTGAGGCCTCCGAGTGACTTCCGGCGGAGGCTGCGCAGAGCACCGGGTGGGGGCTGTGCGTGGGAGTTCCGCGGTGTGACGTCACCACGCAGCGTGCGCGCAGGCGCCGCTCCCGCCGTGGCCTCCGCAGGCGGAATTGCCGAGTTGTCGCAGAGCTGGGCTTTCTCAGCGGTCTTGTGCAAGTCCCGCCCTTGGCACTGAACGTCCAGGTGCAGATCCGTCTGCAGGCGGCGCGGTGCTGTGCGGGGGGCTCTGTGACAGGAGCGTTCGCACCTAGATGCCGGGGTGGACCAGCCGCCTGCGTCAGGGAGGCCAGACCTCCTGGGTTTCCTGGCCTCGTGGGTCAAATCGGCACTGTTTCCATGGTGATTGTTTCTAAGTTTTCTCTTAGGTCCTGTTGACCTCTCACGTCTTTCTCGAACAGTACAGTCTTTATTGCAGTTGTCCGGGAAGCTTTGAAGTCAGATGCTGTCACTGTGTGTGCTCTTTACCTAATCTTGTGTTGATCACTTTTTCATTCGTGATGACCTTTTGTCATCATTTTTCTGTTGACAGGAAAAATTGTTAGACTTTTTACTGGAGTGTTGCTGAATCCATCGCTCATATTCTGTACTGAAATAATATTTAGCCTTCCTGTCTACCATTATGCATTTCTCTCCTTTTACCAAGTTTCTTGGGATCTTTAATTACAAAGTTAAGTTTTGGCTGCACATATTTGTCACATTTTTGTGTATTTCTGGCTTATTGTCTATGATGACCTATAGGAAATATGAGAGTCTGTTTCTAATTTTCCTGTAATCTTATTTTACGTGTATGAGAGTGACTTGCTTGCATGTGTGTATGTTCACCACATGTGTTTTGTGCCCACAGAAGACAGAAGGAGGTATCAGATCCCCTTCATGAGAATCTAGGGATGATTGTGTGCCACCATGTTAGTGCTGGGAGAAAACACGGGTCTTCTACAAGAGCAATAACAAGTAGTAACTTCTGAGCCATCTCTCCAGTCCTAAACTTGACAGATTTTCAACACTTTATATGTTTGTGCACAAGTTGATGCTGAAAAGCCAGGGTTAAGAGAGTTGAGGTTTTGCTTAAAAATCTGTCTTTGGGGTTGGTTAGATGACTCAGTAGGTGTGCTGGTTAGATGCGGTCTGTTTGACACAGTCTAGAGTCACACTGGTATTTAGACACACTTATAGGCTATTTTCTTCCTTAGAGATTGATGTAATAGGGCCCATCCCACTGTGAAAGTGCCACCCTGGGCAGATGCTCCTGAGTTAAATAAGGAAGCAAACTGAGCAAGCCATGATAGCAGGAGGGCTGTGAGCAGCATTTCTCCAGGTTGACAGCAGTGTGGAATGCATGAGCCTATGTAAATTAGCAAATCTGTTCCTTGTCAGCCCCTCTGTGTGTGTTAGGTAGAGCTGGAGATGTGTAAATACTGAAGAATTTTTCTCAATTAATCTCTAAGTATGTGGCATGATTTCTCATTGTGATGGCACAGTAATTCCAGAACAGTTGCACCTTCCAGATTTCAGAAAAATATTTCAAGACATGGTTTGTTATGTTGACTTTCTTGGCCTTGATCCCAATGTTTATACCCCCGGGGCATTGACCCTGCTGTCCTCCTGACTCTACCTCCTTCTTGATTAAAGGTTCAGAGTATCATGTACTTTTAAAACTACCCACTCCATTAAAACCAGGATAGAAGGATTAGTTTATTGTGTACACTGCAGGAAAAAATAGGCTAGGCAATAGCTAGAGACTGTTTAAGTCTCTGACCTGTAAGTACCTTTCTGTATACTTGCCCAGTACGCAGTGATTTATACCATGTGAATGTGGAAAACCAAGTTGGTGGGTATACAATTTAGGGAGGTTAGCTTGAGCCACTGTAATTTCCTACTGGGCAACTCCTCATATTGATCCCTGCAAACCCAATTGTCTCCCTTTAGGCAGGTGAGAGGATTGAGACATTGAGCACTTGCCTGTGGCGTGTGTGTGTGTGTGTGTGTGTGTGTGTGTGTGTGTGTGTGTGTGTGTGTTGTAAGAATATACCACTCAGCAGCTAACATTTCCCACAAGGCAGGATCATACAGTCTATAAATGTGGAGTTGAATTCGGTGCAGGGTGGTGACCATAGATCTATCTGCATTCTTCTAAATGCAGACATCGTTTGTCTAGCACCATTTGTTGAAGATGCTGTATTTTTTCCCTGTATTTCTGGCTTTATACAAACTAGATGTTCATAGGAGTGTAGGCTCATGTCTGGGTCAGTCTTCAACTTTATTTCATTGATCCACTGTGTCTGTTTTTATGCCAGTAACATGTGGTTTTTATTACTATACCTATGTAGTACAACATGCAACCTGGAATGGTGAGAACTCCAGCAGTCTTTTTATTGTTCATAACTGCATGAGCTCTCCTGGGACTTTTGTTGTCTTATTTGAAGTTGACAGTTATCCTGTCAAGTTCTGTAAAGAATTGTGTTGGGATTTTGATGGGGATTGCACTGAATTTGCAGATTGTTTTTGGTAGGATTGCCATTTTTACTATGTTAATTCTACTGATCTATGAGTGTGGGAGATCTTTTTACTCATATCTTCTTCAGTTTCTTTCTTCAAGGAGTAGTTAGAGTTATTGTGAGTATTTTATATAATTTGAGGCTATTTTGAAAGGTTATTTCCCTGCTTTCTTTCTTAGTACCTTTGTCATTTGTACATAGGAGAGTTGCTGATTTTTGTGAGTTAATTGGGCATCCAAACTACTTTGCTTAAAGTGTTTTTCAGCCATAGGAGTTCTTCTGTGGAAATTTAGGGTCACTTATATTATCATATCATCTTCAAATAAAAATATTTTGATTTCTTCCTTTCCAGTTTATTTCCTTCAGTTGTCTTATTGCTCTAGCTAAGACTTCCAGTTCTGTATTGAGTAGACATTGTGAGAGTAGAAGTCCTTGTTTTGTTCCTGATTTTAGGTGAATAACTTTGAATTTCTCTCCATCTAAATTGATGCTGGCTATAGGCTTGTTGGAAATTGCTTTATTCTGATTATGTATGTTCCTTATATCTCTTACCTCTGCAGAACTTTTACCACGAAGGCATGTTGGATTTTGTCACAGGCCTTTTCTCCATCTAATGTGATGATAATGTAGTTGTTTTCTTTATGGTTGTTTATATAGTGGATTACATTTCTTGATTTTGTATCTTGACCATCCCTGACCATCTTGGATTTGATTATGGGAATATGATCTTTTTGATGTGTCCTTGGATTTGTTTTTTTAGTATTTTATTAGCAAGTTTTTTCATCTATGTTCATAAGGGGAAAAGCTCTTTGATTTTCTTTCTTTGTTGAGTCTTAGTGGTTTCCCGGTAACTGTGGCATGAATACTGAGGTGCTGGGGATGTAGGTCAGGGGTACAGCACCTTTTCTTTGTATGATGATGTAAGGAAATACAAGTAAGGCAGTTCAGTTTAATAGGAGTGGTCAGTCCCATACTATCCTTGATATAGTTATTGATAAACTGTATTTTGGTGGGCTTGAGTTCCTATTTTAGGAATTGGGTGCCTTGAATGAGAAATCAACAAGCTGAATTGTATGGTAGGGGTGTAGAGTTGTGAAGCACACCTTTGATCACAGCACTGGGGAAGGAAACTGAATGGCTTTGCTTATGAGAATGCAAATAGATTTTATTTTCTGAAATGATAATTATTTGTTGACTAGCTTGTATGGTGAAGGGCATGCCCATGTCATGGTCCCCATGTAGAACCCAGATAACAACTTATGTGAATTGCTTCTCACTTTCCACCGTGTGGGTCCTGAGGATCAACCAAGTCAGAATTCCTAGCCATTGGGAAGCTGGGTAGGAAGATGAAGGACATCAAGCCCATCGCCCTTTACTCCCCTTTTCGCACACTTTTAACTACCACATTTACTCAGCTCCTGTACCCCCTTAATGTCCTTAATTGTCTACTCAATCACCTCTACAGTTTCAGGCTAAGTTCAGTCCCAATGGCTTCTTTTTCCCCCATCAGTAGTATACTAAGATCTGTTTTAATAATTTTACCAGAGTTCAGCTTTACTTTGACACTTTCCAGCTACTAATCTAGTCTATAGCTTTGTGGTACAAATAATAAAAACTCAGAGACAGATATTGAGGTTCAAGCTGAAGATCAGAAAAGCAAAGCAGCCAGCCATTAGCTCTTACCTCTACCTCAGATGGAAAGGGTGATCCTGTCTCACAAACCCTCAGTTTGAAGACTGAATGCTAGGGCTGAGACCCTGCTCCTGTCTTATATAACTCTCTAGTGCTGAGATTAAAGGTGTGAATTCTGTTTCTCTTTTAGACTGATTCACACTCATATAGCCCAGGCTGGCCTTGAACTCACATAGATCCATCTGCCTCCGTCTCCTGAGTTCTGGGATTGAAGGTGTGTGCCACCACTGCCTGGTCTCTGTGATTAACTAGTGTGGCTGGCTTTGCATTCTGATCTTCAGGCAAGCTTTATTAGATCATAAACAATATATCACCACATAGCATTATAGTTTTACAAACACAAATATAATCCTGGCATCTTCTAGATTTTTAATGTTGAAATAGCTTCTCATGACCCTAAGATAACAGGACAGTAGGTCCCAGCATGTTGACACCACCCTCTCAATTCAGATTTACTAGTGACCACCTTGGGTTCAGGAAACAAAAGTGCAAATTCATCCTGTAAATTTTTTTCTTTACAGTTCAGTGTTGTTAGCAGCATCCCTTTAATCCCAGCACAGAGACAGACAGACATTTCACTGAGTTCATGGCCACCCCAATCTAATGGTGAGTTTCATGCTAGCAAGAATACAACACAACCAAACAACAAAGAATAAAGGTTGCTTGTAATTGGATAGGCTGGGCCAAGGAAGTATCTTAGTGCACAAAGGTGTTGACAGGTATATGAAGCACATGACCACATGTATTCAGTGCCATGAAAAACCTAGAAAAGGATGTGAGGTTCTCTGGGACTGCAGATACAGATGATTTTGAGCTGGCATGTGGATTTAATGGATTGAAATTTGCACCTTTTCAAATTCTTAACATGATGAACCATCTCTCCAGCCCTTTATTCAGATAAGTAATACAGAATTTTTATTTCTGTATTTAGGAGTCAAAATTAGGCCATAACCTTTCATTGTAGGCCGTTTTGAAAACTTAATTCTACCTGAGCTGGAGAGATGGCTCTACAGTTAAAAAAGCACTGGTGGTTCTTCCAGAGGATTTGGGTTCAATTCCCAGCCCCACATGGTGAACGTCACTGTCTGCAATCTCAGTCCCAGCATATCACCTAGCCTCTTCTCATCTCTGAGGACACTTCATAGATGTGGAAGACAAACATACATGTAGACAAAGCACTCATACATGTTTAATAAAGCTTAAATAAACACTTCTTTCTACCACTCACTACTTTCTGTTCCCAGTTGTCAAAGAAACCATTTATCAGCAAGCAGGGCTGGGGAAAGCAGCAAGGTATCCCTTCAGCTGCCAGGTAAGAGATGTCCCAGAGTGGATTACCTACATAGTCCTCACAAAAGGGTAGTCTATCCTGGGTTTTAACAATACAGGCTACCAAGCCTGTAAGTCAGCACAGCATGATGATGATGCTTGGTGGTAGCTCTTAGGACTGCAGAGGGGTCTGTCAAATGGAAGGCATGCAGGCACCCACCTCTCCCACATCTATACAATACCACAATAGGAGGGTGACCATGTGTGCTTCTCACCTCTCTCTATCTCTGTGGAGACGCCAGTGGCATATGTAAATGTCATAGTCACAGGACAGCAGTGAGGAAAACTCATACATGATTGAGCACCTTAGCCTCATGGGGAATCACTTCCCAGATGTGTGTTGAATGGCCCACTCTTAAGATCACATACTCTCAGAGGTGAGACTGTTCACAATGGACTGCGCTCAACGAAAGGAGCTCTATAATGAGCTGGTGGCCATAGAGCAGACTCAGTCTGGAAGCTGTGTAAGCATTGCTTGAGCAGGCCTGAGACAAAATCCATACGCAGAGACAGGTGCATCCAAGGGATTGACTTGACAAATGCTGCATTTATCATTCTTATTATGACTTTCTTTGCGTTCCATCTTTCTTTGTTTTGCTTTTCTTTGCCAATTTGGAGTAGAGATAGCTGCTTAATCAAAAGGAAAGTACTAGGAGATAATAAGTATTGCTGTGAAAAACACCCTAGGGGAGCGTGCAGTGATAACTTGATGAATTGGTAGGATGAGAACTGTGAATGCTTTGATCCCTATTGCCATCCTGGCTGCGTTCTGGAGTTCTATTTTGGCCAGTTGTTGAGCTACAACATAGCTAGCTATTTTGCTGGATGTTTTAGTTTTGGTGCATTTTTGTCTTTCTTGTTTTCACTCTTCTTTTTAAAACTTCTGAATTTGGGCCACTGAGACATGTGTGAACACACATGCCAGAGCACATGTGTGAAGGTCAGAGGACAAGTTCAAGATGTGGGTCCTCTCTTGGGTATTGACTTCAGGCCCTTGGACTTGGTTGCTTGCACCTTTCTTTATTCACTGAGTCAACTGGCTGGTTCCTGTTATAACACTCTCTTCTAACACACCTATCTGAGTATATTGGTTGTAGTGGCACTGTTTTCATTTTGGAGTAGAGAATACTGGGTACTATTCTAGAGCACTTCAGTGCTTGGCAAACATGTGTCCACTGAGTTTAAACAACAAGTTATTTTGAGGCAGGGTCTGATTAAGTTGCCCAAGTTTTTTTGTCAATTTTGTCAGTAGTCACACCAGTCTTTAATCTTGTGACGCTCCTGCCTCAGCCTTCCCTGTGGTGGGTTCCAGGATGCACCGCCACTCCGAGCTCTCAGTTCATGTGAGAGAGTGACAATTTGAATCTGCCTTCTTTGACAAGGGTTATAGCTAAAGGCATATCATGTACAGTTTTTAAAGTCACCTTTGGTGTCATTAATATTTATTCCCTACTGTGTGGAGTCCACCTCCGATCTCTACTAGTCTTTTTTTTTTTTTCCTAAGCCCTTTGTTTCCATGCATTAATCTGTGTTTCCATTTTCATATGTGTTTTTGTTTGTGTAGGCTGAAGTTGGAACTTTTGGGAGCCTGGTCTGTTCCAGGTTTTCTCAGATGCCAGATGAAAGCACCAACGGAACATGACTTTTGTGTCCTACAGAAGGGCAGACTTGGGAAGGTCTGGTCTAGTGCTTGAGTGAGCATCATGAAGGAGTCAAGGGAACCAGGCTCTTCATGGCCACTGAGAGCTCTGTCTGGCGTATCTTGTGATGCTTTTTCCAACATTGCTAAATTATCTTTCCCCTGACTGTCTCATTCTCCATGTACAAATGATGTATCAGAGCTGTACATCTTAAGGAACTTAAGCTTATGGAAGACATGTTGATTCCAAGCTTAGTTTTACATCTTATCCCTGGTCACCTTCCCTTTTGTGGCCCTATTTGTTGGTCTTTGGTGTCGTAGACCTTTTTTCCTGCCTCGACCTCCCACATGCTGGCATCAAAGGCCAGTGCCACCACAGAAGGCTAACACTAAAGTGTTACTGATTTGATTACCAATGTGCAGCTGAGAGAGGTGTGAGAAAATATAGATGAGCCTTTTTAGAATTGCTGAATCCTGGTGAATATCAATTAGGTATTTTAAATTTGACTGGATTCCCTTTCAGCTGTGAGGCAGGGAATTACTCCACTGCACATTGAGTAATGGCTTGTGTATTCTAGAGACCCTGTGCCCAGGAGGAGGAAGGGGAGGTGCCTACTGAGTGCAGGAAGAATGGAGGATCAAGTTGCAAGGCCAGGCACAAGTATTACTGCCAGGCAAATCTCTGCAGAGTTCTGTTCTGGAGTGAAAGCTGGGGCTTGCTTCCACTGTGATGTCTCTTCATAGCACTGTGCTCCTGTCATTCAGAACATACTAGCCAATCTAGCCAATCGGTGACCTGGCAGACCAGCTAGGCCAACCCATATTTAGAATGGGAAGGCACTTCCAGTCTCCCCACGCTTCAGCCTAAGTGGTCCAGAGACTGTGGGAGGGTCTGGTGTTCCTGTCTGTTCACTTGTGGTCTGCTTCCAAGAATTGTGAGGAGAGAGAGTGGGAGCGGTGGGGGGGGGGTATACTGGGAATTCACACCATGGTGAGTTAAGGGCTACAGTCCCCACAAGGGGGAAGCCTTGGCAGCCCTTGTGGAATTTATCCAGGGGTGGGAGGTGCTGATGTGTCTGGTGCCATACTGTTTAATTCCCTGTGGAATTTAGCTCTTTGTGGGAAGCTGGACCTCTGAGTGACTTAGTACCACTTGTTGCAATTTGCAGAGCATGGGGAGCAGGGTGGAAACATCCTTGCTGCTGACACAACTATGCAATGAACCTCAGGTTCTTTTATTCTTGGCAGGAAAAATCGATTTGCTAACTTCCTGAACCCTAGTTTTTCTAGTGTCTTCTTGAAGTTCTGCACTTGACACTGAACATTCAGGTGTAGAGTCCATCTGCAGTTAATTCTGTGTGGGACATAAAGTCTGTGACATGACACATTTGCATATAGGCGCCAGGATGATCCTGTTTCCCTGTGTCAGGTCAGGCTTACTGGGTTTCTTCTCCTCATTTGTAAAAATTGACTATTTTAATTACAGTTTTATTTTTCTATTTCCTCTCAAGTTCTGATGATCTCTGTTCTTTCCCACATAGTCCAGTCTGTATTCCAGTTGTATGCTGAATTTTGAAGTCAGTTGGTATCACTGTCACTGTGTGTGCTATTTATTCAATTTTGTGTTCATTTTGTCATTCATGATGATGTCATCAGTTTACTCTTTCTCATAGAATAAATTGTTAGACTTTTTATTGGACTTTTGCTGAAATAATAACTCAAATTCTGTATATTTGAAAAATACCATTAACATAATAGCCAAGAGTGCAGCAAACCCCAAGGTTGCCTCAACTCACTATGAGGCATTCCCATCCTGCATTAGGGACAAGTCCAAGTGGGGTTCCCACTTCTCAAAGGTCAAATAGGCACTATTAACATCTTTCCTTTAAAAGGACACCTTTGTGAGGTTACCATGAATATAAGGAGATGTTACCTATGGCCTTGGCAGGTAGGCCCCACACAACTAAGGAATAGAGGAAAGAATTCCATGGGCTCAAGCAGAGACAATTGAGTCCATCCATGTGTCTTACCACACAGATTGTACTGTGGAAGCCAAGCATTGTCATCCAGGTCTTTCACATTCCTCTCTGTACCCAGACACAAGATGTTGCTTGGCCCTATTTTATCCCAGTTGACTATGGTCTCTGGTGTGATCAAACATATGCCTGATTCTCCATGTTGGCTGTAATCGAAGACTTTCAGATTTTAACTTGTTAAAACAGTTAAATCAAATTTTAATCCATAGTAACCTTGTGAGGCACTTGTACTCAGAAATGCAGCTTCCAGACGGCATCACCTATAGAAGTCACACTAACCACACCAAGAGTCTTTCCTTATTGTCTCCACCAGATCTGATCCAGGGTGTAACGTGTTCCCTGAAGGAATGGAGTAGGAAGGGAAACAAGGGATAATGCCATGAATTCAGTGAAATGATAGGGATGGAACCTTGAGTTTAGAGGCCTCGAATTGTTTAATTTCTTCTTAGATGGGGTAGGAAATGTTTTATAAAGGAACTCTGAAACCTAGCCAGAGGAATCCCCCCTCCCCATTTGGAAGAAATATTTCTTCTACCACTACTTCTTCCTCCTCCTCCTCCTCTTCCCCCCTCTCATTTCCCTCAATAACTTTCACTCTTTTCCTTAAGAGCCCTTTCTTAGGATGTGTTCTTGTCAGGGTTTATATTTGCTCAACAGCTTCAAGCTTCCATCTTTGAATTCTTGGTCCCTAAAGAATGGAACTAATTGCTTAAAATTAGGAGATCTGCCCTCGTGGGAGTAGGTGGCATGGAAATGTAGGTGAGTAAGTACTTCTGCCTGCCTTAACGCAGCCCCAAGCATGCTACCTGAAGCTTCATTTCAAAGTGATAATGGACTAACCAACCATCTGTCAGTATAATCAATCCCAAAATTTATAGCCTTCCATTATAAGAATTGCCTTGGACATAGTGCTTCTTCATGGCAATAGAACAGTCACTAAGACAGGTGTAATATTTTTTTTGTGTAATATTTTGTTGTATTAGCTGTTTGTATTCTGCCCATGACCTATGAAATCAAATAAGGCTCAGTGCAAGAGCAATGGACTGATTTCTGGACCAAACATTCCATCTGCAGTACGGTTATTTCTAGGAAGTCTTTAAGTTCTTACTTTATTCTATCTTGACCCATTATTCATTCAGTAGAGAGGTCTTCAGATTCCACGAGTTTGTAAGCCTTCTGATGCTTCTGCTGTTGTTGATGTCCAGATTTAATCTGTGGTAGTCTGACACATTGCAGGGTTATTTCAATTTTCTTGTATCTGTTGAAACTTGCCTTGTATCTGCATTTGTAGCCAATCTTGGAGAAAATTCCATGAGGTACAAAGAAGGTGTATTCCTTTTTTTATATGGATAAAATGTTCTGTAAATGTCTGTTAGGTCCATTTGGTTTATAATGTCTGCTAGTTTTTGTCTAGATGAACTGTTTATGCATGAGAATGGGGTATTAACATCTCCCACTATTAGTTTGTGAGGGTCAATTTGTGATTTAAGCTGTAGTAGTGTTTCTTTTACAAAAGAGGGTGCCCTTTTGCTTGGGGAATAGATGTTAAGAATGGAAACTATCATCTTGGTAGATTTTCCATTTGATTAATTTTGGCTTGAAGAGCCACTTCCCATATGTTTCATGTGCTCATAGCATACTATATGAGCAGTGATACGACACTAGTTATTTTGTTTTCCAGGACTACGAATGAAACCCAAGACCCTCACACATGACAAGCAAATAATCTGACAGTAGGTCAGCTTTTATATAGAACAGCCAACCATGGTGACTCAGGCCTGTAATTCCAACATTGAAAACTGAAGGACAATCACCACTAGCTTGAGGCCATCCCAGAATGTGCAGAAAATGAGACCTTATTCTAAAAACACAAAACCAAGATCTCACCAAGGCAATGTGCTATGCATATTCTACATTGTGTCATTGAGAAACAAAACAGAGGTTCTCTATGCCCATAAGAGTCCAAGTGGTGATGCCTGTTTCATGGTTAGATTTTCCATTTGCAGCAGTTAAAAGATTTTAAAATTACTCTGTCATTTTTCTTTTATTTTTTCCATTCTTCAGGAAGTTGTCACATATCTCTATTATACTTTGATTTGATCAGAACATTTAATTAGTTGAGCATGTAGCCTCACACCTAGTACTTTTGAGGCAGCTACAGAGTTCAAGACTAACCTGTTCCAAATACTGATTAATATTTTGTCTTATTATTTCTCTGTATCTGTGCATGTCTTATGAAATCTTGTGAGGCAAAATGAAACAGTAATAGACAGATTTTTTTTTTTTTTTGACCAAACATTCCATCTGTGGAGCACACATGGCACAATGCATAGGTTGTAGTAAGAGGACAACCTAAGAATTGGTTCTCAACATGTGCAAAGCAAATTCAGGTCAGTAGTGTTGGCATCAAGCAATGTTATCAGCTGATCCTTCTCCCTGACTCTAATTATACATTTTGAGAAATATGTGAGTGTATATTTGTGAGGAGTAGCCTGTGTGTAGATTTATATGTGTGGGGCATGCATAATGCCTGTATCAGCATGGCTGACTTCATTGCTTGTATGTTGTGTGTGTGGAGAAGTCATGGGTGTGGGGATTTATAGGAGGCTGGTGTGGGGCATTGTGGATGCACTATGGTGCCTGTGAAGCTCTTCCATGGCTCTGTAGGTCTCTCACTGAAGGAGATTCTGCCCCACATTTTAATTATCAAGCCATGCCCAATTGTCTTGGCTCTACCTCCCTTGTTCTGGTCCTTCCCATTGCTTTCTCTGATTGACCTCCTTCCCTGCCTGCTGCTGCCCCTTCTTGTGCTATGGCTCTTTCCACCGTGACCTCCCGAAACCAACCCCTTCCAGCATTTGCTCCGTTCTCCATGATGGCCTCTCCCCCTCATTGTGCTTGCCCTCCATGGACTTTCCTCCCATTTCTGTCCCTTTCCAAAGCTTCAGTCACACCCAGCCTCTGGTCCAACCTCCAACCTCTAGTCACACACTCCACACCCTGCCTACCTCCATGAAGTTATTGCTGTATACTTGGCAGCAGATGCCATTTTATTACTCTTATCATAACACTCACTAATCTTCCAGTCCTATGGCCAATGTTAATCAGTTCATAGATTGATTATTCAGTACATATCAATTATATTATTGTATCTATTTACCTAAAGCTATCAAGATCCATACAGAATCACATGCTAAATGGAATGCCTTAAAACAAAAATTACCTTTAACTAAAAAAAAAAAAAAAAAAAAAAAAGTAAAATTAATCACATTGTAAATCTTGTCAAACTTTTCACAGGCCTTCATTGCTTTCTGGTAAGTACCCTAGAGGTGACATATTGAATGAGATAGGGCAAATGGGTGTAGTGCACATTAAAAATTTTTGGTAGCTAGGTGGCGGTGGCCCACACCTTTAATCCCACCACTAGGGAGGCAGAGGCAGTGGATTTCTGAGTTCAGGGACAGTCTGGTCTACAACATGAGTTCCATCCAGTACAGCAGGAGCTACACGGAAAACCCTGTTTTGAGAAAAGGAGCTTTTTGATAGATTGTAATACATACATCATTGTATTAATACATTTTCAATATGTCAGTGGGCCACTGCATTGAGTAATAGAAATGCTTCATCAGTTATATTACATTTTTAAAAAGCTTTTAATATCGTGGGTAGTCTTCAGCAAATTAGATGGATAATGTTCCAGGTTATATGTCATTACAATTTCAAGAATTTTTACAATATTGAAATATTAAACATATTACTGATATCCCTTATATTCCTCGAGGACAGGCCACCATTGAAAGACAGAATGTTAAAACATGTTAATTAAAAGGTGGAAGACATCCCTTGCTTCTATGAACATCCTAATCTATTCATTATTTACTTTAATTTCTTTGAGTTGTAATGATAATCATCTTATGCTTGCTGAAATTCATTGTCAATTATTAGAGAAAATATTGAGGGTAATGTACCATAACATATTTGGTAGAAAGGGGAGAATCTTTACAGTGGAAAAAAGAAATATAAATGGGGGAAAGGGTATGTTTATGTTTGTGCAGATACATGTGATGGAAGGATTTTAGAAAGACTGCTGAAATTGAGAGATGAGCAAGTGACCACAGCTTTATGTGTACTTGCCTCCTGAACAAATAGCTCATCTGATTGTGGGTCAGACTCCCTAAACAATGACCAAACCATTCCCTTCCACAGTGATTTTTTACCTTTCGCTCCTGGGGGCAGCTGAAAACAATTACCCTATGAAGGAGAAGAGATGGTTCATTATATGGGGTGAACTAAAACACCTGAATCCTTGTTCTTGGCCCTGTTAGCAATCACTACTGTTCAAGTAAGTAAAACAAAGTTTTTTTTCTTGCTGGGCTTATATTCTTAACCCTCCCTTGAACCCAGTAGTGCAGTGGACGCACATGGGGCGGTGAGGGAGGAAGGAACACCCGCCTAGCCAGCCAGATCAGCGAATCAGCCCTGGCGATCAATGGGGTGACAGGTGTCTCAGCCAGATCGCCCTCACATCCTGTCTCAGGGTTTTCTTATACGTGCCATTTGTTAC
Source organism: Cricetulus griseus (assembly GCF_003668045.3). NCBI lineage: Eukaryota > Metazoa > Chordata > Mammalia > Rodentia > Cricetidae > Cricetulus > Cricetulus griseus. The sequence continues at coordinate 102,584,147 of NC_048598.1, read as the reverse complement.
ATGGGGTCCAGGTTGGAAAAGGTTCCAGTCTTTCTCTGCCAGTGGCTTTCCTTTCCCTCCCTCCCTCCTTGTGTTTTTACTTTTTATTTGGAGATAGGGTCTGAAGTAACCATGGGCAAACAGTCTGACTGCTAGGAAATAACCCAGCTAGAGAGAAATGTTCAGCTTTTGTTAACACTGTTTTCAGAAGAAAAGTCTGACCTTGGTAGGCCCAGCAGTTCAGGCTTCACTAAGGGTCCACCTTATACAAACAAAAGATACCAGAAAAGATGAAGAATAGGGATAGAGATTGAAACCAGGTCTGGTTCTGAAGGATTTAGTTCCAAGCCATAGAAAGGAAGAGGAATCCAGATTTCAGGGTCTTCCCTCTGCTACTATGATGTGAAAATTAAATTATTCTATGTAGTTGAGAATGATTCCAAATTCTACAGTCTCCCACTGTAGGATTTACAGACATGAATTGTCTTGCCTGCTTTATACCATATTGAGGATGGAACCTAGGGCTCTATGAAGGGTCCCACATAGGTACAGGGTGCACCCTTCTTCCCTGGGCTTGGCACAGACCACACACAAACACCAATTTCCAAGCACAAACCAAATGTAAAGCAAAGAGATGGGTGGCAGAATCTGAATTGGGCAGAAACAACAGCAGGTTGTTTTGCAAAGTGTTCGTTTTAAGGGGGAAAAAGGTATATGTTAGAATCAACTAGGATATATTGGTAAGTTCTAATTGGGTATTTTAGTTAGCTTAGTCAAAATAATGAATTTTGATCACTGAATATTGATGTTTTAATAGTTCGACCTTAGTGATCAGTTTCAGGAATGAGTCAGTGTCCAAAAAAGGGAATAGACCTTGGTGGCTAGCTTTAGGAAATTAAGATAATAGTTTTGCAGCGGAGAGAAAGGTGAATCCTGTTGACACCGTGTTTGCCATGCTCTGACCCTGTATTTGGCGTTGTCCAGCCTATTAAAGCCCTTCACTATCCTAACCAAATAGTCTACCAACTGAGCTGTAGCCCCAGCCTTCTTATGTTAATTTGATGCCTTTCTCTGTACATCCTCCTGTTCCTCACATAATGTTAACTTACCACACTTGGCCAAGAAGGGTTTCATGACAAATTTGTGAATGACATTCTGAGTTCTTTTCAGGAAATATATAATTGAAAATATCTAGAAGTAGCCCTACTGTTAATCCCAGCAGTGAGAATAAGACCGCTACCACAGTTGAAAGCCAAATTTGAATCAAGCTTTAACTAAATACTGGCCAGGTGGATGGGCTCTGGCTAGGTCCATGCCCAGGTTCCTGGGAAATGGCCCAGAGTCAAGTATGGAAAGGGCTTAAGAAGGAAAACCATTGTGTTTTCCAGTTTTCCATCAGGTCCAATCTAGGCCAAGCATATGTCCTGAAGTATCTCCAGCCTGTGAATCTCCCGCACACAAGTGATCAAGCACATCCGGTGCATATGGGTCAAACAGACTTGTTTAGGGCAATGAAAAACATGTAGCTTGTTATCGCCCATGAACAACAGCCTCCAGCATTTCAGGAACTGTCTGTCCTTGGGCAAGGGGCTTGCAGATCACAGGCATTTTTTGTTTCATGAATCTCTTAGGCAAAGTAGTTAAAATTTAAGTGTAACTTGGACTATCACACAACCACAGTTGGTTAGTTCATTGTTTTTAAGATGGGCAGCTTGGCTCATGCCGGTGATTTCACTTAGAATGCTGAGGGAGAGAATTCCATGAAGTACAGCCAGCCTGGATGTACATTGTAGATCCTGGCCAGTTTAGACTACAGTGTGATATCCTGTGTATAAATAAATAAACAAATAGATAAAATGGGAAGAGTCCAGCCATTCTGAGCAGTGAGCTCAGAATTTGTTTTATCTCAGTGAATTGGGTTTGGTGTCCGTTGCCTGGAGTAAGAGTATTGTCAGGAGTGAGCACAGGGCTAGGAACTTATTGTTTTTACACTCATATACGTATGTATGTATGAATTTTTCTTACTTCTTGGAGGCATACATGTGGCAGGTTGGGAAGTGACTCTGTGGCAGCAGTGCACATGTGGAGTTGAGACGAGAGTGTTCATGAGTTGGTACCGTATAGATTCCAAGAGATGAACTCAGGTCATTAGGCTTGGTTGCAAGTACCTTTAAGCAATCTTGCTGGCACAGGTGTTAAGGCTCTCAAACTTCTTCTTTTCTTGGCATTCATAAGCCAAAGTCAGACATTCATGATAGTGTTTTTAGTTTCTTGAATGTAATTCACACAAGTGAAATTTGGCATTTTAAACCATTTGGTTCACTGTTGACACTACTTTACATAGCCATCACTGCTCTAATTCCAAAACCGTTGAATCATGTGAGACCCTATCTTTAAAAACAAAAGTTTGCCAGGTGTGTTGGCACACCCCTGTGACTGCACTCGAGGCAATGGAGCCTGGGTGAATGATGTAGACTAAAATCTCATTCAATAGCCAGATTTATTCATAGCCCTAGACAGTTTAAAGCGAGGACTAAAAAAAGGTCACTTGAGCAAAGAAAAGACATGAACAATCACCAGGACAATCCAGACATGGAAAATGTGTTTTTCCATAGAGGCATATACGGTTACTTAAGCACTCTGACCCTTACACAGAAGGCTGGGAAAGTAGTAATGTTTTGGGTACCAGTGTGGAGCTGAGAGGTGTGAACAGTCCTAGATGCCTTATTGAAATTGCTAGTGTCTGATTGAATATTCATCAGGTGGTTTAAACTTGACCTAAATGGGCTGGGGGCCATTTCATCTGTGAGGCAGGGGGTCACTCCACTTCACAATGAGTAATCATCTGTGTATGCTTAAGCCCCTATCTTTTGTGTCCAAGAGGAAGAAGGGGGCACCTACTGAGTGCAAGGATGACTTTGCAGTCCAAGTTCTGCTGCAGTGCCAGTCTCTGCAGGTCTGTGACAGTTGTGCCTGAGGTGGAAGCCAGTGCTAGGAACTGCTGTGCTGTGTCCCTTCGTGGCACTCTATCTCTAAGGCAACTGCTTCTGTCACTCAGGCCTTATTTGCCAATCAGAGCCTCCGGACAGACTACCAGTCTGAATGGGGAGGGCACGTTCAGTCTGCCATGCTGCTTTTGTGGTTCTGTGATGCTCTCTTGGTTCCCTGTGCTGTCTTGTGACCCACTGCCAGGAGCTGCCGGGGAACAGGTTGAGCTGAGAGTCCACAACATGATGTGGGAGGGACTTTTATCCCCACATGGGGAGAGCCCAGGAGCCAGAATGTGGTCCTCCCATGGCTATGGGTATTGGCAGTGGGGTTTGAACCCCATAAAGTCCTTGAGGTGCCCTGTAGTCCTCTGAAGTCATGTCATGTCCTAATGGTTCCCTCTTGTCCTTCAAGGTGTCTGTGAGGTCTGTTGAGGTCCAGTGTTGTTCCTGCCACTCCTGTATCTGTGCTGGACCAGCATTCTCTGAATGAGGTCACTCCATGGGCTGCACCAGGCTAAAACCTTGATATTTTTACATTCAAGTGTGTGTGTGTGTGTGTATGTATGTATGTATGTATGTATGTATGTATGAATTTTTATTTATTCTGGGTGGAGATAGGTGTTTTTAATTTTTTAAATTAATTAAAATATAATGTTTTTATTCCAATACCATGTGATCTTTATTACTATTCCTCTGTAATATAGCATGCAGTCTGGAAAGGTGAGACCTTTAGCACTTCTTTTATTGTTCATGATTGCATTGCTATCCTGGATTTTTTGTTTTTCCATTTGAAGGTGAGAATTGTCCTTTCAAGGTCTGTAAAGAACTGTATTCAGATTTTGATGGGGGTTGCATTGAATCTGTAGTTGTTTTTGGAGGATGGACTGTTGTGCCCAAGTCAAGAAGATCCCTAAAGAGATCCTCAGGGAGACAGACCCTATGAACTGTAAAAGCAAGGTTTTATTGTTCATCCAACCTTGACAGGGACCCCATCTAGAAAGCTGATGCAGCAGGCTCTAGACGGAGTGAAGTTCCCTTCTACTGCTGGGTTTTAAAGACAAAAGTTACAGGATTACATCAGTGGGTACCGGTTGGTTTCTGATTGGTTGACATTTGGGAACAATGAGGAGAATTTCTCAAAGTCATATTTTGGCATGAAATACCTGTGTACTAGGTATTCTCATTGATCAGTGCTGAGAGGGAACATTCTCTGGTTTCTATGGCTTTGTCTTGTTACTTGCAGGTGGCCTGTTGTTCATTAGATACCAATAGTTTTCAGAACTGTATCATGGAGACTATAGGGGAGTTTTTGGTCTCCCCTGGAATTTCTTTTGTGGCCAAACAGTTCCCAGGAGCCAAGTACCTAGGAGGCTGTAGGGGAGGGGGAGAATCTGAAGTCTCTTTGTGTTCAGTTTTGTCCCTAAGCTCCAGGGAGGCCAGAGGATCTGAAGTTTCCTTGTGTCAGAGGCCTATGTCTTTTCTGTAGCCTGTCATGGCTGCTAAAGCAGGAGGCTGAGTGAGGGTCTGGTCCCTTCATGGACATTTTTATTTTATTAATCCTATTAATCCATGAGCATGGAGATGTCTTCATTTTCTATCTTCTTCAGTTTTATCTTCAAAGACTTGTCGGTTTTTAATCATTCAAGTCGTTCACTTCCTTAGTTAGAGTTACTCCAAGATATTTTATATAATTTGTGGCTATTTTGAAAGGTGTTATTTCCCTGCTTTCTTTCTCAATCCTTTCTTCATTTGTTCACAGGAGAGCTACTGATCTTTGTGAGTTAATTGTGTATCCAGCTCCTTTGCTGAAAGTGCTTTTCAGCCATAGGAGCTCCTCTGTGGAATTTGTAGTTACTTACATAATATCACATCATCTGCAAATATAAATACTTTGAGTTCTTCCTTTCTGATTTGTATTCCCTTGATCTCCCTTGGTTGTCTTATCACCCTAGCTAAGACTTCCAGTTCTGTATTGAATAGATATGGTGTTGTGTACATTTCAAGGGCAAACACTCTAAGCAATATCTAGATTAGAGATTGTTTATGTCCTTGACCTTCTGGTGTTTCTGACATAAAGGCAGGGTTGAGTGCCTTTCTGTGCACTTTCCCAGTATTCATTAATTAATACCATATGAATGAAGGAAACCCAAATTGGTGGGTATACAGCAGCCTAACTTTAGGTGCATAACCGAACTTGTTTCCATTTTGGCTCTAGGCTTGCTGGAAATTGCAATTATTTTGATTTAGGTGTGTTTCTTGTATCCCTTATCTCTGCATAACTTTTGTCATGAAGAGGTGTTCCGTTTTCTCAAATGGTCATGTAGTTTTTTTTTTCTATTTGTTTATATGGTGGATTACATTTTATCATTTTTCTATATTGACCCATCCCTGCATGTCTTGAACATTGAAGCCTATTGAACACGGTGGATGATCATTTTGGTGTGTTCTTAGATTTAGTGTAGGAGTATTGTATTAACAAGTTTTACATCTAGGTTCATAAGGAGGAAAGGTCTGTAATTTTCTTTATTGGGTGTTTATATGGTTTGGGTTTCAGGGTATTTGTGGCTTCATAACATGAATTAGACAATGTTCCTTCTGTTTTGTTTTGTGGAATAATTTGTGTAGTGTTAGCAGTAACTCCTATTTGGAAGTCTGGTAAAAATATTCAATAAAAGCATCTGGACTTGAGCTTTTTGTTTTGGAGACTTTTAATTAGTACTTCTATTTCCTTAGGTGTAATACTGAAGGGACCCACTCCCCATTTTGGCAGCCATGATAGTCTAACACGTGCTTGCCTGACCTTGCCTTGGTCACTAGGAGGTCAGATGCTTGCCTCGTGGCAAGGAACCAGTCAGAGGTTAGCTGGTGGTGCTATGCTTTACAGTTCTGGGTGTGCTTTATGGACAAGTGCACAGCAATGACTCGTAGAGCATAGCAACCATCCTGGGAGGGCCTATGGGTTGTAACAACCAGTTGACCAATCAACACAGGGCAAGTCCTCCGATCCTGGAGGCACACTAATCCTGAGCCTGTGTGTACCCCTAGACACTCCCTTTATGCTGTCCTATAAGATCACTATCCTGTGGTTTCTTGGGGTCTTTCCCCAGCCATCCGCCATGGTGGATGGATGAAAGGCCAGAGCTAATGGTTTTAGCTTGTTAAACAACTTGCAATAAAGCCTCTTGCTGTTTACATCAAGTCCTCGCCTCTGCCTGGTGACTGGGGTCGCTGCATTCCCAAGTGGTCACCCCAGGGTCCCACCCCGTAGGGCAGGTCTTTCAATACGTCCATTTTTTTCATCTGATCTTCATTTAACTTTAGCAAGTGCTATCTTTCAAGAAAATTATTCATTTCTTTCAGATTTTCCAATTTAAATATACACAGTTTTTAAAGTATGTCCTTATCATCTTTTAGATTTCTTCCATGTCCTTATAACCTCCAGTGCTGATATTAAAAGTAATATCATTATGCACTCAGTGTTTGCTATTAAAATGTCACTTTGTGGAGGATGTAGCTTGGTAGGGAAAACATGCAAGGCTAACCTCAATAATTTTCTGAACTTGAGGTCAGCGTGGAGTACTTGACACCCTGTCACCCCCAACAAACACATCTGTGGTTGGTGATGCACAAACGCAATACCAAGACTCAGGAGGCAGAAGCAGAATGATGGGAACAAGTTCTACCTCATGTTCACATAGAGTTCCAGGTCAGCCTGGCCTATACAAGAAGACTGTCCCCAACAGCAAAAATGAAAAGATGATGTAACTAATGAAAAGTGGACTTGCAAGTGTGTGTTCTGTGAGTATAGGTCTGGGGTAGAGCACTTGACCTAGCATATACAAAGCTCTAGGTCGCATTTCAGCCCCTCACAAAAACTGAGACAGAATCCTTCTCTAAGTGGCCACTGATCTGCTGCACCTCCCTTTGTAGCCCAGGCTAGCTTGCATGCTTGAATTACAGACATGTGCCACCTAGTCAGCTTGATATATTGCTTAAAAATTTCCTGCTGAGTTGAGGTAAAGACTTCCTAATCAAAGAGAAGTGCTAACAACAGGATGCATTTACACTCCTGTAGCCCCAAGAGTTAAATCCAACATGGCATAGGCTCTGGTAACTCCTTACTGTTTTTCCCCACTTCAGAGGTCACTGATCTAGGTTTCCAGTTAATCCAAGTAAGGTGAATCAGTGATGTGCTGGGTAGCTGTGTGTCACCTTGACACAAGTTAGGGTCATCTGAGAGGTAGGAATTTCAATTGAGAAAATGCCTCCGTAAGACCAGGTTTTAGGCATGCATTTAGGGTTGTTTCTTAATGATTGATAGAGAGGGCCCAGCCCATTATGGATGAGGTGGTCTTATTCCTCAGTTTATAAGAAAGTAGGCTGAGCAATTCATGGGGTAAAGCCCGTAAGCAGTGTCCTCCATGGGCGCTGATTTATCTCTTGCCACCAGGTTCCTGGGTTCCTTGAGTTCTGTTCCTTGCTTTCTTTAATGATGGACTACCAACTTGAAGTATAAGCCAAATAAACTCTTTGTTACCCAAGTTGCATTTGGTCGTGGTGTTTATCACAGCCATAGAAACCCTAAGATAATCAGAAATCCTCCTTTTGAAAAACAAATGAATATATCTCTTTGCTGTCCAGCTTTGTTTCTTCACTAACTATCCAGACAGTAGCAGCATACCCCATCTCACAGTCAGATTAGTAAGCAGTCAGTTCAAGACCTGACTTCTGGTGGAGAATACTTTAACATTTGGGACTTGGGGTGATCATGTAGGCCTGAAATATCAATACTGGGTGGGTGAAGCAAGAGGATCATGAGTTTGAGCCTTGGCTATATGAGGAACAATATTCCAGTAAATAAATGGATGAATACATATTTTTTGAATTTGTCTTGTTCCGGATGGACAGCGGTCTTCAGAACTGTGAACGTGAAGGGACCAGCTCCCCATTTCGGCAGCCATAACAACTTGTCTGACCTTGTCTTAGTCACTAAGGTCAGATGCCTACCCCTGCCTGCAGCCATAACAACTGAACACATACTTGTTTGACCATGTCCTAGTCACTAGAAAGTTAGATCCCTGCCTCGTGGCAAGGAACCAATCAGAAGTTAGCTGGTGGCACTATGCTTTACGGGTCTGGGTGTGCTTTATGGACAAGTGCACAGCAATGATGCGCAAAGCATAGCAACCACCCTGGGAGGGCCTATGGGCCATAACAACCAGTTGGCCAGTCAACACAGGGCAAGCCCTCCAAACCTGAAGGCACACCAATCCTGAGTCTGTGTGTACCCCTAGACACTCCCCTTATGCTGCCCTACAAGATCTCTATGCAGCCAGTTCAAGCTGTCTTTGTTAGCCATCCACCATGGCAGCGGGTGGGTGAAAGACCCGAGCTAACATGGGGTTAGCTTGTTAAACAACAATAAAGCCTCCTGCAGTTTGGAGCAAGCTTTCAAATCCACCTGGTGATTGGGGTGACCTCGGTCCTGGGCTGGGACCCTGGAGGCCTGACTTTTCCGAGGGTCTAACAAATGGAGCCAGCTGTACAGTTCCGGGTTCCATTCTGAGTGGAGGTGTGTGGACTAGGGGCATCTGACTACCCAGAAACACCATGTCATCTCAGGAGGACTCCCAGCTGATACCGAAAAGCCAGGGTATATTGAAGAGTCCACTTAAATAGTTGGGGGGAAGGGGGAGGCAGGGGCAGTACCAGAAAGCATCTATTATGATGTATATAGCTGATATCAAGTAATACTGTTAATTCAAGTGTCACCTAAACAGTTCTTAGGCACCTGAGTTCTCAGCCCAGGTGGGGCCTACTCAATGCTTAGGCCCATAGATACACAAAGTAGGAGGCATTCTCCACTGAGGCTATGCTATTCAACAGCAAATCAGCTAGCATCTGCAATACAATGCATACTGGAGCCCCTAGATTACTGGACCCATAGGTTTGGACCTGGAGAAATTCTCTAATGGAGTTGTACTTGGCTCCCAACAACTTGTGGTGAATTAGGCTTTTGGCATTCTATGGGTTGTGTGGCCTTGTACAAGCTATTAGCCTCTGCCAGGGTGTTTAGTGTTGCACCAGTTAGTCAAAGAAAGAGGTCACTTCGAGATAAACTTTTAAAGCCTCTGTGGGAGCTGGAAAGTCCAGCCTCTAACTGAACCCCAAACAGGTAGAAAAAGACTAGTTATTGATTGTGACCCAAAGTTGTTTTGGGGGGTAAAGTATTTCCTCCAACCAAGGTCCTATTTGTATGTCTTTCTAAAACAGTCATTGCAGGCCCACGTGCCTTTAGTGCTTTATTTTGTATTGTCTGCAATACACAATAATCCAAGAGCCTCAGGGGTGCCAAAGGCATTTTGTGACCAAAGTAATGGGAAAGATGCAGTGCCCCTTCAGAAAAACTATTCTACGAATCAAGGAAAACAATTATTGTTTTCCTCAAAAATTCTTTACCATTTTCCACAATGATTCTTCAAGGTCAAAATACTTCTAAAAAACAACTATTCACTCTAATGATTATCCTAAATATAGTGAAACCTATTCATTCTAATGTCTAACCCAGATACAGTGACTGCTAAATTCTTACAATTAATTTCCCCCTTTTGTTTAAAGTACATTAATTGCATTCAATATTGTGCAGCCACACAGTGAAGGCAGCCTTTCATGCTGTCTGTCTCATTATCATACATGTCAGAATATGTGTGAAAGCCAATAAAATTAATACAACAAAAGTAAGTATAACTATCACTAGTATGAGAAACCTATCAAAGCCAGGTGGTGGTGCACACTTTTAATCCCAGTACTAAGGAGGCAGAGGCAGAGGCATAGGGATCTCTGTGAGTTCGAGGCCAGCTTGGTCTACAGAGTGATTGTCAGGATAGGCTCCAAAGCTACACAGAGAAACCCTGTCTCAAAAAAACAAAAAGAAACCTATAAAAATGATTGATAGGATTAAATGATACTATGATATCTGCAAGGCTTTCCATTACATCCATTCCAGGTACATCTGGCAACTTATTTAAAAAGGTTTCCTTAATTTCTTGTTGTAAATCTTAAGTCATTTGAGAAACATTAGGGAGACTCAACAAATGCAATTTATCCTTTTTCCAATCATGCTTGCTTTCATTAAACTTTAAATATGTAATATAATAAGTTATAACTGTAAGACCCCTGGAAGCTCAGGCCTCCAGGATCTCTGCCCAGGACCATGGTCACCCCAATCACTGAGTTGAAAGTTTGATGCAAATAGCATGAGGCTTTATTATAGTTGTTTAACGAGCTAACCCCATGTTAGCTCGGGTCTTTCATTCATCCACCATGTCGGATGGCTAGAAAAGACAGCTCAAACCGTCTGCATAGATATCTTATAGGGCAGCGTAAGGGGAGTGTCTAGGGTTACGCACAGGCTCAGGATTGGTGTGCCTCCAGGCTTGGAGGGCTTGCCCTGTGTTGATTGGTCAACTGGTTGTTATCGTCCATAGGCTCTCCCAGTGTGGTTGCTATTCTCTGAGTGTCATTGCTGTGCCCTTAACTGTAAAGCACACCTAGAGCCGTAAAGCGTAGCACCACCAGTTAACTCCTGATTGGTTCCTTGCCACGAGGCAGGCATCTGACTTCCTGGTGACTAAGACAAGGTCAGACAAGCACGTGTTCAGCTGTTATGGCTGTTGAAATGGGGAATTGGTCCCTTCATTCCCCCATTTTCTTTTTTGGAAATTCCATTTATGGAATTGCTGTCTCTAGCGCCCCCATCAGGGAGTGAGAGATATTGGCATCCCCATGCAAGGGAGTTCCTTTTGACTTAGCATTTTAACCAGGGAAAATGGGCGACATATTCTTTCTCATGCTACTTCCTGCTGACTTTGGGACGAAGTTAGGGACCCAAGAAGGCTGAAATGCTAGTCAAAAGCAAAAAAAAAGGAATTTAGGCAATGGGGGAGCTTCTGGTTGGCAGATTCTGTTGCAGAGACAGTTGGTGTCCATATCAGCTGGACTGGTTCACATCCACAGCATGTCCAGGGCTCACAATCTACTTAGGAACAGCCTATAGTCAGCGACCGATATACTCAGATGTCTGTCAGAAGCAGAAACCTGTTTAAGACATGTTTAAACTAGGAACAGAAGTTAAAACTTATTTACACTTATTTACTGAAGCCCATAGTGCAGAAAAATTAGGTATCTGGATCTGTTCAAACAGCAGGAACATATTTATAATTTTGAGTCCTAGCAATAACTACAGATTTGGGCTAGAAGCATGTACATTTTTCTTCTGTCCAGAGAGCCAGGTATGGATTTGACACAGGTGCCTTTGGCCTGATGAAAAGCCCTTTAAGTTTATACTTAGATGACAACCAAATAAACCTAAAAACCTTGAGCTTGTGCCTGAACAGTAGATAGTCATTACTTTATCAGATAGCATGCTGACTATATTCTATAGTGGATCTGACTGCCTGATGCTGTCAAGCTGACCACTTAATATTTCAGAGATCTGAGAAGGGTATATTTTATCCGAATCTACTAAAAAGTGACAGAAGCCAGGTAGAAGCCAGTCCATATACAGTTAGCCATACCCAAGTCTCTCCATTACTACTGGAGACAGATGTCTCAAAGAACAGCAGTCTTCGCCAGGCCTATAAGGTGAGAGTTTTTTCTTCTCTGTGGAAGAGGGACATGGAAAAGACTGACCTTGTTTTGTCTGGGTAAAGGGGGTGCAATCAATTTTCCAGTGTCCAGCAGCTTTGTCCACAGACTTGGCCAGGTCCTGGCAGGCAGCTGGTGTCACATTTGAGCATCTCGCTCACTGGTCAGCGTCGTCATCATCCAGGTGCAGGAATAAAATGGGGTGCCTCATAAACTTCTTTGGAGACTTTGGGTCACTGTCAGGATCTGGCAGTCTGTCTTTGAAAAGTTAAATGTACACAGTTAGACCTTTTAAAAAGCTGATTAATTAGTTTACCATGAGTATAGGAAGAGATGTTACCTTTGGCCTAGGCCCCACACAGCTAAGAAACAGGAAAGAATCCTGTGGCCCTGACCAGAAACCGTTGAGTTGAGTTCATCCATACGTCTTATCACACAGATTGTACTGTAGAAATCAGTCATTGTCATTCAGGTATTTCACTTTCTCAGTCTCCAGACACAAGATATTGTTTAGCCCCATGTTGTCTGAACTGAGTATGGTCTGGACTGTGATCAAACAGATTTTTGACTCTCCATTGTGACTGGAATTGAGACTTTCAGATTTCAACCTGTTAAAATAGTTCAGTCAAATTTAAAACCTTAGTAATGTTGTGTGGTACTGGAAATGCAGCTTCATCATGGCATCGTCTACAGCAGTGACGTGTAACTACAGCAAAAGACTGACTGCCTTCATTGCTTCCACCAGACCTGATCCAAGTTCCCAGGCTCTCTGAGGAAACTGGGTAGAGAGGGAGACAAGGGATAATGCCATTCATTCAGAGAAAAGATGTGGATTTAAACTTTAGTTTGTAGACCTCAAAATGTTTAATCTCTTCTTAGAGGGGATAGGAAAGTTATTCAAAGCAAGCCTATTGCCCAGCCAAAGTACTTGGCTTCCCTCCCTCTACTTGGAGGAAATATTTTTTTCCTTTTGTCTCTCTGTCTTTTTGTCTTTCTTTCCCTCTTCTTCTCTCGTGGTTTACAGCCTCGGGCTCCTATCTTCGAATGCTTGGCCCTCAATTAATGGAACTAATTGTATAAAACTAATTGTGGGAGTAGGTGTGTCTTGTTTGTATAGGTGTGTCACTGTAGGTGGACTTTGAAGTTTCAAAAGACCAGTGCAAAGTAAGTGTTTCTTTCTGTCTACCTGCCTGTGTCAGGATGCAACACTAAGCCCCATACCTGCCTATGGTGATGCTTTGTTTTGAGATAATAATCAAATTACCTTCTGTCACTATAATCAAACCCCAAATTAAAAGCCTTCCATTATAAGAGTTGATTTGTCATAGTGCTTCCTCACAGCAATGGAACAGTCACTAAGACAAGTTGTTTATGTAATATTTTGACATATTATCTCTCTGTATTCTGTACATGTTCTTTGGAATAACTAAGGCTGAAAGAAAGGGTAATAGACTCATTTCTTGAGAAAACATCAGTTTTTTTGTGCGGTTATTTCCGGAAAGTCTTTCATTTATTTTTATCTTGACCCATTTTTCATTTGCTAGAGAGGTGTTCAGGTTCCATGAGTTTATAAGCAATGTAATTCTTCTGCTGTTGTTGATATCCAGCTTTAATTTTTTTGTAGTCTGATAGGATGGTGGGAGTTATTTCAGTTTTCTTGGAACCTTGAGACCTGCTTTGTGTCTGTCTGAGTAGGTGATCAACTTTTGAGAAAGTTCCATGAGGTGCTTGTTATGGGTATTCACAAAAGTAGACTGCTTGGACATGGGTTTAACACACTAGGAAGTCTTTATTAGCTGGCCTGTTACTACACTGGGTGTTCTGGATTCTAGTTTAGCCCTTAGCCTATTTCAGGATGAGCTTTTAAGCACAAAACCTTGTTCTGGACTGACATATTTCTGGTAACAAGAACAATAAATCAGAAGCAGAAGTACAGACTAAAAAGCAAGGTTAGTACATTTAGAGACTTCCCATAAATTTGGACTTTAGAATAGGCCTTTCTTTATATTTTTGGCAGATGTTATTGTTTACCTGCTGAGGTTATAGCCTGAATGGCACTGCAATCATTGAGTCAGTTGACTAAGGCAGGCAGGCCTAGTGAGATCTGGGGCCTGTTATATTCCCCACTGGACTGAGTGAATAAATTAAATCATGGAAACCTCTTGTTTTAGTTTCACATGCAGCACCTCCCACCATTAATTCAATCAGAATGAGAATTATAGTCACAGTCAGTACTGATAGCAGAGTAGTTAGCCAGGGGGACCAAACTGGACAATTTTTCAATTACTTCTGATCATTGGAACATCAGATTTCTTCCAAAGCCATACATACTTTCCTTTATCACATAAGAAGTTAAGTCTAAGTCTTTTCAATTTGTTAGGACCATTTTTGTAAGGTCATTTAATTTAGAAATTGAAATATTTAATACCATCTAGTCCTGATCAACCTGTCTGTTTAGTTTGAAAAACATCAGAAAAGGCACATTTAATGAAAACATGGCTGCATGCCCACCAGGCAGTCTCAGGGACTCAGTAATGTTATCCAGATGAATTAACTTATGAAATAGAATATTAATTTGGGCTTCTCCAAGTCACAGTGAGTTTTAACAGTCTGGTTAGTCCCTATCCCTATGTACTATGACAGAGGCCAGGTGTTTAAGCATAACCAGTAATTCTGGCCAATTTCTGGCTAGGAATGATTAATTCCATCCCTAGGGCTCCTTCCCATGGCATAGAGTCTGAATCTGAAGGTTTTTCCTGTTTCCCAAAGGCCAGAATCTTATTTAATGGACATTTACAGGCCTCAGTTTCACAAACCTAAGTTTTGTAATGAAAACTCCCTTGTTTCAGGCAACTAGGGGGGCAGCCACAGGGCATGCATAGAATCGTAGACTCTGTATGTATTCTATATCAAATATAACCCTCCTTATCTTTCCTTTCTCTAATACAACCAGACATTTAAAGTGGGCTTCTGTTGCTAGAGTTTTTCTTTTGTCTCACCAGGTCTTGCCACCCTTTAGCCCCAAAATAAGCTCACAGAGACATATATTAATTATTAAATTGTTGGCCAATGACTAGGGCTTCTTATTGGCTAGCTCTGTCTTCATTATTAACCCATTTCTATAAATCTATGTATTTCCACGTGGTCTTGGCTTACTGGAGAATGCCGGACCTGTTACTCCTTTGGCAGCTACATGGCATCTCCTTGAAGTCTCTCTCTGCCTACCTTTCCCAGAATTTTCCTCATCTCCTACTCCCACATATCTTCTTGCCTTTATTGGCTAAATAGTGTTTTATTCATCAACCAGTAAGAGAAATATATACAGAAGGACATCCCCCATCAGGCTTTAGAGAGCAAAGGTCAAAATGAATATGAATTGCTGGTCTGTAGTTAAATTAGGTAATACCTTCTCTGTGTCTGTCTTTCTTAGTTCCTAGGTTTGGGCCTAAGGCCTGTGGAGGTTGGAGCATGACCCTGTATTCATACCAAATGTAAGACTCAGAAGGAATTTGAGGGATATGAAGTAGAAGGGCTTGGGGACCCCAAAGAGACATTAATTTTAATGGATTGCATGTCCAGAGACACTCCATTTGGTAGCATCTGTAGCTTCTGCTTTTTGACCTGGGTGTAGTGGGTTCATGGTATAATGCCAGCTATCTTCACTGCCACAGGAATAGAGAGAATCACTTTTTAGGCTCCTTTCCAGGATAGGTGTAGTGTCCTTACCTCACTTGACCTAGATGTGGCTGCCCTTGGCTGCCACTAAGACTGAGTATCTGGCGAAAGCCTGGAGATTTAGATGAACGACAAGACTCCTGGTCCTTTTCTGAGACAATGTCTGTCACCTTTATTGTCGAGCAGCCTTATATACAAACTTACAAAAACCCCAGGTCAAAGGGTTCACAATAGGATATTGATGCTAGTGGGATGAGGTCAGGAAAACAGGAGGTACCAGTGGTTATGCTGGAAAACAACTCTTAGAGACCCCGTGGGGGCTGGGTCCATTACCTAGACAGTATCATTGCACTAGAACAAGGGGAAACTGGTGGTAGACTCAGAGGTCACCTGGGTCTCTCCAATGAATAGCCATTATGGAGGACTTGAGTGCCTTGAAAAAAGGTTCTGCCAACTCTTTGCCTCTGAGTCTGGGAAGCAGTGCTAGGGTGGGGGGTCTCAAGCATAATTTTGTAGGAGGTAAATCTCTCCCTATATAGTCCAGATTATTTCAATTAATGGAACTTCTGATCCTCCAAGGTACCTAGTTCCATTTTATATCTCCTGACAGTCATGGATGAGTATCTGTGTCTTCAGGCAAGAGGATAACCAAACTGATGGCAGTGGGTTTCTCAAATTAAACTTGGTTGGGCCAGTATAGGGTCTGGTGCTGGGTCAGCTTTGATGCTCCTCAGAGGAAGGCCTCAACCATGTCATGGTTTACTGTCAATGTAATATCTTGACCAAGAGTTAACTTGTTTGTTTGTTTTTTTCATTAAATTAGTAGTACGTGCCATTGCTCTTAGACAGGTGGACCAACCTGTGGCTATCTGTCCAGTCATTTAGAAAGATATGTTGCAGGGCATTTCCATGGCCACAAAGCTTGAGATAAAATCCCTTTTGTATCATCTAAAAAGAGATGAAAATATTTGGAGCGATCTGGAAATTCTGTGGCTGGTGCAGATGTCAGAACTGTTTTTAGTCTTAAATGCCTTTTGTTTAGACATAGCCCAGATTAAGGGCTCAGAGCCCACCTTTGTGCTGGGGTTTAGACACTTTACCATTCCCACAATCTCTAATATCCAGCTGCTCTGAGGAACTCTTGAACCTGTTTCTTAGTCTGTGGTGCTGGGATCTGAAGCATGGCAGCAATACTCCTTTGAGGCAGTAATTTGGTCATTTCTCTGTTTAACTTTTGTCTTGAAGGTCTATCCATTGCTAAGAGTGGGTTATCTGACAGTTCCCACTATCTGTGTGAGGGCCAATGTTTGATTTAGGCTGCAGTAGTGTTTCTTTTACATATGAGGGTGCCCTTGTGTTTTGGGAGTAGCTGTTAGAAATTGAAATGTCATCATGGTAGATTTTTCCTTTGATAAATATGCAGTGTCCTTCACCATCTCTTTTCAAGTAAATTGTTTGAAGAGCCACATGTGCATTTTATATGTTTATGGGCACATTGGATGAGCAATGAGGTCACACACAACCTCCCCCCCACCCCCCACCCCCCTCCACCCTCGTGGGCTATGCGTGATGTGCTAGTAGTCTGCCACCTAGTGATCTTTTGTAGAAAATTTCCTTGAGCCAGTCATAGTCCCAGCACTTGAAAAGCTGAGGCAGAAGAATCACCATTAGCTTGAGGCCACACCTGAGCATAGACTGAGACCATGCTCCAAAAACACAAAACAATTTTGTTACTATAGGACAAAGATGTCACCAGGAACATGCTGTGCAAATTCTACAGTGTGTTGTTGAGAAATACAATGCAGAGTTTTTCTAAGCCAATGGGAGACCAAGTGGTGATGCCTGTTACGTAGCTAGACTTTCCATTGGCTACAGTTAAAAGATTTTAAAACAAATGTTATTTTCACTGTATTTTTGCCCTTCGTGAATTTGCAATATATCTTTATGTTAGAGTCTGACTTAATTAGTACATTGAATTAAGAGAGTGTGAGGGCTCACATTTGTCACGTAATATTTTGGTTGCAGATGCAGGAAGTTCAAGTCTTCCTCTTCCAAGACATATTTGTCTTCTGCTGTTAATAACATTCAGAAACTGAAGCCATGTTGTACTTAAACAGTTTCTAGGGGCTGGGAAGATGGCTCAGTGGAAAGTGTGCATATGACACTTGTAGAATACTGAGTTCATTTCCCACACCCAGGTTGCCATTCCTGTCCTTTCTCCTGGGACATTCTTTTTTTATTATTCTTTTTGTGTTCGGTTTCTAAAAGCATGGTACCCAGGCTCCCCTCAAACTTCCTATGTTCCCAAGAATAACCTTCAACTTCTGATCTTACTACCTTTACCTCTCAAGTGCTGTGATTACAGGCATCCCAATCATTGTTCTGTTTATGGAACAGAAATTGAACTGAGGGATTCATGCATGCTAGGCAAGAATGCTACCGACTGAAGTACATCTTCGGACCCCCTTTTCTCTTTGATTTATTAGGATATTAATTCTAATTTTGCTATGTATGACTGTTCTGCCTACTTACATGCCAGTGTACACTGTGTATGCCTGGTACCCATGTAGACCAGAAAGAGTCAGATCTCTTAGGGTTGTAGTTACAGATGGTTGTAAGTGACTATTGCTTGTCTGCCTGGTATTTACTGATGTCAGAAGAGAGCACTGGATTCTGTTGACCTGATGATACTAATAGTAAACCCAAGTAAGTGAAGAGAACTGATCTAGGATCTGTATATACTCCATCATTTTTATTGTTTTTTTTTAACAATCATCATTTACTAATGTTTTTGAGAACTTTTTGATCTGTCAGTAACTTATTAAAAATGCATTCCTTCCTAGGGATTATTAGCCTTCCAGTTTATTAGGTGTCACTCTCATTTATAATTGAGAAGTACAGAATTGGGTGAATGTTTTAACTCTATGGAGGACTTTAGAGTGAGCCTCTGAGTGCTTTCTATGTGTTTGTCTGTTTGAGACAGGGTCTCACTATGTACTCTGGCTGTTCTGGAAAGCTCTACACAGACCAGGCTGGCTTAGAAATCACGGAGTATCACATGTATTTGCCTCCTGAGGTTTGGGATTAAAAGATTGACACTACCACACCCACATTATCTATCCTTTTTTGAAGTTAATAATTTTGGTAAAATTTTGCTGATGTTTACTAAATAGTGTTAATCAGTTTGCATGTCTCTCTGTACATATTACTAGGCCTTTCTCCTGCAATGCCCTATTATATTTTGTGGGCACAGAAATGGAAGGCATAAGTCTCCTTTCTGTTTCCCTTTAAAATGTGTTGGGGACTGCATTTTGTATTTTATGACCTCAATCATAATATATATTGAGCACACAGAATCATGTAAATATATTCTCAATGAAGTGCACTTTTGCAATGCAGTCATTCTCACCATTTCTATTATGAAAAATATGGGATATTTAGGATGCAGTGACCTATGAGGATGTGCATGTGAACTTCACTCATGAAGAGTGGGCTTTGCTGGACCCTTCCCAGAAGAGTCTCTACAAAGATGTGATGCTGGAAACCTTCAGGAACCTCACTTCTATAGGTAGGAATGTGAGCTTTCTGTCAGTTTTTAACTTAAGGGGAGATTGCTGCTCTTCGGTAATTTTGAATGGGAAAGAGGTATTAGCTAGTGAATAAATCAGGAATTGTTTAAAGATTCACAAAAGATAGTGATTTCAATTGTTCCTAATTTCCAGTAATACATTTTTTGGTACTGTATTTTAGGTTACAAATGGGAAGATGATAATATTGAAGAACACTGTCAAAGTTCTAGAAGACATGGAAGGTAATTTTCATGTGCAAGCTGATACATACCTTAGAATACATGTTATTGTACCCTGAAATTTTAAAGAAAAGTATCAGTGCAAATTAGCATATTTATGTGATGGTTTAATTCTTGCAACATCATATACTCCAATGTCAGGAGTATGGAAAGCACTCCTTTAAGGATAAGCAAAGGGAACAAAGCCATAAGAGATGTCACAGTTTTAATAGCCATAAGATGTTAATGTTGTAGAATTACCATGCCCCTCAATAATTGATAAGGGGATTAGTGTATCTCTAAGATCTTTTATAAACAAATCTTCCATATTAAAACTAGTGTTCCTCATATACTTGTAGTGAGTGATTTTTCCCCAGTGAGAGCAACACTTTATGAGAGACAGGACTTCATCTTGTAGAACCCTGAATCTATACCATATCTTTGAGGCACAAAATGTTAGACTGTGTGAATGTAAAGGGAAACCTTTTATCTGTTATTGTTCCTTTAATAGGCAGATCATCTGTCACTCTGGATACAACCCATGTGAGTATCTGGGAAATGGACAGAATCATACCTCTGTTTTTCCTGGAACAGTTAGAAGATATGTTGTAGTCCCCACTGTAAGCAGACATGATGACTATGATAGAAGTTTGTACTCCCACTTTGAAGAACAACCTTATGAGTACACGGAATATGGAAATTCTTCTGTCTGTACTGGTTCACTTTGCACAAGTAGTGTGACTCATAGTATGAGAAAATGTTATGCATACAGTCACTGTGCTGAAACTCTGAGTTCTTCCAGTTCTTTTCAAAGATGTGAAAAAACTCATTTGGGAAGAGGAAGTGATAATCTTGAGCCTTGTATTAAGGACTTTAGCCATCACGGGTATCTTCAAACACACAAAACAGCCAATAGTGAAGAAGATCTCTTTGAATGTAATCAAGATGATAAAGCCTTTAGATATGATTCCTTTTTAAAAGTATACGAAAGAACTCATTTGGAAGAAAAACCCTATGAATATAATCAAAGTGACTCTGCAAGTCACAATATTTATCAAGTACATAGAATTCATTCTGAAGTGAAAAAATATGAATATCACCAATGTGATAAAGCCTTTGCAAGTCCCAGTTATCTTCAAATATATAAAAGAATTCTTACTGGAGAGAAACCCTATGAATGTACTCAATGTGATAAAGCCTTTGCATGTTCCAGTTATCTTCAAATACATAAAAGAAGTCACACTGGCGAGAAACCATATGAATGTAATCAATGTGGTAAAGCCTTTGCACAGAAGAGTCATCTTCACAGGCATGAAAGGATTCATACTGGAGAGAAACCCTATGAATGTAATCATTGTGGTAAAGCATTTGCACACAAGTATAAGCTTCTCATTCATGAAAGAATTCATACTGGAGAGAAACCCTATGAATGTAATCAATGTGGTAAAGCCTTTGCAGAAAAATGCAATCTTCTCAGTCATGAAAGAAGTCATACTGGAGAGAAACCCTATGAATGTAATCAATGTGATAAAGCCTTTGCACAGAAGAGTGATCTTCGAAGTCATGAAAGAATTCATTCTGGAGAGAAACCCTATAAATGTAATCAATGTAGTAAAGCCTTTACACAGAAGGGTAATCTTCGAAGTCATGAAAGAATTCATACTGGAGAGAAACCCTATGAATGTAATCAGTGTGGTAAAGCCTTTGCACAGAAGAGTAATCTTCTCAGTCATGAAAGAAGACATACTGGAGAGAATCCCTTTCTATGTAATCAACATGCTAAATCCTTTGCACTGGAGGAGAATTTTCTCATCCATAAAAGAAGCCATACAGGAGAGAAAGCCTTTGAATGTAAGCAATGTGGTAAAACCTTTGCAAAGAAGAGTCATCTTCTCATTCATGAAAAAATTCATACTGGGGAGAAACCCTATGAATGCAATCAATGTGGTAAAGCTTTTGCATGTAGCAGTAATCGTCACAGGCATGAAAGATGTCATACTGGAGAGAAACCTTATGAATGTAACCAATGTGGTAAAGCTTTTGCACGTAAAAGTCATCTTCGGAGTCATGAAAGGTGTCATACTAGAGAGAAACCCTATGGATATAATCAATGTGGTAGAGACTTTGCATGTAACAGTCCCCTTCAAATAAAAGAAAGAACTCATAATGGAGGCAAACCCTATGAATGTATTCAATGTGATAAAGACTTTGTATAGAATAGTCATCTTCACAATCCTGAAAGAAATCATACTTGACAAAAACCCAATGAATGTAATCAATGTGGTAAAGTCTTTCCATGTTGCATTGTCCTTCAAAATCATGAAAAATTTCACACTGATGAAAATCCCCATGAAACTAATAAATGAGGCCAGGCCTTATAGTCCAAGTACATTTTCCCCAACCAAGCCATCTCAATGGTGCTTGATTAAGGTTAGTAGAACTACTCCTTAGTTAAAACATTGACTCTTTTTCTATTAAACATTATAGTCAAAGAATAACAGAAACACATGATAATTTGAATAATAAAATGATTTGTGAATGAAAGTGGTATTTATACTGTCATCCATTAATTTTGGGTCATGTTATTTTTGTGGACTAAATACATACATACATATATATATAATTTAAATTAGAGACAATCTTATTTACATATCAATCCCAGTTCCCTCTCCCTTCCATCTTCCCATATCCCCCACTGCCCCCCTCCCTAGAGAGGGTATGTCCTTCCATCGGGGCTCATCACAGTGTGTTACATCATTTAGGGCAGGGCCCAGGCCCTCCCCCATGTATCTAGGCTCAGAGAGTATCCCTCCATGGGAAATGGGCTCCCAAAGTTCATTTGTGCACTAGGGATAAATACTGGTTCCACTGCCAGAGATACCTTAATAGAGGAAGCCATTATAGGTTTAAAGAGAAATCTGGCACTAGGGAAATGTCTGGAGATCCACAAGGATGACCCCAACTAAGTAATAGTGGAGAGGCTACCTTAAATGCCCTTCCCCTATAATGAGATTGATAACTACCTTAAATGTCATCCTAGAGCCTTCATCCAGTAGCTGATAGAAGCAGAAGCTGAGATCCTCAGCTAAACACTGAGCCAAACTCCTGGAATCCAGTTGTAGAGAGAGAGTAGTGATGAGCAAAGGGGTCAAGACCATGCTGGGGAAACCCACAGAAACAGCTGACCTGAGCAAGTGGGAGATCACAGACCCCAGTCTGACAGCTGGGGAACCAGCATAGAACCAAACCAGGCCCCCTGAACGTGGGTGTCAGTTAAATACTTGTTCTTATTGTCAGAAACACAAGGGAATGACAGAGAATTTTATAAGTAAAGGTAATTCCTGCTAAACCTGATTACCTGATATTGAGTTTCAGGCTAGCCTTAGGTTTACAGAGAGAACTTTTTTCAAAAAATCCAAAGAAGGGATCTGGAAAGATGGTTGCATTTCCACAGGACCCAGGATCGATTCTCAAACCCACATGGAAGTTCACAACTGTCTCTTAAGTCCAGTTCTAGGATATCTAACACCCTCATACAGACATACACTCAGTCAAAACACCTTTTCTTATAAAAAAAAGAAGAATCATTTTTTTTAAGTATGTGTCACATTGTGAATCTTTCTATAGCATAATGTGGACTCACTTCTACTCAGCCAAGTCATTTTGGGGGGTCATTGACTTCAAGAGAATTGTGTTAACAATTAAGATAAGCAATGTGCAGAGTCCATTCACAAAAGGATGGAAAGCCACTCAATCCTACACTGAACGAGAAGCAAGGACTTTCATCACCTTCAAATGATGACCGCAGAAGGAATAAAGAGGTAAGGGCATCTTCATTTTTTGGGAGCCAGAGAGTTGTCTCAGCACTGCTGCTGTTGGACATCCGAGTTAGTTTTCTAGAACCCACATCAGGTAGCTGGAAATCCTGGTTAAGGAGGTCTGATATGCTTGTATGCCTTCCTTGGGCACCAGGTATGTTAATGGACTCAAGGCGGATAGATACATATACATACACATATATCTTCGTGTGTGTATGTGTGTGTGTCTGTGAGAGAGAGATAAAGAAGAGAGATACTCCATATTTTAAAAAGAACTTTCTTCATGCATTTTTCTTTATCTCTTTTGTTGTTTGTTTCTTTTTTGTGTGTGTTGTTTGTTTCGTTGTGTTTTTTGATGGAGTTTCTCTAGCTTTGAAGCCTGTCCTAGAATTCGCTCTGTAGACCAGACTGGCAACTCACAGAGATCCACCTGCCTTTGCCTTCCGAGTGCTGGGATTAAAGGAATCCACTGCCACTATCTGGCAAAATTTTTCTTAAAATTACTTTTGTTCATGTGTATATTGGAGCACTGTCCTGGATGAAGTCATGTGAGGAGAATTTTTGGAGCTTGTGTGTACACTTCAAGAAAATAGGACAAGGCAATTGTGATTTAAGTTTCTTCAAAACAGAATTGTTCTTGGGATGTGTTTTTGTATTCCTCACAACATAGCAGTTAGGAGTGAGTTCACTTCATATTCTCCATTATTTTTTGTTTTATTCAATTAAACTATACCTTTTAGGCTTTCATGGTAAAATGATGTTTGTCCCATGTGGATTGTTTTTGTCATTGTATACAATTTGAAAACACTAGGACTTGACTCACGTAACCTTTCTTAACTCTCAGAGTATAAATTGTCTGGGGCTCTGAATAAAGTAGGCACTAGCATGAGCCTTTAATATGCCTCATTTATCAGCTCAGTTCTCCCTGAACCCTCTATTTCTACAATGGTGACAAGTGGCTCTTGATCAGGGACAAGAAATTGGCTAGAAGATGAAAGAGTGAGGACCCTCAGAGAAGGAGGTGAGTGAGAATAATGGTGCAGAAACCAGAGTCTAGTCATGGCTGGCATGCAGAGATATTTCTTCTAATGTGAAGGACAAGTCATTACACCTGCCCCCTCCCACCACCAACAAAGAAGCACAATATTTAGTGTGCCTGTTCGGATTCTGGGGACAACACATTGCTCTCTTGGATGTGTTATTTTGGTCCATATACCAAGTGACTTAGAAAGCTCCTAGCTTTGTGTGGGGCCTGGAACAGGAGAAGGCTCTACGAGACGTGCAGGCGACTGTACACGCATCTATACTGCTTAGATTGACATACCGATGGTATGCAATGTACCAGTGGCAAATAGGGGTTCTTTTAGGTGCCTTTCCTGGTCCCCTATAGTTGTATCAAAGAAGAGATCCTTGGGCTCTTGGGGCAGGGCTCTACAAACATCTGCAGACACATATTCTTGCTTTTAGAAATAGCCATTGGCATACTACTGGGCCTTAGTGAAAACTGAACATTTGAAAATGGGCCACTAAGTTATATACAACCTAACCTGCATTCACATCATGACCTGGGTGTTTTTTTGACCCTTCATATCACATGTCACAAAATAGAAAGTTCACAGCAGCAATCTTATCAAATGGAAGTGATATATTTGTCATTTGAAAGAGAATGCCCTGAAGGAACAAGCAAGTTATGTTAAGGTTTCTATTCCCAGTACAATTCTCCTGCTGCCAATTATTTACCTATGGACACAGGAAGGTGGGTGGTTCCCAGGAGGGTTATACAAGAGAAGGGGCAGAATTTTGGGTTGTTGCTGTGAGCACAAAAGACAGAGGCTAGGAAGGGTTGGGTTAGAAGCTGGGTGCCAGAATACAGCCTACGTGTGGTTGGAGACTTGGATGTGGGTTGGAGTCTGGGGACAGTTGGGGAAGCATTTGGACAGGGTTGATTGGGGCATTCATCATAGCGGTTGGAGCCAGTGCTGGCATTGGCAAGTTGGGCAGAGCCACACCCATGGGAGATCCATTACTGGGCAGGGCAGAGGCTGGGACAGGGAAAGGAATTGAAACTACAGGTGCAGGAGCCAAGACACTCAAGTTGGGCTTGATAATTTTGACCAGGTCTGTCAGTGCCCGGCCACCCTGACTTGCTAGCTCTTCACACAGGCAGCCTTGTGTATTCACAACATGACTCCCACAAACACAAATATCCAGGAAGACTTTTCCAAACATAGGCATAGATGGCAACCATGCAGAAACACAAATCACACATTCCCTACACATATAAATATGCCAATGAAACTCAAGATACCTACCACAATATATACTTCCATATTTCTCACAATGTATAGATTCAGAAAAATGGACCAGGCAATGTTGCTTGCTTCCAACCCTACTTATCGAAGTTTGCTTCACACATGGTGGAAAGTTAGAGCCAATTCTCAAGTTATCTTCTGCCTGCCACCTATGCAAAGTGGCATCTGTGCACCCACTTGCAGATACACACAAAAGAAATAAAATGTGATAGTTCACAAGTATGTAATTACACAAATATGTATAGAGATGCCCTTCTATTTGGGAGGTGGTGCAAACCTTCATCATACCTTGATCTACCTGGGATCCAATTAAGGGCACATGGTCTGGGCATCCTGCCCTATCACAAAACCTAACTGCAGAGGCAGCTAGAGGACCCAGGGTCGAGCCATGAGAGGACAAGAGAGTTCTTCCACATGAATGGCTCCTGCCACTAGTCTCTCTTTAAGGTATATTTCCCTATGAGTATGGGTATCTGTGCATTTCTGCCCATGTACAAGGGTACTATCCATTCAGCAAGAAGTGGTGGTTGGGTTCCCTGGAACTTTGAAGTTACAGGTGTGAGCTGCCATGTAGGTGCTGGAAACAAACTTTTTACTGTAAGAGGAACTTGCCAGACTCCAGCTCCATGAGGGTGCAGGTCCCAAAGAGGAGGTATGAAGTCACAAAAGAAGGAGAAGGTCCCAAAGAGGAGGTATGAAGTCAGCAAAAGAAGGAGACTGACAGGATCTAGGGATAAATCAGAATAACTGGTGTTTTATTGAAAAAGGACTACACACCTTTTATACTCTATGATTGGAAAATTGTTTAGCATTCTGGTATGAAAGTAGCCATCAGCCTTATCACAGCATTTCTCCTGAAGCAAAAGCAGTAAGGTCAGCAAGTATCTAAATGCCTCTCTGCATGTGAGCCCATTGCTTCCCTCCACACTGTTTTCATCCTTGTGAACAGTTCTCTATTCTTTGTGTAATTGGGGTCACAATGCAGATTCTTATGTGGGAATAGGCAGCTATCTAGCTATATGGTTTCATGGTAGTGGGGACTTTTCCAAAGAATTATTTTGTTTAAAGACACTGCCATTTTATACATCCTTATTCTCCACTGAAGCCCACACAGAATTTCCCAAATGAAAAGGCATAAGGAAACCCCCATAACACATAGTGAAAATTATTAAAAAATGAAAGGAAAACGATGCTGGAGAGTTGTGGTCTACAATGTTGAAATGCTGTTACCTTGTCAAGCAGGAATAGTCACTGTGTGCTCTATGCCAGGTACTAAACTAGGGAAGCCATCTTGTATCTTTTTATTTCGTTAAAAATTTGATTCAATATTCTTGTGTTTGTGCATGTGTGTGGATAGTATAATTCTAAATCAAATGACAGCTGTGATGCAGTCTGCTCCTCCTACCATGTGGGTCATAAGAACAAAATCATATCCATCAGTCTTGGCTGCAAGATCTCTTGATCTCTTTTGTTAATCATTGCTTTTGATGTTTTTAAAACAGGCTCATGAAGTTCAGGCTTACTTTGAAATCATTACATCCCTGCCTTCACTTCTAATTGCTGGGATGACAGGTTTCAACATCATGCCCTCTGTATGTAGAAGCATTGTGAATGCTGAGCTATTGCTCTACTGAGCTGAAAACATTGATGTAGCTGACATTTTGATACATTGGTCCACACTGAGACCCCATCTCAAAAACAACAAAAAGTGCAAACAAAAAATGTTCTTAAAAGATACTGTGTGGATATGCTTTGAGACAGAATATCAGTTGCCTAGGCTGGCTTAGAACCCACACTGTAGCCCTCGAATTTCTCCTGACTCTTTATCTCAGCCTCTTAAGTACCAGAACAGGCGTGGACTGCCAAGGAAGGAAGCAAGGGCACAGAGAGGCTTTACTGTGTGTCTTGGGATACACAGTTAAGACAAAGGTGCATGGCAAGATCAGAAATTTCCTAGCTTCAGGTTGGAATTCAGAAAGTCCCTTGAGGTGGAATGCCATCAGTTCAGCCTAGAAGTATCCAATCCTCTTTGGAGTCTAAATGCCCTAAGAATCTTATGTGGACTAGGGCCACAAAAGCTGTATGAGGTATTTATGGAGAGAGAGGGACACAACAGAGGCCCACCTGGCCATGGCCAAGCTGCAGCCTCAGTGGCCTCTTATGGAGCCCAAGCAGCATGCCAGGGCCAGAGCTGTGTCCAGGAATATCTGGGCAAGGCCAAGGGAAATGACAAAAAAGGAGGGTTCCCTCCTGCTCACAATCTGGGCCTACTAAACTGGGATTACACAAAACTGAAAAGCCTCCTAGATGCCAAGGTACTGCAAAAACCTCCCACTTCTGTCATGGGAAACTGAAGCACAGAGGAGAGTCTCACCTGGAACGATTCTGATTACTGATGTTCCAACCGTTTATTGTAACCATGGTAACCATTTATTGTGGTGTATTTACATCATTCTTAATAACAGGCACAAGGAGGTGCAGCCACCCACCAAGGTCACACAGTCACTAAATGCATCATTATCTGCCAGGATTTGAACCCAAGTTTCCTACTGGTACCCTTGAAAAGTTTGCAGATTGCATATATTGATTAATTTAGGGGTGAGGTCATGCACATGTGGAAGTCAGTGGATATCTTACCTAATTCCATTTTCTTTAGCCATGTTGTTCACAGAGATGGAGCTTAGGTAGAAAGAGAGGCTTGCCAGCAAGTGTCTCACCCCCAGGTGTATGATCTGTGCTTGTGTGGATGTCACACATCAGCACTGGACACCTCATACATTGATAGTAAAAATCCAAGTTCACATTATGGGTTACTGGGTGTGCATGGCCAAGCCAATCCAGACTCCAGTGTTTCCTGAATTGTGCCAGCAGAGACCCCAAGAATAAGTGAGGCATGGTGGCCTTCTAAGAAGGGCGAAATAGGCAAAGTATTTGCTGACATTTAGGTTACACAGTGTTCTGAAATATGTACTGTAAGTAGGCAGAGCTGTGAGTCATTAAAACTTTATTGATGAACATCAAAATGTGATCTGGAATCCCTTCAAGGGTCACACAATATTTCTTTATTTGGATTTTTTCCATTCCTAGACATTTGAAAATAGGAGGAACATGTTCAGTTATGGCAGTAAACACAAGTGCTCTGCAATATTTAAGGAAACCAGGGAATGGTGGTATGGCTCAGGAGTGAATACTCTTGCATAGAAAACTCCAATGAAGATTATGGGGCATTTAGGGCTGACGCTCTAACTAGATTCCTCAAAGAGGTGGTTGGGCATGGTTTAGTTTTATAAATATTTGTAGCATTTCTATGTATTTCTGGCTGTTTTGTTCATCATGACATAAAAGAAACATGGGAGGGGTCTTTTTAATTTACTATATTTACTTAGTTTATTTCACCTCTTTGTGCATTTTGCTTCCTTGTATGTTTGGTGCCCATGGAAGAGAGAAGGGGGTATCAGATTCCCTATTAGGAATGATTGTGTACCACAGTATTAGTGCTTGGAATTAAATCCATGTCTTCTACAAGAAGAGTAAGTACACTTAACTACTAAACAATCTCTCCAGTTCTGAACATAACAGATTATCAAAATGTGTGTGTGTGTGTGTGTGTGTGTGTGTGTTCAGAGCCACATGCTGAAAATTGAGTGTTAAGAGAGTTGAGGATTGCATCAAAATCTGTTTGGCAGTTGGAGATGACTCTCTAGGCATGATTGTTAGATTTGGTAGCTTGATACAGGCTGGAGTTAGATTGATTTGCAGTGTTCTGGGTTGCATAAATTGGTAAAATAAAGAGGTCATTCCAAGATGGAAGTTGTAGGTCTCTGTGGCAGCAAGAAGGTGGATCCTCTGATGGACTCAACCTCAAACCGCCATTGACAGGTGTATTTACTGAAGGTCCCTAATCTAATCTATATCTTTCTCTAAAGGAAATCATCGTGCCCCAGCTCCTTTAGTCATTACTTTATACTGGTTTTGCTGCCCAGTAATCCAAAAGTTTCAGGTGTGCCTGAAGTGTCTTGTGACCAAAATCATGCACAGAAAAAAAATTCTACAAATCACAGAAAAAAAATCATTGTTTTCCACAATGATTTCTTCAAAGTATTTCTTGAAAACAACTATTCACTCTAATGTTTACCCTAGATATAGGGACTCTGCTCAATTTCTACAACAAATTGACATGTAGACATAAATATAAGAGTATTTTCTTGATTCATGATTAATGTAATAGGGACCAGTACTGTAGTTGGTGCCACCCTCCCTGGGTAGGTGCTCCTGAGATGTATAAGAAAGGAAACAGAGCAGTTCATGGTAGCAGCAAGGCAGAAAGCATTTCTCCAGGCTGACCGCATATATGCAATGCCTAAGCTTATTGTGTATATACATTAGCAAATCTGTTCCTGGGCAGGTCCTCTTCAGAAGTATACAGATTCAGAGATTCATAATTATTAAAGAGACTGTTCTTTATTAGAAAATATGTGTGTGGTATGATTTACCATTGGGAATGCACATTAAATCCAGAAAAGCTTTACCAACACCCTTTCAGAAAAACACTTTTGAGTCAGTCTCTTACGATGAGTCATGTTTCCTTATCCCCATGTGTAGTCACACAGGGCATTGACCTTGTTCTCCTCCTGACTCAACTCCTAAATTCTTGTACTAAATGTTTGTAACATGAGACAATTCTAATAGAAGCCATTTGAGTCACACAATGGACTTTCCATTGCAGTAACGGGAAAATAATTTGAGACCAGACTAGAAGAGGGAGTTCATTGTGTACACTGAAGGAAGAAATAATCTAGGTGATAGTTATATTAGAAGTTGTTTAAAATTATGTTAGTGAGCTGCACAGTCTCTGTTATAAAGAAGGTTCTTAGCATATACTAATTCATACCACATGAATGAAGGAAAACCAAATAGGTGGGTGTGAAATTTACAGAGGTTAGCTTGAGTCAGTGAAATTTCCAATTGGGCAACTCTCCTATTGGTAAGTGAAAACCTGATTGGCTCATTTTACTCTAGTGAGAGGACTGAGACAGGGCCATTTGGCTATGACTTATGTTTCATCATTTAGCACTCCTAAGCTAAAAGTTTACAAATGGTGGGGTAATATAATTTATTACTATTGGTATTCTCACTACCAGGAAACATCCTACTGTCTTTTATAATTCAGTATTGCTTAGTGTAATGAGTCTTATTCTTGTTACACCATCCAGCTCCCAACTAATGACACAAAGATTTCTAATTAATTGTGAATGTTCAGCCTTAGGTTAGGCTTGTCTCTAACTAGCTCTTGTAACTTAAATGAACTCATATCTTTTAATCTATGTTCTACCATGTAGCTTTTTACCTTCCCTGCATTCTGTAACTCTGACTCTCTTGGAGTCCAGCTGGTGACCCCTGGAGACTGCCTTCTTCTCAGAGTCTTCCCTGTACCCAGAAGTCCCACCTGTACCTCCTGCCTGGCTACTGGCCATGTAACTCTTTACTAAACCCATCACAGCAACATCTTCACACAACATACAAACATTACCCAACAGTTCAGTGTTCTTTAGTTATTTGATCTCATTTTAAAGCTAAGTGGTGGCATCTGTCTATCTGTGTTCTATTGCTGTGAAGAAGTCAGCATGACCATGGGACCTCTTATAATGGAAAATCCTTAACCACGGCTTGCTTACAATTTCAGATGACTAGTCCATTTTTGTCATCACAGGGAACTGGCAGCATGTGACCAGGCATGTTACCTAAGACTTCCACATCCTTCTTCATAGGCAGCAGGAAGAGAGAAAAGCTCTGGCCCTAGCTTGGGACCTCAAAACCTGAAAGACCCCCACAGTGGAACACTTCTTCAAAAAAAAAAAAAAAAAAAACACATCTATGCCAAAAGGCCGAACATAATCCCTCCAAAGCATTCCATGATGACTAAACATTCAAACTTTTTGGCCTATCGGGGACACTCTGCAAAAGATCAAATACTTCAAACATGCAGTTTCCCAGCATAATCATTACTATTACAAAAGGGTGGAATGGAAGCACAGTAAGGAAATACTGGAACAAAGCAAGACCAAAAACCAACTTGGCAGACTCCAACTTCTCCAGCCCCCTGTCTGATGTCAGGTCACTCTTCAGATGTTCAGTTCACATTTGTTCATTGCAGCATTCCTCTCTCACTTGGGCTGATTCCACACCCTGATAGCAAGTTTTCTTGGTAGATGTCTAATGACTCTGTCTTCTCCAACATCTTGTAGTCTCCAACAATATACAGGCTTCACCTTCACAGCTTCACACAATGGTTTCTCTGGGCTTCCATGGAGATAAATCCTTGACATATGCCTGGCCTCAGAGGATGTCCTTAGTCTGACAGGAAGAATTAACACTTTTTTTTATTATTCTTGGCTTCAAAGCCATAACAAAGGCCATATCTGCTAAGTTCTGCTTCTTGCTGAATTTGGGCTTAGCCACCTCCTTCAATTACATTTGCACCAGCTTTCCATCGATGATGGTGGCCTACACTGTGCTTCTTGAATTTTCACAATGTGGAACCTTAGTTAAGTGGGCTCTTGCTGTGAGGTCACACCCCCTTTACTCCACTCATCATCAGGCTTTTCTTTAAACTTTTTATCTCCTTTGGATCAAAATTGACTCCATTATACTTCCTGGCTCTCCTTTTCTGCTCAAAATCGTACATTTTTCCTTGCTTAGATTTGTGTCTTTCATTATAACTGTACAAGAGTGACCACTAAACATCCCAGGACAGAGCCAATATTAGGATTTCTTGACATCTCTTATGTCAGTGCAATTAATTAAACCTCTTATATTTATCCTACTTTGAAAACCAGGGCAGAAAGCAGCCACATTCTTTGCCAAAATATCACAGGAAAAATCTCCAGCCCACTTACCAATACTCTCCTCTATAACCTTTCAAGTAGTAGCATCAGAAAGCAGCATCTCTCTCAGCACCACTGTCTTCCACACTCCTAATATGACTCATTAAGTACCATTTGAACTGTTCAATGACTTTCCTAATCCAAAGCCACAATGATCACATTTTGCCAACAAGCAACATGGTCTGGCCTGCTCCCTGGCACCAACTTCTTTCTTGTCCAGTGTTCTATTGTTGTGAAGAGATAACATAACTAGAGCAAGTATTCTAAAGAAAATATAGTTTCAGATATGTAGTCTGTTATCAACATTGTGGGAATCATGGCAGCACACAGGCAAACCTGATGACTGATAGTTCTATATCCAGATCTGCAGGCAGTAGGAGGGATAGCAAGGCATGTGCCTCTCTTGGGCCTTTGAAACCTCAAAGCCTATCCCCAGTGACAACTTGCTCCAATAAAGCCACACTTCAACAATGCAATACCTACTATAACCTCCTTAGTAGCACCACTCCCTGAGGACTAAGTATTAAAACATAAGTGCCTATGGGGATCATTCTCATTTAAACACCACAGTATCACCTTTTTATTTTATTTTTTTACATAAATCATTAGTCTGTATTTTCTTCTATTCTCCAATATCTCCCAAACATTAAGAATTTCATTTTATTTTTCACAAATGGTAATTTCCTTATTTGTTTTTAGAGGATGGTGTCTGGTAGGTGTCTTAGTTTTGGTCTGTATTGCTGTGATGAAACATCATGACCATACATGAATTGTGGAGGAAAGAGTTCATTTGGTTTACACTTCTCTCTCTCTCTCTCTCTTCATCATCACAGAAAGTCAGAATAGGAACTCAAACAGCGCAGGAAACTGGAGGCAGAAGTTGATGCAGATACAACAGACATGAAGCAAGGACTGCTTACTCTATTGCTTTCTATGGCCTGCCAAGCCTGTTTCATATAGAACCCAGGACCACTAGATGATGGGAATGTCCTTCTGTACATGTGTTTCTCTTATTGGTTGATGAATAAAACACTGATTAGCCAGTAGCCAAGCAGGAAGTATAGGCGGGCCTACTAGACAAAGAGAATTCTGGGAAGAGAGACAGAAAGTGAGTCTTGAGAGGTGCTATGTAGCTACCAGGAAGATAGGACACCAGGCATTCTTCATTAAGCAAACACCATGTGGAAATACTTAGATTAATAGGAATGGGCTAATAATTAAGAGAAAGCTAGCTAAAAAGAACCCCAGCCATCAGCCAAGCAGTTTATAATCAATAAAAGCCTCTGTGTGTTTACTTGGGTCTTAATGGATGCAGGACCAGGAGGGACTTACTTACTTACAATAAGCAGGGTCCTCCCTTATCAATCACTAATTAAGAAAATGCTTTGCATTCCACCTTACAACCTGATCTTTTTTTTTTTTTTTTTTTTTTTTTGGTTTTTTGAGACAGCGTTTCTCTGTGTAGCTTTGGAGCCTATCCTAGCACTAGCTCTGGAGACCAGGCTGGCCTCGAACTCACAGAGATCTGCTTGCCTCTGCCTCCCGAGTGCTGGGATTAAAGGTGTGTGCCAGCCACGCCCTGCACAACCTGATCTTATAGAGGCATTTTCTCAATTGAAGTTCCCTCTTCTCAAATGATTTCAGCCTATATCATTTTGACAACAAACAACCCAGCACATTATGCCAGATTTGCCTTGCACTGTGTCATGAAGAATTGCTTTGAACACTTAAAACTGCCTTGCCTTCCAGTGCTGGGGTACAGTTGAGCAGATGGGTGAGAAGGAGGATAAACCAATGGAATGGTTGACCTAATAGAGCCCAGTCTTTTGCTGGGAAGTTCCCAACACATAGTAATCTCCATAAGAATCAATCCATTGTCCTCTTGCAAGCTGCTAGACCCACAGTAGAGAAAGGGCAGTGACAGGAAGGAGGTTGAAAGGTCTAAATTTGTCTGCAGTTTTGATTTTCAGTGATTAGTCAGATAATCAACTTTAGGTGACCAAGAATATAAATATAAATTTTAGGTTGTTTAGGACTGTGAGAATTTGGACAAACAAGTGAATTTCTTTCAAAAAACCTAATTACTGTAATTGCACTATTCAATCAGAACAAAAGTGCTGAACAAATTCATGTGACTCTATCTGGCTTATTATTTTTCTTGCTGAAACTGTACAACTAGAGAGGAATTGTGTGATTGACCCTTGGTATTCTCCAACAAAAACTGTAGTCCCTTGGGCACATGCTTGATTTAATTACTGCTTTAAAATAATTTTGATATTATAATTGTTAGATCTCAAATTGTGACAAATTGCTCTGTTTCACATTAACATCTCAAAGCAGACAGTGGCTGTCAGTGTCTCAATGTACATCAGGAGTACCAGGTTTACCCTACCCATCTACCCTCAATTCTCCAGTCCAGGAACTGAGCTAGAGAACTGACCCTTCCTCCAGTCTCTGATTGGTTTGTACATTACAGTAGTCTGATAACATGGCCTAAGAGACATCATGAGGACTGACATTGAAATTCAAAACCTAAGCAATAAACAGTTGACTGAAACTTGAGCCTTGTATTATAAAGGTGAGGTTAGGAGTAGGAAGTATCAGAAAGTCCTACTAAGAGAATTTGTACAAGAAGTTATGTCTTTTTAATGCCATTTGCCAAACTTTTTGTAAGCAAAAAATTAGCACTAAAGTTGTTTCATGCCTGGCCTTGTCCCAAAGATGCCTGGAAATCTGTCCTTCTGCATATTTTACAGGGACCACTAGTATATTTGAATCTGCTCTGAAGTCTAAAATCTGCTAAATGTGTAAAAAGCTGTCTTTACATCCTAGAATATTGTAATTTTCCTGTGTCAGTCTGAGCTCTGAAAAAATATCCTAGTTCTATTCATTAAAATTGTAAAGTTTAAGCCAAAATCATCTTCCTGACCATCCACAGCTATATGTGTGCTGAGTAAATGGTATATATATATATTATATATATATATAATATATATATATATGTGTGTGTGTGTGTGTGTGTGTGTGTGTGTGTGTGTGTGTGTGTGAGACATATATGAGATAAACACACAGGCAATGAGGAAAATTCCCATATCTTTTTAGAAAATAAATTTAGAGATACATGGGAGGCAGGGTAATAATGAATTCACTAGGCCCAAGATAAATGATAAATGGGTGTTTTATTAGGGAACCACTTACACAGATAATAATAAAGAACCAGCATGGTGTTCCTGCTCCAGAAGATGCAGTCTCTGTCCTTCTGATGCTTCCCACAACCCAAGAAAGAGTGCATGCCCCCCTTCTCTACCTTCAAGCAGTCGCATCCACACCTGAAGCCATACCCAAAAGGGTGTGGCCACAAACACAAATACACTGGCAAGGTGAGATGTTACTACAATTCCCCTTTCAATCTAAAAAAGGTTTTTAAGCCTGATGGAAAACCTATATACAATGATAACAAATGTCAAGTATATTCCAGGAAAAGGAATGGTAAAATATATACAAATTAAAACCTACAACCAACCAGCAAGAGCAGTATTGAGCAATATACACATACTACATGTCCAATATCAGGGTAATGGCAGAGATTACTCTGATAGCAGTCCTAATCTGGAAAGTCTAAGTCTTGTACCTAGTATTTTCTATTTAAGATAAGATAGTATATTAGCTGTGACTGTCTAGTCTTCAACCTCATCAAAGACCTGAGAAGAAAAACAACAATACTAGGGTAGGCAGGAAGAATAAGCATGTGACTTCCTAAACTTGCAAGGTCTCACAGCAATGTCAGGGCAACCACCTTTGGCTAAGGCCTAAGTATCAGAGGGACAATCTCAGAATCGGGGAAATTGAAAGACTGTCTTACTCTGACTTGGCAAAGTTCACCAGTCAATTTAAGTTTATCTCCTGGCATCCCAGTTAGGACAGTATGTCCAAAATCAGAAGTCAAGGTGAGGGCAGTTCTATGCCCAAGAGGCCAGTAGGTGAGGAGAGAATGAACTCCAAATGGAGTGACATTGGTGCCCATCATCCTCTCAGGAACAGCTTGGTGCTGTCAGGAGCAATTGTGTCTCACAGCAACAGAATTCTAAATTATTAAAACATTTAAATGCCATATTCTGTAGGTCTTTGAAGTGTTTGAAGAGCAAATATCTATGTTGGGTATATCTCTGAGCACATATAGAACATGACTAATATCATAAGACATAAGAAGCATGGGTAACTATAATCTGTGATTCTCAGAACCATAATTGCTCAATAACTGAAGCTTCCCAATCTTAAAACTGATGTGTAGCAAGGACAATTACCTCAAAAATTTAACTATGCACCCAATCACCCCCCCGAATATATATATATATATATATATATATATATATATATATGAGAAGTAGACTGTATAGTGCAGCATGATAAAATATCCTAAATTGTGTCAATAGACAAAATATCTGAAGCTTATGTAGAAGCATACATACATAGAATATGATAAAGATAGTTTAGATTTCTATGTAAAACATCATAAACAGAAAGAAGACCCTACAGAGTATGACAAATATAATATGCAAATTATCCAAGACAGGTTAATTTCACATAAGTTTCAACATACAAGATTCTAACAATGTAAGTTATCTATAGCTGATAGTTGCTAAAAATAGTTCACAAGAAGATATGTTAATATACCTATATCCCATCCCATCTCATCCTTAAACTTTTCTAAAAGAGATACCGGAGTCTGACCATCACATTCCAGACCCAACTTAAAACTACTTAAAAATCCCTACACAACTTAAAACTAACCCTAAGCAGGTGATAATTATCCTTTTTTTCAGGGACAAAAAACCCAAAAATACCATTTAAGACAACAGTAGGGAAATGGAGTGTTGTTTTCTTAAGAGTTACTTCCTTCTATAATGGGGTGACAGTGACTCTATGGGATCCTGTAGTGAAAAAAAAAAAAAACTAAAACAATGCTTAAATCTCAAGAGGACTAAGCAGGGCAGTGGTGGCGCACGCCTTTAATCCCAGCACTTGGGAGGCAGAGGCAGGTGGATCTATGTGAGTTCGAGACCAGTCTGGTCTACAAGAGAGAGTTCCAGGACGGCCTCCAAAGTCACAGAGAAATCCTGTCGGGGGGGGGGGGAACCAAAAAAAAAAGTCTCAAGAGGACTAGCTGTAACATTTGTAGCTAGTCTCTGAGTGGCAGGTGATGCTTGTCTGAAATTCTTATCTGAAGCTCTGGCCAGAGTGTTATAAGAAGGTGGACCATCTCCGCTAAATAATCTGGAATTGTCTAGAGCAATATTAGTCCCAAACCGGTTCTTGAGGGGTGTTTACTAGTTCAAAAACATCAAGCTGAGTCAAGTGGAATCAATGTAGTGGGGCCCCATCTTTCTGGAGAATTAAAAGATTGCTGTTAGGAAATTTTATTGTTCACTGTGGAAGACCTAAACATTAATATCAACACAGAAAGTTTAACTTTTATAGATATGAATACTGAGAAAGGTAAAAATAAGAATGAAAATAACTGTGAGGGAAATTAGGATTTTTGAGAGATAAGAGTTTTGACAATAATAGTCCCTAGATTTTTCTTTTCTTCTATCTTACACCAGTTGGCTCTATGATATAAGACAGAAACTCTGGATTTTTCTTTTGATGGCATGATTGAATTTAGAGGATTGCCAAATCCAACTTCAAAGCCATCATTGATTTTATATGAATTGGGACTACTAGTATACTGGGAAGTAAGGAGATATAGGCATTCAGGAAGAGAGATTTTACCCTGAACAGATATTGGTAACATAAGTCAGATTCTTTGTTTGATTATTCTTTTTGGATTGATGTCTTTTCTTCTTTAGGCAGCTACATGTCCTATGTCTTTTGGCTTCTTGAAGATGGGTGTTTTCTCTTTTCCTGTAAAGACAAGAACAGAGCACTACCCTCTGACCTTTCTGAGGTTTCCTTGGTGATTGACCTATCATTTCTCCTCATCAAGAGGTTTCTCCTGTTCAAACCACATCTTGATCAACTTTGATGGTATCCACAACTTTTCTTCTCCCGTAGAAACAACAGCAAAACCCCTTCCTCAATGTAGCACATATCCTAGTTTCCATTCTGAGGTCAACACATCTTTGAATTACACTGGCTGATTTAGCTCAGAAGTTTTTTCTATTGTCCAGTGTCTTTCTGTGGCTGTTTTTCCTTTCTCATTAGCATTAACAAAGTTTAAGGTTAGTAAAGCATTATATAATCTGTTTTGGGGATTATTGGTCCCCCCTGCCTGTTTATAGATCATTTCTTTTAAGGTTCAATTAGATCTCTCCACAACTGCTTGTCCTGAAGGATCGTGTGGTATCCCAGTAATATGTGTTATGTTCTAATATTTTAAAAACTGTTTCAATTTACTGGAGACAAATGCTGGAGCATTGTCAATTTTTGTTTGTACAGGTATACACATAATAGCCATTACCTCTAATAGTTGTGTAATAACAGAATCAGCTCTTTCAGAACTCAGAGCAGTTACCCATTGAAATCCTGAAAAATGTGCCTATTGTATGGTGTACATATTTTAATTTTCCAAATTCTGCAAAGTGAAACGCATCTACTTGCCAAATTTCATTTCTATGTGTACTTTAGGGTTGCTACCTGCTGGTAAAGGAGTTTGGTTATAGAAGGAACAAGTAGGACATTTTTTTTACTACTTCTTTAGTTTGTTGCCAATTGATGGAAAATCTTTTTTTAAACCTTTGCTATTCATGTGTTTTTTTCTATGAAATTCTGAGGCCTCCAGCATACTTACTATTAATAATTGATCAATTTCATCCTTGCCTTGTGCTAGAGGACCTGGCAGAACCGTATGGGATCTGATGTGTAATATATATATATGGGATGATTCCTATTCCTGATTATTTCTTCTAAATGTATAAATAATGTAGTTAATTCTGTATCATCAGGAATAAATTCAGCAGTTTCAATGTGTAAGATGACTCTCTCTGCATATTGAGAGTTGGTAACTATTTTGAGAGGCTCTGTAAAATCCAAAAGTACCATGAGAATGGCATACAGTTCTGCCTTTGTACAGAGTTATAAGGGCTTTGAACCACTTTACTTATATCACTTCATTTGTACCCTGCCTTACCTGATTTGTTTGCATCAGTGTAGAATTAGGTACTCCAGAGATTGGTGTTTTCCTTACAATGTGTGGAAGGATACAAATGGTTTTCTTTATGAGTTTTATTCTCTCACTTTTGGGATAATTGTTGCTAATCGTTTCCAAAAAGTTACTGCACACTCTTTGCCAAAATTCATTATCTT
This sequence comes from Cricetulus griseus, assembly GCF_003668045.3. NCBI lineage: Eukaryota > Metazoa > Chordata > Mammalia > Rodentia > Cricetidae > Cricetulus > Cricetulus griseus. The sequence goes on along the minus strand of NC_048598.1, from coordinate 102,544,751 downwards.
TCTGGCAAGGCGTTGGTGGCACACGCCTTTAATCCCAGCACTCGGGAGGCAGAGGCAGGGAATCTCTGTGAGTTCGAGGCCAGCCTGGTCTCCAGAGCTAGTGCCAGGATAGGCTCCAAAGCTACACAGAAACACTGCCTCAAAAAATCAAAAAAAAAATTCATTATCTTTCCATAAAGAGGAAATTTCCTCATTAGTTAAAGGTACTATGATTTTGCTGGGTCCATTCCTGTCAATTGATGAAGTCTTAATTTTCAGAAATCTTTTCTATATATGTTTTTAACTTTATTCTGTTTTGTGGTAGAAATATCCATTCTAATATGATATCTTTCCTCTGCATCAAAATCCCTGAAGGGTATTCCTTAGCTGGTAATATAACCAGAATACAATCTAGCTTTTGACCCACAGGGTCATGTGCCCCTGGTAGTCTCTTTTCTACCCATTCTAATTCTTTTTCAGCTTCAGCTGATAATATTCTTGGGCTATTTAAGTTCTTGTCCCCTTTTAGAGTATTTTTCAAATTTTTAGGTCGTATCTAGGAAATCTTTCCTAGCAATTTCTGAAGATCATTAAGAGTCTCTTCTGATCTGTACTTTTGTGACCTAATTTTCTGTAGACCTATTTTATATCCTAAATAATTAGTAGAATCTCCTCTTTTAATGCATGATGCTCTAGTCTTAGCAGAGAGCTGATCCAATCTTGAGAGGAAAGGAACCCTGGAGTTTGCTGTCATTTTGGCTATTACATCAATAGTATATCACAAAAATTCAGAATTTGAATTATAGATTCAATAAAAGTCTAATAAAAAGTCTAATAATTTTTGCTATCAACCACAGAAAAGTGATGGCAAAAGGTCATCATGAATAAAAAAAGATTAACATAAGATTAAATAAGTAGCACAGTGACATCATCTGACTTCAAAACTTCGAATACAACTACCACAAAGATTTACTGTCTGGGCAAGAATAAAGAAGTCAACTGAACATTAGAACAAACAGAAATAAAAACATAATTAAAACACAGTCAGGGTTTATAAGTGAGACAAGAATACCCTGTAAGTATTGCCTTATTAACATAGGTGACTGAAACACTGAGTCATTAATATGCATATGTATTAATAACACAGTTATTAAGCACACAGTTAGCTACAGTAGTATCCTACACCTGCATGTTAAGTGTCAAGTGCAGAACTGTGAGAAGACACTGAGAGACTAGGGCTTGGCTAGTTAGCAAATCCACCTTTTATGGAATGGTAAAAGCAGCTTAGGTGTGCTCACTGCATGGAGACGTCATTTATAAGCATGTTTCCACACAAGGGCTCCTGCTCCCCATTCTCAGGACAAATGGGCCACACATGACTCCCTGCTACTCTCTCCATTCATCGCTGATGATTTTTACAATCCCTAAAACCTTTTTTTTTAATTTGGTGGCTTCACCCAGATTTTACTTAGACAAAGCGCCACACTCCCAGACCTTGAGACTTCACAGCACTGGCACATCCAATCCAGCTCATAGCCATGCACCAGCCATGCACCCACCATGCACTGGCTGCACACCTGCCACCTGCCTGCCATCCACCTGCCTAGGGCCCACAGTGCATGGCTTCAGACCACTGCATCCTGATCAGAGATTGGCAATTAGTGCACACAAGTTGCTCTTTTTTTCTTTTCCTTTCTCTTTAAAAAATCTGTAAGGTTTATTTTGTTTGAGTTTTTGTCTAATTAGTATCCAAGGTTGAACAACATTGCAATAAGTCAGAACGGAGCTTCAGTATCCTTAGACTTACTTTGGTGGTACATCTACCACACCTGCTGGCCAAACATCATCATTGAAACTTAAACTTGAGACCATAAGAGGCACAGTCAACATTTTGAAGATTTAATTTGAAGTAAATTTCCTGGATATTTTTGCAATTTAAGCTAGTAAATAAATTAATTAAAATACACTTTTTTTTTTTTACAATTTGTTAACTACTGCTACAACAATGGTGAAAAATGTTACCATCCAGGAATTTAAAAATCTTCTTGACTCTACTGTGGATGAAATTTTAAAACAGGTACATGATGTACCTGGGACATATACACTCTTAGCCATATTTACTATTAGATTGGTAATTTATATCATATCCTTCAAGAAATGGTTTCAAAATAGAGCTAAGAATAAGGAACTTGGGACTGGAGAGATGGCTCAGTAGTTAAGAGCACTGATGGTTTTTCCAGAGGACCCAGGTTCAATTCCCAGCACCCACATGGCAGCTAACAGCTGTCTGTAACTCCAAGATCTGACCCCCTCACACAGACATACATGAAGGCAAAACATCAATGCCCATAAAATAAAAAACAAATAATTTTTAAAATTAAAAAAGAATAAGGAACTTATAGAAATGATACAGACTTTACAAACTGACAATCATAATTTGATAAACAGAATTCACAAAATGGAACATGATGATAAACTTTTAACTGAAAAAATTCATTCCATGTCTAAGGGTATTGATAAGCTTGCAGATAAAACATTGTTTTTGGAAGGCAATTTGCATGTCATTCAAATAATCTCTAAGTATGAGAATATTAAAACATATATAAATGATGAGAACAAGAAACTGACTGATTTAATAAAATCGTTGGAAGTTTCTATTGTCCAGGAAGTTCAAATGCTCTGAGAAACAATGGTGAATAGATTAAAGGCTATAGAAAACCTTATTAAAACTGATACACCAGGAGCTAAGGTACAAATGAAAGAGAATAAAAAAGATTTAACATTACCAGTACCTTTCAAAGTTAGAGATGACTTACCAAATGTTTTATCATTATCACCTGCTATGGTCTATCCTGTTACTATTACTCAACAGCCAGCAAATGATGAACACCCAGAAGGATTTACAGAATGCAAATGGGAGCCCTTATGTATGAAAGATTTAAAAGGTATTAAGGAAGAAGTAGTTTTTTATGGCATGCATTCACTGTATATGAGACAGTTAAGTCATGGGCTACAAGAAAAAGGATAACTCCAAATGATTGGCTTCAATTAGCTGTAGAACTCAGTCCATAGCTGCAGTGGGAGTCATATTGGAGAGCAGAGGCCAAAGTCCTTGAACATCAAGGCAGAATTAAAGGTTATAAGGCTTACCAAGATCAAATTCTTGGTGAGAGTACTAATGCTGATGCTACATACAATGAACACATCTTGTCCCTATGTCATACAGCAGCTTTGAATGCTTGGGACAAGATTCAAGAACCAGGGAAAAGAGTTGAGTCATATATTAAGGTTATAAAAGGCCCAAAGGAATCTTTTAGTGACTTTTTACAAAGATTGACTAAAGCAGTACAAATAGGGGTAGCAGACCCAGAAGCTAGATGAGTACTCATTGAATCCCAAGCTTTTGAGAATGCTAATATGCCATGCAAAAAGGTTCTTGGGTCCTTAAAGATCAGATCAGCACCAATGGATGAATGGAGCCTGCACACAGCCAATATTGAGTCTTTTGATTATAACACTGAGGCTTGGGTAGGAAAAGCAATCTCCAAAGGTATGAAGAGACATCCAAACAGCAGATGCTTTAATTGTGGTAGAATAGGCCATCTGAGAAGGAAATTCAGGGAAGACATACTTAGAAATAATGCTTCTCCTTGGAATAACTCAAACAGAAGGCCCCAACCTTCTGGAGTATGTAGAAGATGTGGCAAAGGCTGACCCTGGACCAATGAATGTAGATTGACCAGAGACAAGCAAGGAAACCCTTTACCATTGGGAAACTCCTTGGTGGGGGGGACTCTCAAAGGCCCCCATGTCAAAACTGGTCCAGTCATTCTCAGTCACTATGGAGGTCAATCCTCTCCAGAAAAATTAGGAAATCCAGTGGCTATTGTAAAAAATGGTACTGCTCTGGATGGTAGAATAGCTTTGGAGAATGAATCAAAAATTCAAGAAGGAAACAGAAAGCATATATTTTGACAGACTTCGATAAATGACCACAAGACCAAAACTAGGAGTACAAGTCAATAATGTTATGCTCAAAAGAGACAGTTGTGGATGTCACCATTATCATCCAAGAATCTTGGCATCCTAGATAGCCTCTTCAGGAGGTAGATGTTCAACTCTTAGGGATTGGAACCCTATCTCAGGTAAAACAAAGCACAAGGTGGGCTGAATAGTCAGAAGGACAAAGAAGAAAGCTGAGGGCATATGTGGGTAACATAGTATTGGGAAATTACCAATACGGAGTCAGGTAGAAATATAAGGGTATTTAATAGGGAAAAGCCTTACTTCCAGCTGGCCTGCTAGCAGTCTGTACAGCAAGCAGCAAAGTGAAACCGAAAGAGTAAACGCAGTCACAATACATCACTCTGACCACGCCCTCACAAGTGTGGTCAGGCACACCTGTAGCCAGCCCCTAAGTAGGCGTGGATACAGCTTCCCCTACAATTCCCCTTTTAGTCTAAAAGAGGATTAAAACTTAACAGTTTAAAGTATCCAAAATTAACAATCATAAAGGTAAAATATAAGAAGATACAACAATCTGCTTATGTCACATCCTAACTATCTATTTTAACTAAACCCTAAAGTCATCTGAAAGAGGTGTCCAAGCCTGAACACCTCCTTCCAATCCCAACCATAAACAATAGGAAGCTATTCCTAACTAGGTATATACACTATCCTAAGTGACAACAATGGGGAAAGGGGGCGTAGCATCCTCCGAGTTACTTCCTGTTGAAATGGGACGATGATAGTCATGTGGGATCCTGCAGGAAGAAAATGGTAGTATAGTGAAAGTCTTGAATGAATTGTATGATTCACTTGATTGAAGATCTCGCTTGAAATCCTCAACTTGATTGAAGTCAGTACCCAAACCTCTGGCCGGAGTGTCAGTTGAAATGGAGCAAGTTGGATCCAGTGTAGTCGAGGAGGTGTGGCCCATTTTCTTTCCAGGGTGTTTAGGGATTGCTGTCAGGCAGGTCTTCATTGGCTGTGCGGGACTCAAACATAAAAAGTTAGCAGAGAAATGTTTGCTTGTGTATGTACACATGTTGGAGAATGTAACCATGAGAGCATAACAATTATGAGAGGGTATACACCTTGAGAGAAAGATCCAAGAAAAGACAAAGACAGTCTCCAAATTCTTCTTTTATTCTGTATTACATCAATTGGCTTCTTGATACAATACAGAAACACTAAAGCTTAGTTAAATAATGTTATTGGATTTTAGAGGAGGAAAGCCAAATCCACCTCTAAGTCCAGCATTGGTTTAATTGAATAGGGACTAGGAAATAAAGAGAAATAGAGTTTTTTGAGAGACAGCTGTAAAGTTTACCGTATGGCACATTCCTTCTATTTGATGGTTATAGCTACCTTTTCTTCTTAAGTATCTACCCATGTAGTGTCTTTTGCCTTTTGAAGATGAGTTTTCCTGTGAAGATAAAAGCAAAACACTTCCTTTTCCTTTGGGAGGTTTTTATTTAGTTTATAAGATATACCTTAGTAGAATACCTGTCATTTGTCCTCGTTGAGAGGTTTTTCCTTTTCCACTCGAATCTTGATCAACTTTGATGGTATCCAAAGTGTTTCTTCTCCTGTAGAAACCAATAAAAAACCCCTACCCCAACGTAATACATGTCCTGGTTTCCATGCAGAGGTTAGTACATCTTTGAAGTATACTGGCTGATTGAGTTTAGCAGTTTTTTCTGTAGTCCAGTGTCTTTCTGTAGCTGTTTGTCCTTTTTTATTGGCATTAAGAAAGTTTAGTGTTAATAAAGCATTATGTAACCTATGTTTGGGGGGTTTAGTCTTCTAAGCTTGTTTGTTGAGCATCTCCTTAAGTGTTCTATTAGATCTCTCAACCACTGCTTGTCCTGTAGGATTGTGTGGTATACCAGTAACATGCTTTATGTTATAATATTTGAAAAATTGTTCCAATTTCGTAGAGACATATGCTGGAGCATTGTCAGTTTTTATTTGTGTAGGTATACCCATAACTGCCATCATCTCTAGCAGGTGTATAATAACAGAATCAGCTTTTTTAGAGTTAAGAGCAGTAGCCCATTGGAACCCTGAGAATGTGTCTATGGTATGATGCACATATTTCAAATTTCCAAACTCTGTAAAGTGAAAGACATCCATCTGCCAAACCTCATTTCTCCGAATGCCCTTAGGATTACAACCTGCTGGCAATGGAGTTTGATTATAAAAGGAACAAGTAGGACAGTTTTTCACTATCTCCTTTGCTTGTTGCCAAGTGATAGAGAAGTCCTTTTTCAAACCTTTGCTATTTACATGATGTTTCTTATGAAATTCTGAGGCTTCTAGCACACTTCCAATTAATAAACGATCAATCTCATCATTGCCTTGTGCTAGTGGGCCAGGCAGACCCGTATGGGATCTGATATGTGTAATATACATAGGATTACTTCTGTTTCTGATAGTTTCCTGTAATTGTAAAAACAGAGAAGTTAATTCTGTATTATTAGGAACAAATTCTGCAGTCTCAATATGTAACACAACTCTCTCTGTATACTGAGAATCAGTAACTATATTAAGAGGTTCTGTAAAATCCTTAAGTACCATGAGAATTGCATATAATTCTGCCTTCTGTACAGATGTATATGGACTTTGAACTACTTTACTTATCTCACCTGCTTTATAACCTGCCTTACCTGATTTGTTGGCATCAGTGTAGAAGGTAAGAACTCCAGAAATGGGAGTTTGTCTTACAATACGTGGAAGAATCCAGACTGTCTTTTTTATGAATTTAATTCTGTCAGTTTTGGGATAGTTGTTGCTAATTGTTCCCAAAAAGTCAGTAAGAGCTATTTGCCAATATTCATTATCTTTCCATAAGGAAGAAATTTCTTCATTAGTTAAAGGTACTATAATTTCTGCTGGATCTTTTCCAGTCAGCTGGCGAAGTCTTAATTTACCCTTTAAAATCAAATCAGAAATCTTTTCTATATATGTCTTTAACTTTTTATTCTGTTTATGTGGCAGAAATATCCATTCCAATATAGTGTCTTCCCTCTGCATCAGAATTCCAGAAGGGTATTCTCTGGATGGCAAGATAACCAGAATACAGTCTAAATTAAGGTTTATCCGATCTACATGTGCATTCAATATTCTGTTTTCTACCCATTGTAACTCTTTTTCTGCCTCATCAGATAATATTCTAGGACTGTTTAGGTCCTTATCACCTTTAAGGGCCATTTTTAAATGCTTTAAGTCATGTCCTTCTACACCAATAATTGTCTGTAATTGAGAAATTTCCCCTAATAATTTCTGAAGAGAATTAAGAGTTTGATACCGATCTCTCCTAATTTGTACCTTTTGAGGTCTGATTCTCTGTAAGTCTATCTTGTAACCTAAATAGTTAATAGAATTTCCTCTTTGTATCTTTTCTGGTGCAATCTGTAATCCCCAACGAGGCAGAACTTCCTTCACCATTTCAAACATACGTTCCAAAGTTTCCTTATTAGAATCTGATAAAAGAATATCATCCATGTAATGATAAACAAGAGATTGTGGAAATTTCTTACGAATTATTCCCAAAGGTTGCTGTACAAAGTGTTGACACAAAGTAGGGCTATTTAGCATTCCTTGTGGCAAAACCCTCCATTGATATCTCCTAACTGGCTGTGAATTATTAAGAGTTGGTATAGTAAATGCAAATTTTTCTCTATCATTTTTCTGTAACGGTATTGTGAAAAAACAGTCTTTTAGATCAATGACTATGATAGGCCATCCTTTAGGTATTAAGGAAGGTAATGGCATTCCAGGTTGCAGAGAGCCCATTGGTTGAATTACCTTATTTATAGCTCTCAGGTCTGTCAGCATTCTCCATTTACCTGACTTCTTTTTGATGACAAATACAGGAGAATTCCAAGGACTGGTAGATTCCTCTATGTGTCCAGCATCTAGCTGTTCCTGTACTAACTTTTCTAAAGCCTCTAGCTTCTCAGAGGTCATAGGCCATTGTCCTACCCAAACTGGTTCATCTGTAAGCCACTTCAATGGCAGGGCCTTTGGCTCCTCTGAAGGTCCATCATTTGTACCTAGTTTCTGTACAGCATGGATGGTTGGTAACCGTTTTCCATAGCGTCTTACCAGATCTTTTTTATAATTTGTATCTGACACTGGAGGAATATTAATCTGAGTATTCCATTGCTGTAAGAGATCATGACCCCAGAGATTTATAGCTATATCTGCCATGTATGGTTTCAGTATCCCTTTCTGTCCTTCCGGTCCAATGCAGACCACTGAGTTAACACTCTGTCGAACTCTAGATAGAGTTCCAATTCCTAAAAATTGTACATTTGCCTCTCTAAGAGGCCATTTCTGAGGCCAAGACTTTTGAGTAATAATAGTTACATCCGCCCCAGTGTCCACTAAGCCAGAAATAACTTTATTATTAATTTTAACTTTTAACTGAGGCCTTTTATCATTAATAGAAGCTTGCCAAAATATGCGTTTCTCATTTTGTCCATTCACACTTGATTCTTCATCACTATTCAAACTACCATCTAGAGCAATATCTTTTTTCACAATATGCAAAGAACTGTCTATTGTTCCTGTGAGAGATTGTCTTCCACTGCTATTGGGAATGACCTGACCTTTCTCGATGTGGGGGCCTTCTTGAGTCCCCCCTTGGGGTTTCCTGACCTTAAGGGGTTTTCTTGTATGTCCCTGGTCAATCTACATTCATTGGTCCAGTGTCTGCCCTTACCACATCTTTTACACAATCCAGAAGGCAGTAGCCTTCCATATGAGGCATTGTTAGAATTTATTTGTCTACAATTTCTCTTAGTATGTCCCATTTTACCACAGTTGAAACATCTAGGTTCCTGGAGCCTTCATGGTCTCCAGGGGAAGGCTCTTTCTACCCAAGGTTCTGGTTCATAGTAGTAGTAACCTCTAGCCTCTTGGTACCTATGTTGACCTCTGTAAGGTGTTTCTCCTTGCCAAGCCCTTATATCCTCACCTCTAGAACTTTTAATTTCCTGTTGCCTTTTTAAACCTTTTGAAATGGCTTCTCCTACCCAAGCTCCAGTATCTTGTACATTATAATCAATGTTGGCTGTATACAAAACCCATTCTTCTAGCGGAGCTGATCTGATCTTTGAAGGCAAAAGTATTCTTTTGCATATAGGGTTTGTATTTTCATAAGCTATTATATATATAATTGATTGTCTTGTTTCTGGATCTGTTACCTGTAATTCTACTGTCCTAGTTAACCTTTGTAAGAAATCCTGGAACTGTTCTGTAGGTCCCTGTTCTATTCTGGTATAAGCTTCTAGGCGTTCTCCTGGCTCACGAACCTTATCCCAGGCATTTAATGTTGCTTTCCTGCATAGAGAGAGTATATTGTCATCATATTTAGCCTGAACCTGTGGGTCAGCATAAATACCCTGACCAAGAAGCTTATCTAGAGGGGCTTTAAACCTTCCTTTATGCCCTGACGCTCAAGGAGCTTTGCCTCTTCCCTTACTAATGCCTTCCATTGGATTTGGCATGAATTCTCAAGTACAGCTGCTACCAATCGTTCCCAATCTGTGGGTGTCACCCTGTTAAAGGTTGCCCATGAATGTAATAGCTGTTTTACGTATGGGCTATGGAGACCATATGAGACAACTGATTCTTTAATATTCTTAAGATCCTTCAGCTGTATAGGTTGCCATTCATAAGCCATCCGTCCATGAGGGTGTTTCTTAGAAGCTGGCTTTTCTACCATGGTAGCTGGGTACACTAATGGTGTACGAGTAACAACCTTAGAAGAATAGTCACGATACCTGGGTGGAGTAGGTGCCTGGGATTGGAGTGATTCTGCTTTTGAGACATCCCAATGATCTTTAAGCCTAGCAATGATATCCTTTTGAAAAGTTTTAATCTCCTTAATCATAAAAGATTCCAAGCACGTTAGTGAATCTGTAAATCGCTCTAACTGCTCATCTACATGTTTTTCTAGATCTTTAATACATCATCCTTAGGCAGCATCTGGATGGCATGGAAACTGCCTTCTAGGTATTGGAGTCTAGATTCGAGGTCATGATTTGCTGATTTTGAGTCCTCAGCAATCGACCATATGGACCTATGTAATCTGTCAGCCATGTACTGTAAATTATCTTCCAAACATTCAAATCTAGACTTAAATTTCTGATCTGCTACCTTGGATGCTTTAATAACTGATTGAATGGCATTGTCCAATTCTTTAACCCTATGCTGGGTATTTTGCACTGTTGCATCTAGTTGATGAGTAACATTGCCTATCTGAGTTTCTAGCTGGCTACAGATATTTGTTAGCTGGTCATGGTCTTCTGACAGCCTAGCCTCTAAGGCCTCAGACATGGAGGATCTCTCTGTGTTTATCTTATTATAAATACGCTGCATCTCTTCAGACAGCTCTGTCTTTAGTGTATTGGACACAGAGCCAAGCTTATCATCCAATTTCTGTTCCACTTGCTGCACAATTGTGGTCTGACCTAATCTGTTCTCCAAAACCTCACTGCGTAAAGCTGTTATTTCCTGTAAATAGGTGGTGAGATTATCCTTATCCCTATTCCTGAGTCCTCTGGCTAGTAATACTATTTGTGCCAGCAAGCTAACTGCCATTATGGCATATAGGCCAGTAATTGGCACATTAACATCCTCCTCAAACAGTGAATTCACATAATAAGTAAAAATATTACCAATTTTAGCAAATGATAAATATTCTGCCATAATTTTACCTGATTTCTACTCCAGATGTAGTAAATATATTTGACCAGCAGGTAGCATAGGCGTTTAGTTATTCCGAGGCGTTTGGCAGCAGTCGGTCAGCAGTGGAGAGAGGTCACAAAAGCGGCTGCGCTTATCTTAGAGAGTATACGGTCTTGCGGCCGCAACCACTGAAACAGATGCAGCTTTACAGAAGCAGCAGCCAGGGGAAGCCTCTGCTGAAAGCCGAGGCCTACCTCCTCTCTAGGCAGCTAGAAACTGTCTCCAAGCTGGGTGGATGGTTCTGAGCAGCTCAGTGGCAGCGGGTCAGCTGCTAGCCGGGAGCACCTGTGGAGAGAGGGCGCTTTCCCGGGCCTAGGCTGGGAGCCCGATGGAACCCACAGCCTGTCCCAAATGGGGTGTAGGTTTCCAATATCCCGCTTCTGACACCAGATATATTGGGAAATTACCAATACGGAGTCAGGTAGAAATATAAGGGTATTTAATAGGGAAAAGCCTTACTTCCAGCTGGCCTGCTAGCAGTCTGTACAGCAAGCAGCAAAGTGAAACCGAAAGAGTAAACACAGTCACAATACGTCACTCTGACCACGCCCTCACAAGCGTGGTCAGACACACCTGTAGCCAGCCCCTAAGTAGACGTGGATACAGCTTCCCCTACAACATAGCAGTAAATTTTTGAGGTCATGATCTATTGCAGCAATTTAATGCCCAAATAAACATTCCTCCAGTCTCACAAATGGACCATAAACCAACTCATGTTTATGCAAAAAAATGTTATAAGGCACGATATAAAACAGACACTGGCCATCCAGCCTGTGCAAAAACAGAAAAAAAAACAGGTGTTGAGTTCATAGAGAGACCAAAAGACCTACCCTTAAAATGGTTAACCACCCATCCTGTCTGGGTGAGGCAATAGTGTACGACCTCAGAGAAGCTAAAGACTCTAGAACAGCTGGTTCAGAAACACCTAAATGCTGGACATATTGAAGAATTTACCAGCCCTTGGAATTCTCCTGTATTTGTTATTTTAAAAAGTCAGGAAAGGGGGGAATGCTTATAGACATCGGAATCACTAATGAAGTAATTCATCCATTGGGGTCTCTACAACCTGGAATGCCACTGCCTTTTTTATTACCTAAAGATTGGCCTATTATAGTTACTGACTTGTAAGATTGTTTCTTTACTATACCTTTACAAGAAAAGATATGGAAAATTTGCCTTCACTGTGCCTACTTACAATAATTCATAATCTGCTAAAAAAAATACCAGTGGAAGGTTCTCCCACAGAGAATGTTAAATAGTCCTACCCTGTGCCAATATTTTGTATAGTAGCCACTGGAAACAACATGTAAGCAATTTCCTCAATCTATAATTTGCCATTACATGGATGACATTTTACTTTCTGATTCAAATGTCCTTCAAACAAGTAAAGACAATTTTGCCTTGTTGGGAATTACAAAATGCTCCTGAAAAAAATACAAAGAGGAGATTCTATTAATTATTTAGGCTATAAAATAGGTTTATAAAAAGTTAGACCCACAAAGGTGAAAATTAGGAGAGATTGATTGCAGACTCTTAATCACTTGCAGAGATTGCTGGGAGACATTCTCCATCTACATCACATTATTGGTATAAAACCTGATCAGCTGATTCATTTAAATGAAACCTTAGATGGAGAAAAGGACTTAAATCACCCCAGCTGAAGGTGGGAAAGAATTGGCATTTATGGAAGACAAATTACAGATGGCACATGTGGATCGTGTAGATCCAAAGCTTAAGTGCATACTAGTCATATTACCCTCTAAGCATCCCCTACAGGAATTTTAATGCAGAAGGAAGATATTATCTTAGAATGCATCTTTTTACCACATATACCAAGTAAGAAACTAAAAACTTATGTGGAAAAGACTCCTGAGTTGATTCTAAAATGAAAATTGAGACTTCATCAATTAGCAGGAATAGATCCAGCAGAAATTATAGTACCTTTTACTAATAATGAAACTGACAAATTATGGGTAGACAGTGAACCCTGGCAAAGAGCTTGTAGGAATTTTTGGGAGAGGTTAACAACAATTATCCCCAAAGCAAGAGAATTCAACTTATAAAGATCCTTCCTTGAATTGTTAAGGGAAACACCAATAACTGGAGCCTCTACATTCTATACTGATGCAAATAAATCAGGAAATACAGGATACAAATCAGAAAATTTAAGTAAAGTGGATCTAAGTCCTTATAATTCTGTCCAAAAGTCAGAATTATATTTTACTCTCATGGTGTTAATGGATCATAAAGAACCTCTCAACATAGTTACTGATTCACAATATGCAGAAAGAGTTGTTGTACGTATTGAAACTGCTGAATTTAAACCAAACTATATGGAATTGACTTTATTCAGTTACAAGACATAATCAGGAACAGAAATCATTTCATATATATAACACACATCCAATCCCATATGGGTCTGCCAGGCCCTCTAACACAAAGTAATGATGAGATAAATCAAATATTGATAGGAAATGTGCTAACGGCATCAAAATTTCATTAAAAATACCATGCCAACAGCAAAGGTTTCAAAAAAGACTTCCATCTCTTGGTAACAAGCCAAGGAAATTATAAGGAAAAGCCCTACTTGTTCTTTAGACAACCAAATTGTACTACCTGCAGGAAATAACCCAAATGATACAAAAAGGAATGGAATTTGGCAGATGGGTATGTTCCATTTTGTAGAATTTGGAAAATTAAAATATGTACATCACACCATTGACACCTATTCATGTTTTCAATGGGCAACTGCTTTGAGTTTAGGAAAGGCTGATCTGGTAAGTATACATTGGCTAGAAGTTATGGCTGTCATAGGTATACCTGCACATATACAGACAGTGTTCCAGCATATACCTCTAAGAAAATAGAACAGTTTATTATTATTATTATTATTATTATTATTATTATTATTATATAAAACATATATGGGTATGCCACATAATCCTTCAGGGCAAGAAAGAAAGATGAAATAGAACTCTAAAGGATATGTTAAATAAACAGGAAGGGATAACAAAGTACCCCCAAAATAGATTGCATAGTGCTTTATTACCTTTGAATTTTCTGAATGCAAATGAGAAAGGAACAACAGCTGCAGAGAGACATTGGATAATAGAGAAAACTACAGAATTAAACCAACCAGTGTATTTCAAAGATGTCTTATCCTCAAAATGGAAACTGAGACATGTGTTACATGGGGAAGGTGTTTTGCTTTTGGTTCCACAGGTGAAGAAAAATATGGATACCATCAAAATTGATAAAGATTCATTTTAAAACAAGACACCTCTTAATTAGCAGAGATGATAGTTAATCAAGAAACATGGTTGTTTAATATAAACTGACATATAATACTGACAAATGATTTTCATTTGAACAGATATAACTTTCCTAGGAGAACTTCCCAAAAATGTGGGGTTGGGAAAGTGGATTTTTATTTTTTTTGTCTTTCCAGGAAAATAAAAGTTACCCAGCTAAGGAATCCAGAGACCACTAGACAAATGAGACATCTGGAGAAAAGGGACAAAACATATAGAAAATTTTCCCAAGAAAAAGAGTAAATTGTCCTATTGGTATATCATATTTACAACAGGGAAAATTTCATAAATCTTCCCAAATGTTTGTTTCTTATTTCTATACAGACATAGAATAAGAATGTTCTTTTTGTAGTCTCAGTCCAAGTAAATACGAAAATCTGGCTTTAGAGTTGGAGAATGGCTCTCTCCTCCTCTACACTCAAGCATGCTTGTTGTTAAAGTAAAATATCAAATCTCTGTCTTATGTCAGAAGAGCCATCTGATATGGAACAGAAGGAAAGCAATTATTTAGGACTATTGTATTGCCACGAATCTCATAAATTTTTGTCATATTAGTGGTGACATAGAGTTCTAGAAAAGGTTTAATACCTTCATGTACATGATTTCTCATTTGAGTTGCTATCAGTTTTCTACAGTGAACCATGACCATGCCTAACAGAGACCTTTGAAGTTTCCACAAGGAGAATGGGGCCTCACAACAACAATTTCACTAGCACTATTACAACACCATTAATATTAACAATACCAACTAAAGATCACCTTTGGACTACAAACTGCTCAGAACAATTTTTGAGGTGACTTCCTGAGATGATTCAGCCTCACAGATACTGCTTGGAACAATTTCGATTTAGCTAGCTGAGGCGTTCTAGTCTCACAGACTACTTTAACCAGCATTTGAAAGATGCCTTGTACTTGCCAATTATGAAGAGAATGGACAACAAATGATACAGCTTGACAATTAACCAAAATTTTCTTTTCAGGATCCCCTAAAGATGTCATCACCCACAGACAACAGGAAATAACTTTAAGAACAAGATGCCCACATTCCCTAGAGGTGGGGTGGGTGATCTTTGGTCACTCATTGGGTTATGGATATTTGTCATTGTTTAAGAGGATTGGTTACAAAATGTTGCATAGGATCAGGAAGAAAGTTGAACAAAGGGAATTATATTCAAGGTTTCGTTTTGAAAAAAACAGAAGAATCCAGACATGATAGGATAAAAAGGGTAGATTACTGAATCTACTCTGTAAAGAATTAAGGGAAGATATTGATACAAATTTGAGATTAGTTTTACTAAAACACGCTGTACATCCATTTCTAATACTCAAGGTATTGTATCCATACAGCTCATTTACAATGTAATACAAATTTCTAGTCCTTGAAAGTTATTGTTATCAACTATATATGACAATTAGGAAATATAGTTAGTAATTACTCAACTATGACAACCAAACTTGTAGTCACTGTAGTTATGTTTACAAGGTCAAACTGATATATTAGAAAGATAAGAAATCTTCAAACACTTCATAGATCTACAGAATATGAATTTAACATGTTTTAATAAAATAGGTTCTTTTTATGACAATAAGACATGTCTGCTCCTGGCAGCACCAATCTATGACAGAGAAGATGATGGGCATTGAAGAAACTCCATATGGAGTTTGAGTTCTTTGTGGTAAGGTAAGCCACTGTGCAGGAAAGTACCCTTGCCTCAATTGCTGACAGTTTGCTATCCAGATTGGACAAACAGAACACCAAAAAGAGCGACTGTAAACCTTGCCAAGACAAGGTGGTCCAGTCCTTTAGATTATCCTGGTTCACAGAAATGTCTGTCAGATATGCTAGGCCTGTAGGCTGACGATGGAGGCCCCAGCATTGCAGAGCAACCTTGGGTGACTGTCCAGGCAGCCAGAGGTTTCTGTCATTTCTCACATTTTTTGGAAGTTGCTTGCTCGCACTTCCTGTTTACTCAGTTAATATTATTTCCTTCTTGGGTCTCTGAGGGAGTTGAAAACTAAATAGTATAGTTATAGTTTTCCCTGTTTACCAGTATCAGTAAAAAATGTATTAAGACTAATAGTTTTAAAAGACATTAAAAGATAATTTGGTATGCAAATTAGGATAAAAAGCAAATTAGGTACAAGACTTTGAACTCATCAAGAAAGAATAGATAATGAAGTATTTTCTCAAAATTTGTCTTATGCTTATGGACTAGATACCATTATTACCATGTATATAGTTATTGTACTTATTGTACATAGTTTTTCTCATATTGATTATAAACTTTTTAAAATTTTAGACATAAAAGGAGATATGTGGTGATATCTTGCTTGTACAAATAAAGCCTGTCTGGGGGCTCAGAGAATGGAACTTGCCACTAGCTAACTATAGAGGTCTGGAGGTCTGTACAGAGAGACAGGAAGTGACGTAGCTGGACAGAAACACGATATAAGCAGGAACAAACAGGAAATCACCCTCTTCTCTGCTGAGACACTTAGGAGGTAAGGTGTACTGTGGCTTACTCCTTCTCTCTGATCTCAGCATTTTCCTCTATATATGACTCTGGTCTTTTATTATCTAGACCAATTAAGAACTCCTTTTGCAAAGAACAGCCTTGAGTGTCAGAAGAAACTTTGTACATTCTAACAGTGTTGGGACTGTTACAGAATATGGGGATCCTTGAAATTAGACTATATGCATTTTGCATTATGGGTCAAGTGTGAGCCTATCATAACCTGTGTCTAAACATGGTTGGTTCTATGAAATATCTCTCAATTAATAAAGATGTATTTGAGAGTTTGTCTGTGATTTGTGGTTTTTATTGGGGGGTACATATGGCAACTCTAGGTTAAGGGGCCTTTCTGGAGTATGTTAGTCTCTGGAGATGGGTTGTGGGTGTTTGTTTATACCCATGAACACACTTTTCTTCTTTCTGTGGTTGACACTGAGCAGTCCCCTTTCATCTCATGCAGCCACAAAATTGCCACCATAACAGACTCCATCTCTAAATAACATAAGGTAAAATAGAGTCAATTGTTTTTCTTTGCTAAGACTTTTTCTTCCCTGATATTTAGTTTTATGCTTTGGCTGATAGAATTATGTTTTGTACATGTGAAGCGTTGTTTTTATTTTTATACTTTGGCTGATAGAATGAGGTCTTGTGCATGTGAAGCATTATTTTTATTTGTATACTTTGCTGATAGAATGACATTCTTATTTGCTCTTGTGCTATGCTTCACCCACTTCTTTACTTTTAGACTTTGGCAGAAAGTATCATTTATTACCCACCAGGTTGGCATGCATCCATAACATTAATACTGATCTCCTGAATCATTACATTTTCAGATATATAACATTCTTCATATCTTTATGCATTTTTAATTTTTTGATATGTGTTCATGGATCTTTTTGTAAACATATATTCATGTATACCATTTGTGAGCCTGAGTTCCACTCAAGTCAGAAGAGAGCACTGGATTCTCTTGATTTGGAGTTACAAATTGTTCGGACCTCCAAGTGAGTGCAGGGGAATGATGCAGGTCCTCTGTTAAAACAACAGGTGATCTTAACTGTTGACCCATCTTTATATTGTACTGGGGTTTTTTGTTTGCTTGATTTATTTTTTATCATCAGTCTTTACTAATGTTTTTTGAGACCCATTTAATCTGACAGACAATAACTTATTAAAATGCATTCCTTTGTAAGAATATCATATTAGCCTTAAAGTTTACATGAGACACTCCAGTTTTCTGAAAGACAAGCAAATTTTGGATTGAATATCTAACTCACTGGTGGAATTTAGAGTGAACCTTTGAGTATTCTCTTCTTTTTCTTTGTTTAAAACAGGGGCTCACTATGTATCTTAGGCTCTCCTGGAAATCTCTACACAGAACAGGCTAGCTTAGAAATCACAAAGATTCACTTGTCTCTGCCTCCAACAGTTTTGAGATTAAAGATGTGCACTACTATGCCCATCTAGCCCATTCTTTTTTGATGTCAGTAATTTTGAAAGAATTTTGCTGATGTTTATTCATTACTCTGTTTGCATGTCTCTCTATATATGTAAGTCGGCATCTTCTTGCAATTTCATTTATTGCTCAGCAGACCCAGAAATGAGAGTCATAGTCTTCCATTTCTGTTTCTTTCTAAAATGATTTGGTGATTGCATTTGAAATTCTGTGATATGAAAAAAATGCCAAACACACAGAATTATGTAAATATATTCTCAACGAAGTATACTTTACAGTGCACTCAGACTCACCATTTCTATTAAGTTCATATATGGGTATTTTAGGATACAGTGACCTAAACAAGTTTACATGTTGTACAAGTAAACTTCACTCATGAAGAGTGGGCTTTGCTGGGTCTTTCCCAGAAGTCTCTACAAAGATGTGATGCTGGAGACCTGTGAGAACCTCACTGATGCAGGTAAGAATGTCAGGTTTCCTATACTTTTTAACTTATAGGAGGAAGCCTTTCTTGGAGATTGGTGCTCTGCTGTGACAGAGGAAGAATGTGGTTATTAAATTAGGCATGGTTCTCTGGTTCATTGAGGCTACAAATGGAAAAAACAGAATATTGAAGAACATTGTCAAAGTTTGAGAAGTTATGGAAGGCAATTTTCATATGCAAGGTGATATGCTTATGCCTCTAAAGAAATTTTAAAGTGCTCTAAAAGGGCCAGTGTAAATATACATCTTTGGGATTATTATTAAATTCTTACAACATCATATATCACAATTTCAAGTAGCTGATCTGTGTTTCTTAAGGTGTTCCTCTGAGAAACAAGACAAACAATGCCTGAACAGATGTCCCCATATTAATCATAGCTCACTAAGATATATGTTGTAGAACTCTCCATCCATTTAGTTTCATTTCATTTAAGTATTGTAAAACCATTAACATTGATTAGGGTATGTTCAATAACTTTTATAAGCAAATTGTCCCTTAGTTAAGCTAGTGTTACTCATATACTTGCAAAGACTTACCACAGATTATTGAGGATAGTTTTTGAGGATCAAGAATGTGGCCATGGTAGAAAAACCTTAATCGCTATACCACATCTCTATGTGAAACAAAAAGTTAAACTGTGAATGTAATGTGAAAACCATTTGGTTTTTACTATTCCTCAAATAGTTATATCATCTGTCACTCTGAATACAAGCCATATGAGTATAGGAGTATATGATATAGAAAGAAGCAATGTATCTCTCTCTCTCTCTCTCTCTCTCTCTCTCTCTCTCTCTCTCTGTCTCTGTCTCCCAGAAAATATGTAGTAGTTCCCAGTATAAGAAGACATGGTAATTGTGATACTAGTGTACAATTAATTTGATTTCCAACTTCATTGGGAATACATCAATAGAGTTACACTGCAGAAATCCTTATGAGTACAAGGAATATAGAAACTCATCTGTCTGTTCTGGTTCACAATGCACACATAATGTGACTCACACTAGAGAAAAATGTTATGAAGGAAGTCAGTGTGGTAACGTTTTGAGTTCTTCCATTTCTCTTCAAAGTGGTGAAAAATTCATATGGGAAAAGGAAGAGGTAGATGTGAGCCATGTTTAACCATCATTGATATCTCCAAGCAAATTTACTATTAATCATAGTTGCTATTAGCTTGATAATCCATATAATATCATTAAAGAAATGGTTTGATAAATAGTGCTAAGAATGAAAAATTATAAAAATTAGAGCAAAGAATGAGGAACTTATAGAAATCATACAGATTTACAGACCGGCAATGAGAGTGTAGTATAAAGGATTCTTACCATTCAAAATAGTAATCATGATTTGACAAACAGAATTCAAGAAATGGAGCATAATAATGAGCTGCTAACAGAAAAAAATTAATTCCATGTCTAAGATTAATGACAAGCTTACAGGTAAAACATTGTTTTTGGAAGGCAATCTACATGCCATCCAGATCCTCTCTAAGGATGAGAATTTTAAATCTCTAAAATCATATGTGAATCAATGAACAAAAAACTGAATTATTTAATGAAATCATTGAAAGTTAATACTGACCAGGAAGTTCAAACACTCCAAGAAACAATGGTAAATAGATTAAAGGTTACAGAAAACCTTCTTAAAACTGACACACCAGGATCTGAGGTACAAATGAAAGAGAATAAAAAAGATTTAATATCACCAATGCCTTTCAGAGTCAGAGATGACTTACCAAAAGTCACATCATCATCACCTTCTATGGTTTATCCTGTTGCTATTACTCAAAGGCCCGCAAATAATGAAAACCAAGAAGGATCTCCCAAATGCCATTGGGAGCCCATACATATGAAAGATTTAAAAAGTGTTAAGGAAGCAGTAGTTTCTTGTGACATACATTCACCATATGTGAGGCAGTTAGTTAAGTCATGGGCTAAAAGACAAAATAACTCCAAATGACTGGATTCAATTAGTCTCAATTATTCTAGAACTGGGTCCACAGCTGCAGAGGAAGTATTATTGGAGAGAGGAGGCCAAAGTCCTCGAACATCAAGGCAGAATGAAAGGTTATAAGACTTCCCAAGATCAAATTCTTCGTGAAGGTCCTTATGCTAAAGCAAATAGTCAAGCTACATACAATGAATACACCTTGTCCCTATGTCATACAGCAGCCTTGAATTCTTGGGACAAGATTCAATAACCATTCAGAAAATGGAAAGTTCTCTCATGCTTTTGGATAGATAAAGATCAACATTGTAAAAATGGCACAATTGACATAAGCAATCTTCAGATTCAATGCAATCCCCAGCAAAATCCCAGCATAATTCTTCTAAACCTTGAAAGAACAATACACAACTTCATATGGAAAAACAGCAACAACAAAAAACTCAGGATAGGCAAAACAATCCTGTACAATAAAGGAAGTTCCAGAGGCATCACCATCCCTGACTTCAAGCTCTACTATAGAACTATAGTAATGAAAACAGCTTGTTATTGACACAAAAGCAGATGGACAGACCAATGGAATCAAATGAAAGACCCTGATATTAATCCACACTCCTATAAATGCCTGATTCTTGACACAGAAGCTAAAATTATACAGTGGAAAAAAAGAAAGCATCTTCAACAAATCCTGCTGGCATAAATGGATGCTGACATGTAAAAGATTGCAGATAGATCCATATTTATCACCATGCACAAAATTTAAGTTCAAATGGAACAAAGTCCTCATAAATCCTAAAACACACTAAACCTTTTAGAAGAGAAAGTGGGAAGTACCCTTGAATACATTGTCACAGGAGACCACTTCCTGAACATAACACCAGTAGCACAGACACTGAGATCAACAATTAATAAATGGGACCTCCTGAAACTGAAAAGCTTCTGTAAGGCAAGAACACATTCAACAAGATAAAACGGCAGCCTACAGAATGGGAAAAGATCTTCACCAACCCCACATCTGACAGAGAGCTGATCTCCAAAATATACAAAGAAATCAAAAAGCTAGTCATCAAAACACCAAATAATCCAATTAAAAAATGGGGTATAGATTTAAATAGAAAATTCTCAACAAAGGAATTTCAAATGGCAGAAAGGCACTTGTAGAATTATTGCTAAACATCCTTAGCCATCAGGGAAATGCAAATCTAAATAACTCTGAGATACCATCTTACACCTGTCAGAATGGCTAAAATCAAAAACACTATTGACAGCTTATGCTGGAGAGGATGTGGAGAAAGGGGAACACTCCTCCATTGCTGGTGGGTATACAAACTTGTAAAGAGACTTTGGAAATCAGTATGGTGGTTTCTCAGGAAAATGGCAATCAATCAACCTCAAGACCCAGCAATTCTACTCTTGGGCATATATTCAAAGGATGTACACTAATACTACAAGGACATTTATTCAACAATCTTCATAGAAGCATTATTTGTTATCCAAAAAAATCGTGGAAGAAAACTTTCCCAACCTAAAGAAAGACATGCCAATGAAAATACAAGAAGCCTACAGAACACCAAATAGACTGAACCAAAAAAGGTCTCCTCACCACATAATAATCAAAACACCAAACATACATAACAAAGAGAAAATATTAAGAACAGCAAAGGAAAAAGGCCAAATAACCTATAAAGGCAAACTTATCAGAATTACACCTGACTTTTCCATGGAAGCTCTGAACGCCAGAAGGTCCTGGATAGATATTCTACCTACACTAAGAGACTATGGATGCCACCCTAAACTACTAATACCCAGCAAAGTTTTCAATCAATATAGATAGAGAAAACATCAAAACCAGATTCAAACAATACATATCCATCAATCCAGCCCTACAGAAAGTTCTGGAAGGAAAACTGCAACCCAAAGAAGTTAACTACAACCAGAAAAATATAGGCAATAGATAACCCCACTTTACCAACAGCCAAAAGGAAAAAGGGATAGAATCCCACACATAATCTCGCCACCATCACCAAATCTAAAACAAACAAGAATGAACAATCAATGGTCATTAATATCCATCAACATTAATGGATATTAATGACACAGATTAGCAGAATGGTTAAGACAGAATCCTTCCTTATGCTGAATAAAAGAAAGACACTTCAACTTCAAAGACAGACAGTACCTAAGAATTAAAGGTTGGGGAAAGATTTTCCAATCAAATGGACCCAAGAAACAATCGGGGGGTAGCAATCCTAATATCCAACAAATTGGACTTTAAACTAAAATCAATCAAAAGAGATGAAGGAGGTCACTTCCTACTCATCACAGGAGAAATCCATCAGGATGAAGTCTCAATTCTGAACATTTATGCCCCAAATACAAAGGCATCCATGTTTGTAAAAGAAACATTACTAAAACTCAAATCACACATAAAACCACACACACTTATAGTGGGAGATTTCAACACCCCACTCTCACCACTGGACAGGAACACCAGACAGAAACTTAACAAACAAACAAAAGAACTAATAGAAGTTATGGCGCAATTGGACTTAACAGATATCTATAGAACATTCCATCCAAATACAAAACAATTTACCTTCTTCTCAGCGCCACATGGAACCTTCTCTAAAATCGACCACATACTTGACAACATAGCAAACCTCAACAGGTACAAAAAAATTGAAATAACCCCCTGTATCTTATCAGACCACCATTCTTTAAAGTTAGAATTCAACAACAAAGCGAATTACAGAAACCCTACAAACTCATGGAAATTAAGTAACACCCAATTGCATAATTCTTGGGCCCAGGAAGAAATAAAAAAAAGAAATTAAAGATTTCCTAGAATTCAATGAGAATGCAGACACAACATACCCAAACCTATGGGACACTTTGAAAGCAGGGCTAAGAGGAAAGTTCATAGCGCTAAGTGCCCACATGAAGAAACAGGAGAATAATCACACTAGAGAATTAACAGCACAATTGAAAGCTTTAGAAAACAAAGAAGCCAATACACCCCAGAGGAGCAGATGCCAGGAAATAATCAAATTGAGGGCTGAAATCAATAAAATGGAAACTAGGAGAACAATACAAAGAATCAATATAACGAAGGGTTGGTTCTTTGAGAAAATCAACAAGATAGACAAACCTTTATCCAAACTTACCAAACAACAAAGAGTGAACATGCAAATTAATAAAATCAGAAATGAAAAGGGGGACATAACAACAGACACAGAGGAAATCCAGAGAATCATCAGGTCATACTTCAAAAACCTATATTCCTCAAAATTCAAAAATCTAAAGGAAATGGACAGATTTCACTTACCAAAATTAAATCAAGAACAGACAAGCAACTTAAATAGACCTATAAACACTAATGAAATTGAAGCAGTCATCAGAAGTCTCCCAACCAAAAAAAAAACAAAAAAACCAGGGCCAGATGGTTTCAGTGCAGAATTCTACCAGAAATTCAAGATACAGCTAATACCAATTCTCCTCAAAGTATTCCACACAATAGAAGCAGAAGGGTCATTGCCAAACTCTTTTTATGAGGCTTCAATAACCTTGATACCCAAGCCACACCAAGACACAACTAAGAAAGAGAACTACAGACCAAGATCCCTATGAACATTGATGCAAAAATTCTCAATAAGATACTGGCAAATCAAATCCAAGAACACATCAGAGAAATCATCCACCATGATCAAGTAGGCTTCATCCCAGGGATGCAAGGATGGTTCAACATATGAAAATCCATCAATGTAATACACCATATAACAAACTGAGGGGGAAAAACCACGTGATCATCTCACTAGATGCCAAAATAAGCCTTTGACAAAATCCAACACCCCTTCATGATAAAGGTCTTGGAGAAACCAGGGATAACAGGAACATACCTCAACATAATAAAACAATATACAGCAAGCAGACAGCCAACATCAAATTAAATGGAGAGAAATGCAATTCCTCTAAAATCAGGGACAAGACAAGGCTGTCCACTCTCTCCATACCTCTTCAATATTGTCCTTGAAGCTCTAGCTAGAGCAATAGGACAACAAAAGGAGATCAAGGGAATACAAACCGGGAAGGAAGAAGTCAAACTCTCCCTATTTGCAGATTATATGATCGTCTACATAATTGACCTGAAAAACTCTACCAGGGAACTCCTACAGCTGATAAACACCTTCAGCAAAGTGGCAGGATACAAGATTAACTCAAAAAACTCTGTAGCCCGATTATAAACCGATGACATATTGGTGGAAAAAGAAATCAGAGAAACATCACTCTTTACAATCGCCACAAACAACATAAAATACCTTGGGGTAACACCAACCAAAAAAGTGAAAAACCTGTACCATAAGAATTTTGAGTCTCTAAAGAAAGAAATTAAAGAAGATACCAGAAAATGGAAAGATCTCCCATGCTCTTGGATAGGTAGGATCAACATTGTAAAAATGGCAATCTTACCAAAAGCAATATACAGATTCAATGCAATCCCCATCAAAATCCCAACACAATTCTTCACAGACCTTGAAAGAATAATACTCAACTTCATATGGAAAAACAAAAAACCCAGGATAGCCAAAACATCCATGTACAATAAAGGAACTTCCGGAGGCATCACCATCCCTGACTTCAAGCTCCAGAGCCATAGTCCTGAAAACAGGTTGGTATTGGCACAAAATTAGACAGATTGACCAATGGAATCAAATTGAAAACCCTGATATTAACCAACACACCTATGAACACCTGATTTTTGACAAAGAAGCTAAAGTTATACAATGGAAAGAAGAAAGCATCTTCAACAAATGATGTTGGCATAACTGGATGCTGGCATGTAGAAGATTGCAGATAGATACATATCTATCACCATGCACAAAACTTAAGTCCAAATGGATCAAAGACCTCAACATAAATTCATCCACACTGAACCTCCTAGAAGAGAAGGTAGGTGGTACCCTGGAACAGATGGGTACAGGAGACTGCTTTCTGAACATAACATAATTGTGTGAATAGCACAAACATTGAGATCGACAATTAATAAATGGGACCTCCTGAAACTTAGAAGCTTCTGTAAGGCAAAGGACACAGTCAACAAGACAAAACCGCAGCCCACAGACTGGGAAAAGATATTCACCAACCCCACATCTGACAGAGGGCTGATCACCAAAATATACAGTGAATTCAAAAGCTAGCCACCAAAACACTAAACAATGCAATTAAAAGTTGGAGTGAAGAACTAAATAGAGAATTCTCAACAGATGAATCCAAAATGACTGAAAGACACTTGAGAAAGTGCTCAACATTCTTAGCCATCAGGGAAATGCAACTCAAAACCACTCTGAGATACCATCTTACTCCTGTCAGAATGGCTAAAATTAATTACACCAATGACAATCTATGCTGGAGGGGGTGTGGTGAAAGAGGAACTCTCCTCCATTGCTGGTGGGAGTACAGCCACTTTGGAAATCAGTATGGTGGTTTCTCAGGAAAATGGGAATCAGTCTACCTCAAGATCCAGCAATTCCTCTCAAAGGGCATATACTCAAAGTATGCACACTCGTACAATAAGGACATATGTTCAACTATGTTCATAGCGGCATTATTTGTAATACGCAGAACCTGGAAGCAACCTAGATGCCCCTCAACTGAAAAATGGATAGAGAAAATGTGGTACATTTACACAATGGAGTACTACTCAGAGGTAAAAAATAATGGAATCTTGAAATTTGTAGGCAAATCGATGGAACTACAAGAAACCATCCTGAGTGAGGTAACCCAGTCACAAAAAGATAAACATGGTATGTACTCACTCATTTTTTATTTTTAGACATAGAGAAAGGATCAGTAGTCTACAATCCACACTGCTAGAGGAGCTAGAAAACATGGAGAACCCCAAGAGAAGATTGCATAGTCCCTCGATGAAGGGGATGGGGACAAGAACCCCTGACCAAAGTGGGAGCCCGGGGGCAGGGAGAGGAAGGAGAGCCTTCATCCTGTTGCTGTTTGAAGCAGAAACAGACACCCACAGCTAACCACTGAACCACACTACTGGAATTCAGTTGTGGAGAGAGAGAAGGGATGAGCAAAGGAGCCAAGACAGGGCTGGAGAGACCTGCAGAAAGAGTGGACCTGATCTACTGATAGCATGGAGACCCCATCATAAAGCTGGGGAAACAGTATTGAACCAAACCAAGCCCTCTGAATGTGGATGCCAGCTGGGAGGCCAAGACAGTCTATGAGACCTTTAACAGTGGAGCCAGTGTTTATCCCTAGAACACAAATGGACTTTGGGAGCCCATTCCTTATGGAGGGATACTATTGCAGCCCAGATACAGCAAGCATGGCCTAGGCCCTCCTCCAAACAATATGACAGACTTTGAAGGTCCCTGGTGGGAGGCCTCACTATCCCTGGGGAGGAGTTGGGGGTGGTTTGGGGGGATTGGTGGGGGACATGGGAGGATGGGAGGGTGAGGGAATGGGGGGGATGGATATGTAAATATGAGTAGTAATTAAAGAATTAAAAAAATAAAACCTATTTGTTTTGTTCCTGAAAAACAATACCCAGGCAGTGGTGGCCTACACCTTTAATCTCAGCACTCAGGAAGTAGAGACAGACAGATGTCTGAGTTTGAGGCCAACCTGGTCTAAAGCATTCCGGGACATCCAGGGATACACAGAGAAGCTCTGTCTCAGAAATTTCTTTAAAAAAAGTTAAATCAAATTTATAACCTTAGTAGCCTTGTGATCTACAAGAGTCACACCTAAGATCCCCAAATACTTCATTTATTTCACCAAACTTGAAAAAAGGTTTCCCAAGTTCTCTGAGAGAACTGGGCAGGAAGGGAAACAAGGAATAATGTCATGCACTCAGAGAAGAGAGGGACTTAAACCTAAATTTGGAGACCTCAAATCTTTTCTTAGGCTAGGTAGGGAAGGTTATATTAAGGAAGCCTATTGTCCAGCCAGAGGATTTGACTATACCCTATTTGGAGGAAATATCCATCTCTCTCTCTCTCTCTCTCTCTCTCTCTCTCTCTCTCTCTCTCTCTCTCAAACACACACACACACACACACTCTCTCTCTCTCTCATTCTCTGTTTACCCCTCTGTCTCTCTCTCTTACCCTAGTCCAATCTCTCTCTGTTTCTGTTAATATCATTCACTCTTTTCCTTTAGAGTTCTTTTTTCTTAGATTGTTTTCCTGTCGAGATGTATTTATGTATGTATGTATGTATGTATGTATGTATGTATGTATGTATGTATGTATGTATGTATATTCACAGCCTCAGGCTCCCAACTTTGAATCTTGGTCCCCAATTACTGGAAGTAATTGTGTAACATTAGGAGGTATGCCTTTGTGGGAGTAGGTGTGTGGTTTGTATACGTGTGTCACTCTAGGTGAATTTTGAGGCCTCAAAAGACCAGTGCAAGGGAAGGACTTCTTTCTGCCTCCATGTATCAGGGTGTAGCACTCAGCCCTGTAACATGGAAAATAAAAGACCCAGAGGCTGACATTGGGGTTCAAGCTTCAAGCTTGATATCAGAAAAGCAAAGCAGCTGGTCACTAGCTCTCACCTCTAGCTCAGGCTGAGAGGACTGATCCATGCACAAGTTTTTCATCAAGTCTCAGACTTCTGCCTCTCCTCAGTGTTGCTGGAGAACAAAAAGCCTCTCTGAGACCTTGCTTCTGTCTTATCTATTTCCCTAATGCTGGGATTAAAGGTGTGAGCTATGATTCTCCTTTAGACTTATTCAACCTTGTGTAGATCTGGGTGGGTTTGGACTCACAGAGATCGTCTACCTCTTAATCCTGAGTCCTAGGATTAAAGTGAGTACCACCACCTCCTAGCTTCTGGCTGCTGGGATTAAAGGTGTGTGCCTGGCTTCTATGGCTTGTGGCTGACTTTGCTTTCTGAATCCTCAGGCAAGCTCTAATAAATCATAAACAATAACTCGCCACACAGCCCCATGCCTACCCATTGAAACTTCCTTTCAAGATGACAGTGGAGTAACCCTCAGTCACTGTAGTCAATCCCCATATCAAAGCTTTCCATTATCAGAGTTGCCTTTAAAAAATAGAGTTGCCTTTGTCATAGTGATACTTCACAGTAATAGAACTGTTACTAAGACAGGTGGGCTGTATAATATCTTGGGATATTATCTATCTGTATTCTGTACATGTCCTCTGAAATCAAGTAAGACCAAATGAAAGAGTATTGGACAAAACATTCAGACAGTGGCACAGTTTTTTCAAGACAGTCTGCAATTTCTTTATTTTATCTTGACTCATCTTCATTCATTAGAGAAGTGTTCAGGTTCCATGAGTTTCTAAGTTTTTCATACTTCTGTTGTTGATATCCAGCTTTAATCTGATATGATGCAAGGAGTTATTTCAATTTTTTGTATATGTTGACACTTTGTGTCCAAGTATGTGGCCAATTTTGGAGAAAGTGCTGTGAGGTGCTTGTTGTGGGGTACTCACCAGAGAAGACTGCTGGGACATGGGTTTAAGCCAATAGAAAGTACTTGTAGCCCCATGTCTCTTTCAAAATGAGCTTTTAAGTACAAAAACCACACTCTGGGTTGACATAGTTCACTTAACAGGAATGTTTAGCCAGAAGCAGAACTACAGTCTAAACAGGAAGGTTTGTATGTTTATAAACTTCCCATAAATATGGACTTTGCTTTATTAATGGAATCTGTTTTACTGACATGCTGAGTTTTACAGCCTGAATGCCACTTACATCGATATCCTGGCCTCTCCCTCTCCCCTGGCCCTGACTCCTCTCCTTCGCCCGCCCCAAGACATGCCTGTCATGCCAGCCTTCTCCTGGGCTTCTGGGGTATTTCAGTGCCCATAGACATGTTGGCAAGACTGAGTAGGCTTCTTGGGAGAGAGAAAGGAGAACATGGGGAGACCAGAGAGGGGCAAAGGAAGCTGACCTTCAGTCACAGTGTAAAACATGGAGAAATAAGGCAAAGTGAGTCCTGGCAGGGGATAGAGAGATTCCTGGGGGAGGTGGAGCTTGAGCTGGGCCTTCCAGTAGTAGGGCTTGGCACCTGGGAGCTTCTGGGAAGCAAATGGCTTATCCTCCATCTCTGGATTTCCACAGTAAATGGTTTCTGGTGGTTAGTGTAGGAGACCCATGACTTGTCAGGCCTGCAACTGCTAGGACATCCTTAATCTTAAGGAGTGACTAATGAGATGTCCCTCTCAGGGTAGGGTGTTGCTGTGCTTAGTGGATTTCTTCAGTTTCCATGGGAATCTGATGCTAATAAGAAGGGAGGGAAACTCACCTGGCCATGCACCAAAGTCTCAGACATTTGGATGCTTTGGTATTGGACACATGTGATCAGGACTTGATACTGCTAAGCTCTAGGGACAACAAGACTTACCTGCACCACATCAATTATGAGGTAACTCTGCCCTCCAAATCTTCATGGCTGGGCTAGCTTATGCCTTCCAGGACCAGAGGACTGCATTAGGGCGTGAGGCCTAGCCATGTGGTTGATGTTGGTATCCTGGCTTCTGTCTCTCCCCCGGGGCCTGGGCAACCTGGCCCTGTTCCTGCTCCTGACTCCTCTCCTCCTACCCCAGTGGTTTCTCCTCAGCACCTGCCTGTCACGCCACACAAGCCTCCTTGGCCTGCGCCTTCTTCTTAGAGAACTTATCCTGGTCACTGGTCTCTCTGGTCCTCGGGCTCTCTCCTCATCCTGGGATTGCTCTTCTCCGGGTGACCTTCCCTCACCCCGGGACCTATCTTTGATGAGTGGTCACTCTTCGCTGACAGCTCAAAGCTATGTGGCTATGTCATGCATGTGTTAAGTGGCTGCATAAGAATTATGCATACAGAAACCAGCATGGCTGCATTTTGCATCCATTAGGTGGCTGCATAAGGACTCTGCATGCAGAAACCACGAGGAAGCGGGCCATGCGGAGCTGGGCCAATGGCAGCTCCATGACTCTAGTTTCAATGGCCCCAACTACTGAGATTTGTTCTAAGCTGCTCCTGTTCCCTTTTAAGCTAGTGCCTCCCGCCTGTTCTCTCTCTTTCCATTTCTGCTCCCCATCAGTTAACACCTACACCTCCCTTCACTCCCTTTCCTGATAAACTCCATGTGGGTTTGTTGAGTTTGGTGGATTGTGTTTCATCTCCTGAAGCTGCAGCAAAGAACAACAGTTGAGGACAGAGGCATAGCTCATGGACACCAGTTTGAAGATACCTGACATGCTCTTTGGGGCCTTCCCTGTGTCCATAGCATTTTCTCTGGCCAATTATACCAACAAGGATTTGAACAACAGGTAGTCATTGTGCCCAGTTCTCTGCTGACCATCTTGACTTCACAGTGTCAAGCCAAGCTTCCCTGAGGAACAGGAAGCTGAATCCCCAAGGCATCCTGGTGCCTAAAATAATTTTCCTGAGTACAATGGAGAGGCAGAACTTGGAACCTAGTTAGTTGTGAGGTGGAGACAGAGGCTATTCTGCTTCCTCCTAATGAAAAACAGAGCCTGTGACCTGAGTGATCTCTTAACATGCATTTCAA
Source organism: Cricetulus griseus (assembly GCF_003668045.3). Lineage (NCBI taxonomy): Eukaryota > Metazoa > Chordata > Mammalia > Rodentia > Cricetidae > Cricetulus > Cricetulus griseus. The sequence goes on along the minus strand of NC_048598.1, from coordinate 102,513,759 downwards.
GAGGCCTTTGCAGGTGTTGGTTTGTGGGACATGCTAGATCCTGTGAGTCTGTGGTCTTTGTACTTGACCAGCAGATGATTGTGCTCTGAAAGCTCCTGGCAGCAGCTGGAGGGGCCTGGTCCCATTCGTCAATCTCAGCTTGTGACTTGAAGGCCTGAAGTTCACCACTGCTCCTCTCTGGTCTTCTTCCTCATACTCTGAGACATGCCACCTCCCTGCATTTCATGGGCATCCTGATTGTATATGGTATATGGGGGTAGAGGGTGTGTGAGTGTGTGTGTGTGTGTGGTGTGTGGTGTGTGTGTGTGTGTGTGTGTGTGTGTGTGGTGTGTGTGTGGTGTGTGTGTGGTGTGTGTGTGGTGTGTATGTGTGTGTATATATGTGTGTATTTATGTGTGTGTATGTGTGTATATGTCTGTGTGTGTGTGTATGTGTGTGTATGTGTGTGTATGTGTGTATATGTATGTCTGTGTGTGTGTGTGTGTGTGTGTGTGTGTGTGTGTGTGTGTGTGTGTGTGTGCGCTCCTGGGAGTCAGGGATCTGGGGCAGGCCCTGTGGATTTGCCATTCTCACAGTTTCCAGGGGATGGCAGTGGTGAAGCCAGGGAGTCCCACTTTGAGCAGCACATCTCTTGGCCACTGTTCTCACTTTGGCAGAATGTTGGAATCCCCTGTGAAGTTTATAAAATCATCTTGAAGTTGGGATCCTCCCTAGAAATACTGATTGTGTGCTCTGGTCCTCTATGTAGCAATAGGCATCTAGGAATGAGAATTCCTTGTTCTGAAGACAGGAGAAATCTCATCATAGGTTTCTGGTGGGCCCAGATATGTTGCACAGATTCCTGGGAACTTCTTAGAGAGCTAATTTATAGCTTTAAGGCCACTGAGAGTGCTCATGCAGCCTTGGATAACTGCCTTTGGACCTGACATACATATACACACATACACACACACACCACACACACACCACCCCTCTGCCTCTTCTGGCCTGGGGACCAGACAGGAAATTTAATAAGCACCAGGGGATCCCTGTGTATAGGTGCCAGGCTGTGGCATCCACTGGGCTGGGGTAGTCCAGGACACTGCCTCAATTCATATGATCCTTGAGTCCTATGTTCATGAGATTCTTTTCTCCTGGGGCCATGCTGAATTCTCTTGAGATGCTGAAAAGGAGCATAAGCAGGTGATGTCTGACCTGCAGAAATTGCCCATGGAGATCAGTGAGGCCTTGAGCAAGTGCAAGTGGCTGATTGAGAACAAATCCTACAGGCAAGGGCCTGATTTAGCACGGGGGACTGATTCTGCCCTCTTTGTCTTGACCCCAACTGAGGGCTCTGGTTCTAGCCTGTCTGCCTCTTAAAAAGCAGCCTGTCTGGTGGCTCTTGTACACATGCCTCTTGAATTCAGTTTTGCTAAGTGTGAAAAGACACTAAGCCTCTCCCAGCAATATCCTGTCAGCCTCAGGAGCTCTAAGATAGAAAAATGGTTTGCACCATGAAGGGGGTGTCAGGCAGCCTAGGGCTTCTGGGGCTCTGGGAGGAGCTGCACAGAGCTGGTTTCCATGAAACCAGAACTTACTCCTGTTGGGACTTCTGCCGTCCTTCAGAGTGTTTGCCCTCTACCTGCTAATGCTTTCCCGCTACCACGAACAGTTAAACACAGGAGGGGGCTGTATCATGCTCTCAGGGGCACAGTATTGCCCTTGGTGCCAGGGTTTTCAGAAGTAGTTTGAATCTTTCTGGAATTTGGCCTGCCTGAGTGATACTGGTGTGACTACTGTGAGCTCCAGTGTTGGGCTGTCTGGGGGCCTGAGACTTTGCAGGGCTGGAGGTACTTAGAGGTAGAGACGGTACATGGAGGCTGTCTGGGGCTAACCATTTTGGGACGGTGGTTCAGTTACCTCCACAGCCTGGTCCTTTAAGTTTTGACTCAGCTGAGAAAAAATGCCCATGTGTTGAGACTTGAGAAGAGAAGGCTGTGGGAGAGCAGATTGTACTGCAAAGGGTCTGTGAGGAGGTGAAGAAGCTCTTTAAGAAGGTCCAGGAGCGGGGTGGGGGAGTGGGGGGGTGAGAGGCGTGACGGGCAGGGCAGGGCGGGGCAGCGTTTCCGCTGCACGAGGCCGCAGGCACGCTGGCGGGAACCCCGCGCAGTCGGGAGCAGCGGGCAGTGCAGCCCGATGAGGGGCGTGATGGAGCCAGAGACGAGGTGCTGCTGCAAGAAGCCCGCGAGAACGTGGAGGCGGCGCAGAGCTACCGGCGGGAGCTGGGCCAGCGGTTGCAGGGGCTGCGGGAGGCGCAGAGGCAGATAAAGGACAGTGCTTCACAGACAAGAGATGTCCTCAAACAACATTTTAGTGATTTAAAAGGAACCCTTGGAAAGCTGTTGGATGAGCGACTGGTGACCCTTTTGCAAGAGGTGGACACCATTGAACAGGAGACCATCAAACCATTAGATGACTGCCGGAAGCTCATAGAGAGAGAGCATGGAGTTAACACCGCGGATGACCTGGTCCGAGAAAGTGAGATCGCCATTCTTGGTGGTATAGAAGAACAGAATGACAAATTGTGGAACTTTACCAAAAAGGCCTCACATATTCCGTTGGACAGCTTACCAGAAGTGCCTTTACTAGTTGATGTACCCTGTTCGTCGGCTCAGTTGGATGATTCTATTCTTAACATAGTGAAACACCACATTTTTAGGCATGGAACAGTAGCTTCCCGCCCACCAGATTGAAGAATTAATAGAGAAACCTGGAGGCATCATAGTTTGGTGGTGTAAGGTGGATGATGATTTTACAGCCCAAGATTACAGGTCCCAGTTCCATAAATGTACTGCAAATCATTTTGAAGATGTGTGTGTAGGGTCTGACACTGAATTCATAGTGTTGCACACGGACCCCAATGTTGATTATCAATTCAGAGTCTGCGCCCGAGGAGACGGCTGGCAAGAGTGGAGACCTTGGAGTGTTCTCCAGACAGGTCACTCCACATTGGTGCCTCATGAGTGGACATCTGGCTTTGAGAGATACAGTCTGAGCAGTCGAAGAAATATAGCACTCTGGAATGATGCCGAGTCCTCAGGTGTGCTCTACTCCAGTGCTCCAACCTACTTCTGTGGGCAGACATTAACGTTCAGGGTTGAAACTGTGGGGCAGCCAGACAGACGAGACAATATAGGAATGTGTGCAGAAAAAACAGAATGGCTATGACTCTGCAGCGGGGCCAAGCTGTGTGCATCAGCACCAATGGTGCAGTTTTTGTCAATGGCAAAGAAATGACTAATCAGTTGCCTGCAGTTACCTCCGGATCCACTGTCACATTTGACATCGAAGCTGTGACTCCAGGAACTACTAACAACAGTGAAGGTGGAAATGCCAAGTTCCAAGTAACCATCAGCTCCCGTAACAGGGAGGTGGTGTTTGATTGGCCGCTTGACCATTCTGGAGTTTCCAGTCTGGAACTGACTGCATGACCGTAGATGTGGGAGGACTTTGACAGGCTGAGTTGTATCTGACTCTGTTGCTCTTTCCCCTATTCCCTTGAGCCCAGGTCTCTTACTAAACCTGAAATTTTCTGTTTTGGTTGATCTGACTGGCCAGCACTCTTCGGATCTCCTGTGCTCTCCAAGGTGGATCTTCCGTCCTCTTTTGTCTCTTCTAATTGTTACAAGTTTCAGTAGCTCAGAAAGAAGGATGCAATACCTCTCTCTCTTCATTTTACACATACTTATTGTTTAGGAATTAATGCTTTTGTAATAAACAACAAAAATCAAGCAATGCAGTTATTTTACAAATGAAAAGTAGAGTTCTCGCCTTTCACTGCACAGAGCTAACACCACACAAAATGTCTGGTTTGTTCACAACAAGGAATCCCACAGCATGATGTCATTAGCCTCCTTCTGACTGACATTAGGGCTGAATTCATATTATATTATATGTACTATAATCAGTTGAAAACATCCTGGGTGTTGACCATGGGTCACTTTCTTTTACTTGAGCTATCAAGATCTTCTGTAGAAGAGCCAGGGTCGGTTTAGTGAAGAAACTATGGTGGATCAACTTGGAACCTGTGGGATCAGAGAGTCTTGGGATGGATGAAGTTCATGGAAGGAAAAGTAAGTGTAGGCCAGGATAGCAAAGCCTGGCTGAGTCTAAGAGCCTTGGAGACAGCAGCGAGGACCCACTACCTCCCCTTGCAACAGAAAAGGTTCCAAGAGGTAGCAGTCTTCTCCCTGGCCATTCTGTTAAGGGGTGTGTGTGTGTCTGTGTGTGTGTGTGTGTGTGTGTGTGTGTGTACCTCTATATGTGTTTGTATGTGTCTCTGATGTCTCTTGTTTGCCCAATAGTGTCCCTTTGTGTGTGTATGTGCCCATGTATGGCTGAGTATAGTTGTATGTGCCCATGTTTCCTGTATGTGTAGGGATAAGGGCTTGTGTGGCTGTGAGTACGGGTGCTTATATGTGCAAGTCTGTGCTTTTGTGCACTGATGGGTTCACTTTTGTGTGTCGGTGTACTTCTGCATATTTCAATGCTCACTTACTCATAAAACATCTTTAATGATGATGGAGTCCAACTTTATTGGGAAAGTACTGTGCCCACTCACTTTGTATCCATCAAATACTGTATGCTGCCGCTCATCTTTCTGCATGTCCACCTAGCTGTCTAGAACAGAAGAACAAAAAAACTACTGTAACTCACTGGTTTTCAAGTATTTGTAGAGGGGAAAATATCCACAAGAAAATGCTTTGGAGCAAACCAAAGGAATGCAGTATAGGAAGGTGAGGAGGAGTGTCCCGCGCCAGCAAGAACCACACAGGACATTCGGATCCTTCTGCAGGAAAGCTTTAATGCATCTTGAGAGGAGAGCATAAGCTTACCAGAGCGGAGACCCCGAGCCAAGAATCCCGTCCCCTAATAAAGGCTGGCAGCCGCTGCCTGGGACGTGTCACCCTATGATTGGCTTCAGCTCCTCAGGCCATATGAGCCACGGAATAGGCAGAGATCAAGGAAATGGAAAATTACCCAGCGCCTGCGCAATAATTTACATTCAGTGCCTGCAGGCACCATCATTGTAATGGAGAATGCAGGGACGGCTCCCTACAGAGGAGCCACTGTGGCAAATCAAGGTGTCTGAGAGGCAGGATGGGCTGGCTGAGGGTTTGTGTCCCTTCTCTGCTCTGGGCGAATGGTGACTGCACACTCATTGGTCAGGTCACTCTCTGTGTCTTCTTTTTACCCTGTTTTGTCCTCATGCACATGTCATGCTACCATTTTCTTTCTACCTTTGCCTAACCTTGGCTCTGTTAACCTTAGCCTTGGAGCTTGCCCTGGATTTTACTCCGTGAGAGGCTGACTTGCAGTGTGCTTCCAGCTGCCCCCAGTCCAGCAGAAGTCCCATAGCCATGCTGTGTTGTGAGAATGGGGCTGTGTCAATCCACCCCACTGATGCTCATGATGGTCGAAGGACTCACCATGTGCTATGTCTACAGCGCTCAGTAACTGCTTTTCTTCAAAATTGTTCACTCTGAGTTAAAATCAGTCTCGTGGAGGGTTGGGAGAAATGAGGCCCCTCAGACATTGCTGGTGGTGTAATGCCATAGTGCAGAGAGAGGTCACACACAATTCTTCCAAAAGTTAAACTGTACTCTGCTGGTGACCCAGTCATTCCAGTACATGAAGTAGGTGTCCCCAGAGAAGCTAGGGGACATCAGGGTTGTAGCAGCATTCCTCCGATTAGCCTTGAGTAGAAACTATCCAGATGTCCATCATCCGATGAGTGAAAAAGTACAATGAGGTTGAGCCCTTCCATGCAATTTTGTTCAGCTTACAATCATTTGGTCCTGACTTGATCAGCACTTGTTACTCCAACAAATCCCTGACACATTCACCTTACAGGGAGGGAGGAATTATTGATTTTGACTCCTGGTTGTAGAATTTTCTAGTTTCCTGTCCTCATTTGCTTTGGGACATAATCGAGGCAGCCTGTGGTAAAGGGAGCTCATTTTGGAAGAAGTTGTTCATCTTGGGGAAAACTGGGAAGACCAGTGGGATGCCCCACCACCCAGTGGTCCTGTGCTAGGAACACTTCCACTCTGCACAGCCTGGGGAACTTCCTAAGCAGGGCTAGCTAACAGGCCAGGACCCCAGAAGTCCACTTGTCTGTGCATTAGGTTTACAGAGTAGGCTCTTCAATGACTGAGATGCCTATCTCTCATGCCCACTGTGTTCTTTGATCACCAACAAAAGTTAACCTTCTCAATAGAATCCCTGGTGATTGCTCCTTATATTAGCATTAACTGGGAAACTAAACATGTTACTGCATTACAGTGTGCTTGTATGTGTACATACATGTACTTGTGCAAGTTTATGAGCTTATGTATGTGAGTTAGCAACTTCCACTGAGAACACAATCTTCTAGTGAACAGGGGCAAGAAAGCCTGGATGAAAGACGCAAGAACCTGATGAAGCAGAAGGACCTGGTCATCCAGCAAAGGGACTTGGCAGAGAAGCTGCAGCATCACTTCAGTGTCTCTGAGTTTAGGTAGGAGCCCAATCTTGGAGGAGCAGTTAGAACCATGTAGGTCACCTGTACCTGAATCTGTGTCCTTTGGGGATTCTCGCCAACTGGAAGACTCTCAGCCAAAGCCAGTGAAAGAACACCTCAGGGTAGTGTGCTGGCCCAGTCAACAAGAACTTCTCCAGGAAACACTATGTTTGATCCTTAGAGTTGCTGGGGTTGTGTACCCCTTATCCCCTTCTGAGCTCTTTGGTGTCTTCTCAATACCCTGTCCTGTGTGTCTTCCCACAAATCTCCCTATGAAGAGGAGGGTTAGCAGTGGAGGACAGTGTGTGCTCCTGCCACTTTATTTACCTTCCAGAACATCACCTTTAGAGAGAAGTTCCTACCTTTGTGCAGATCTGCATACAGTTCACTCCTGCTGATTACAGGCTCTCTGCGTTGTGCAACTGTTTCCTGTGAAAAATTTTTCTGGTTATATGAATATTTAGGGGTTGAAGAGTTCAACCCAGGAAGGTTTCTGTGCTGTAGAAATAATTAGAACCTTCACTGCTTTTATTTTGTAGGCTCCCTTAGAGGGTCTATATTCAATTTCCCAGGTTGCTCACATTCACCTGGAGTCTAATCAAGGCCATACATATCAGTCCTGAACTGTTACTCAGACATCGCTACACTGTTATTTCTTTTCCCAAACTAATGTATCTAGACAACTGTTGAAATGTGCCATGTTTTCTTGCTCAGCAGAGTGTAGCTCTCAGTTCATCTTCTAGCAGATTTTAAAACCTGAGAAAAACCAGGCCCAGGTGAACTCTGACACTTCTCACTTGCAGAACGCAGGGAATGACCTCAGCTAAAAGGTCATACTGGATTGTCCAGCTTGGTAGAGCTGGATCAGGCTCAATAGCTGGCATAGCAGAACCCCCACCAGGCCTGGTCTCTAACTGCCTTCCTCTTCTAGATCAGAAAATCTCCAATCTGAGTTGGAACAGACTACAGCCTGGGATGAGAGCCTCCTGCAGACAGAGTTGCTACCCCAGGAGCACTAAGGGAATGCTGCTTAGTTTCATTTTTTGTTTGGATTTTGGTTACTTTGGGTTTTTTGTTTTTTGTTTTTGTTTTATTTGTTATGGTTTGAGGTCTTACTCTTTATTTGTTCTTTACTTTGTTCTTGTTGTTTTGGTTTTTGCTAAAGCTATTCACTGCTTTATTATATTGACTGCTCCCTGTTGAGTAAAATAACTTTATTTTTATTAATAAAAAGTGATTTCCAATTCTTCTCTCTTAGAACTAATTTCTTTGGTCAGGTGTGGTGTATCACTCCCGTAACCTGTAACACCAGAACTCTTGTGTGGCCAGTTTGGGCTACGTAGTGAGTTCCCAGACAGCCAGGGCTACAGTGGGGGATTGTGCTTTGCATGTGGATGGTGTTGCCAAATCCATGTATAGAGTTGGTATTCAATTCCATGTTGAAATTGAGTTGGTATTCAATTCCTTGTTCTCACATATGGCTAACCCTAAAATACAGTATTCTATACACACGTTTCAAGAAATGATCATGTGGACCAAATCAATGAGAAACACCCGAAATAGAAACATTCACTAAGGAAGTATGAAAGGGGTCTGTGGCCTACTTGCCACCCAGGGCCATGGTTGCCTGCTTGCCTGCCTGTGTTGCTGCCAAGGACAATGTCTTGGTCCATGGCCCTCACACAGCTGTGGGGTTCTTTGTTGATATTTATGACTCCTGTAACCACTGAGGGCCCTGTGGCCACCTGCAGTCAGGGCCACCGGCTGTGACCATATTGGTATCAAAGAGATATTCCCCCAATGGCATGTGTGTCTCAGAGGCCTGTGCTGCCACCCAGGACCATAGTGACATCTGGGCCAGGTCTGTTGCTGAGGACCATTTTTGGGTCCATGGCCCTGGTGTAGCCAGGGCCTGCATTGATGGCCCAGGTCAAAGATAGGTCAGATGCCTGGAATCTGGGCCATCACCAGAAGCCGTGCTGCTGCTAGGTCCATGAGAATCTGAGTGACCTGCACTGCCAACCAGGGCCATGGAAATAGTCTAGGACCATGTCTGAGTCCCCTTACAAATGCATCCAGGGTCGGTGTTCATGCCCATGGCCTGTGTTGCTGCTAGGACTTACACAGAAGTAGGCAGAGGTCTGGGTTGCCACCTAGAACCATGGTAGTGTCCAGTGGCTATGCTTGTTCAAAGCCATACAGATTTGAGTGGCTTGTGCTACCACCAGGGCCCATGGTGTCCTCTGGGCCTAGGCGTCTGGCAATGGCCATGTCTGGACCTGTTGTTCTGCCATAGCCTTGGTCAATGTTGATGTCAGTGGCTCCTGCAACCACTGCAGACAGGATAGGGATGCACAGACTTAACCCTGCGCTCTGCTGGCAGTAGCACTAGGGAGAACTGGACCCGCCCCTCACCAACTGCAGAACTCAGGGGAGGAGTCCTGCATCTGGACTGAGCAGCACAGTAGAGCTGACCCTGTTGGGGTTGGTGCAGGTGAGCTGTCCCTGAGGGAGTGAGAGCAGAAGAGCTGAGTCCACCCTCTTCTTCTACCTTGTGTTGGTGAGGGTAAGGGAAAGATGCCTGCCCCACCTGGGCACATGCCTCCTGCAGCTGGTGGGAGAGCTGGCATCTGGGGCCTGAGAACAGAACAGCTATGTCTGTCTCTCACCAACTGCAACAATTAGGAGGGTGGGACAGGCACCTCACCTGGTCAAAAGAGTAGAGCTGGCCCTTTTTGTTCTGAGTATGTATGGGCCAGGTGGAGGGCATGAGAGCAGGAGAATTGGCCCCTCTCCTTTCTGCATGCTGAACTGGGCGAACTAGCTGGGGCCGTGCTGGCGAGCTTGCCTGGGTGATGAAGATGGGAAAGGGCTGGTGGGCTAACCAAACAGCTGCCACCCAGGCCCAGAACCAGGGCTATGAGTTATCCACCCTAACAGCCTGTGGGATATATGAGGGGCTGCAAGTCCAAAGCTGCAGGATCTCCACGATACAAGGCACCGTTAGGATATCCAAGAGGAGTTCCAGTGAGGGTTGATTATTGATAGTGTAGTAGAAGCCAGAGGCCTGGAACACTTACAAGAAAAGATGTATGGACTAAAGGCTATAATGTGTGACTTACTAGGCCATAGTACAGCTTTCTCCCCAAGACTTTTGGTGTTTGTATTTAATTTTGGAGTTTGAGTGTTTTAAATGTTGTTTTGTGGGGGAGGTTTCAGAAGTAGAGTACAGATTCGAGGAAACTGCTGAGGTGTAGATTGGGATTAGGATGCATGATGTGAAACCAACAGAGACCAATAAAACATTTTTTAAAAGAATTAGGAAAACCAGAGCTGTCTGCCTCTGGTTTCCTTGAAATATAGTAGCAGTAATAACCAGACAGCAGACAGAATGAATTCCAAGATATGTTGGGACACTTTTTGGTGCTGTTGGCCTAAACTATGCATCAGCGCAAGTTTTTTAAATTGTATTTCTTTTATTTATATGTATGGGTGTTTTACCTCATGAAGGGCTGTACACCACATTAATGCAATTCCACCACAGAGCGTCACATTCCACCTGAAACTAGAGGCTTTTTAGCTGCTCTGCTGGTTCTTTTGGAGAGAAAGAACAAATGAAATGAAGGAGCCGTCTCTCCAGTCTCTGCCCTTTACTTTGTCCTTCTACAGTGAAGTATCAGTCTCTAGGCTGGAGTCTTGACAGTCAACAGGTGGCTGCAACAGTTCTGAACTGAAAGCACAGACGAAGAACCTAAGACCTTTAAATCCACATGTTTCTTCTTTTAAGTAAACGTGACACAGATGAAACTGCCACCTGGGAATCTAGCTTTGGACTGACCCTACCCCACTGGAAGAGATCATGAGCAAGTTGTGTATGAATTTTCTTTCTGGGACTAGGAATCTTATTGCCTTTCCCTTCCCTAATAAAACACTTTTCTAGGTGGTATTGAACCCCTGTAACACTTTTTAAAACTAATTTTTCATTTATTTTATATACCAACCACAGTTTCCCCTCCCTCCTCTCTTCCCGTTCCTTCCCTCCACCACCATTCTATCCCCCATCCCATCCACTGCCACTCCATTCAGAAAGGGGCAGGATTCCTATGGGAGTCAACGAAGCATGCTCCTTCCCCTGCAGCAATACTGGAGAAGGCATTCCATTCCATGTGCCAGGTGAAGCTCCTGATCCCACTGCCAGGAGTACAACAAATAAGCCAAGCTACACAACTGTCATTCACTTGCAGAGGGCCTAGGTCAGCCCAATGCAGGCTCCCTGGCTGTTGGCCCAGAGTCCATGAGCTCAGATCAGCTGTCTCTGTGTGTTTCCCCATCATGATCTTGACCCCCCTTGCTCATACAATCCCTCCTCCCTTTCATCAACTGGACTCCAGGTTTGTAAAGAAATGGAGTAACAGTGCTCATTGAAGCATTGAGAAAGGTGTATCCCACTGTGACTTGGGTCTTTTGGAGGATGGGCTAGTCTTAGCATTAAGCTGAGCCAACCATGGGAAGAAAGAAACCTGGGCTGTGTTGCTGTCTTGGCTATTATGGCAATTAGGAAAACTCAGAATTTGAGCTATAGATTCATTTCAAAAGTCCAGTAAAGGTAATAATTTATGCTATCACCATGAGACTGGTGGCAAAAGGCAGCCGTGAATGAAAAACATGACCAAATAAGACTGAATATGTACGACACAAGTGACATCAATCTTAGGGCCAGAGAGATGGCTTAGCCATTAAAGTTTAGGTTCACAACCAAAACTTCTAATACAGCTACCACAGAGTGTCACAGAGAGTCTGGGAAAAACAAAAGAGATCAACAGAAAATTAGATCAAACAGACATAAGAACACAATTAAAAGATAGTGTTGACCAATGAGACAAGGAAACTCAGTAAGTATGGTCTTGGCAACAAGGTGACTAGAACACAGCGGTATTTATATGCAAATGTATTAACAACACACATTTTAAGATCTGTAGAAAATTAACTCCAGAGGGATCTTTCACTTGCATGTCAACTGGCAAGTATAGAACTGTGAGAAGATTCTAGAGTAACTAGGGCTCTGTTAGCTAGCAAATCTGCCTTTCATTCCAAAGGTAAACACAGCTGTGTGCTCACTGCATGGTGAGGTCAACTATAAGGATGTTTCCACACAAGGGCTCCTGCTCCCCATGCTCAGGAAGGAAGTCAGCACAGGAACTCAGGCACATCAGTAACCTGGAGCTGATGCAGAGGCCATGGAAGATGCTGTTTACTGGCTTGCTCCCCATGGTTTGCTCAGCCTGCTTTCTCACAGAACACAGGACCACCAGCCTCGGGACTGCACTATCCACAATGGGCTGGACACTTCCCAATCAATCACTAATGAAGAAAATGCTCTACAGGCTTACTTACAGCTAGATCTTATGGAGGCATTGTCTCAATTGAGGCTCCTTCCTCTCAGATGAAACTAGTTGTGCCAAGTGGACATAAAACTATCTATCACACTGACGATTCACCTTGATTGGATTAAACAGAAACCTGGATGAGTGACCTCTGAAGTGGGGGAGGACAGAAAGGAGCTGCCAGAGCTAATGTTCTGCTGGATTTAACTCCTAGGGTCAGAGGAATGTAAATGCATTCTGCTGTTAGTACTTCCGTTTGATTAGGAAGTCTTTACTCCAACTCTTCAGGAGACTTTTAAACATTACATTGAAAGACCCTCAGAGTGAGGAGTCTCCCTGATCCAGCTGGTTCCCCCAAAAACTCAATGTCCAGTCCAGTTGATGCAATGAGCAAGAGGCTTTAATGAATGGGAATCGTTTGTACAAATGGGCCCTCTCAGCATGCAGGCTAGAGAGAAGCCCCGATCTCTAGGCACAGGCATCTTTAAAGGCAAAAACCACAAGCTTTAGGGAGGGGTTGCAACCCTTTGACCGTTGAGTGCGTGACCAGAGTCACAGGTCCTTTGGAGGTTTCTTATCTTTATGACCCTAGAGGAGGGTGGCCCCTCAGAAATTCTTGGTATTCTGTTAAGCTATCTTGTGGCCTTGTAAGGGTATTATTGCGGCCGGCTAAGAAATTCCAGGGACTTGAGTCATTGTGGCCTTGGTTAGATTTCTAGGTCAGGCCGCCCTGCTTTCAGAGTGGGAAGTTTTTCTAAGCCTCCTTATTTTATTTCTTTGTTAATTTTTTAAGTCCTTCATTTCCCCCACGTTTTTCTTTTAGGTAACCCATTCTTGGGTTACTAGTGGACAATTTTATCTTGTCCCCTATCTAAGGGAGTTTTCTTTTGACTTAGCATTTTGACCAGGGAAAATGGGCGACATATTCTTTCCCATTCTACTTCCTGCTGACTTTGGGGTATTGTTTGAGACCTAAAAATATTGAAATTGAAGGAACCGGCTTCCCTTTCGGCAGCCATAACAGCCGAACATGTGCTTCTATGACCTTGATCTAGTCACTAGAAAGTCAGATGCCTGTCTCGTGACAAGGAACCAATCAGAAGTTAGCTGGTGGCGCTATGCTTTACGACCCTGGGTGTGCTTTACAGACTAGCGCACAGCAATGACGTAGAGAGCATAGCAACCACCCTGGGAGGGCCTATGAGCCATAACAACCAGTTGACCAATCAACACAGGGCAAGCCCTCCAAGCCTGGAGGCACACCAATCGTGAGCTTGTGCGTACCCCTAGACACTCCCCTTACGCTGCCCTATAAAGATCTATGCGCAGCAGCTTCAAGCCGTCTTTTTCTGGCCATCCACCATGGCGGGTGGGTGAAAGACCCGAGCTAACATGGAGTTAGCTCATTAAATTACAATAAAGCCTCGTGCAGTTTGCAGCAAGCTCTCGAATCCGCCTGGTGATTGGGATGACCGCGAACGTGGCCTGGGACCCCGAATACTTGAGTTTTCGGGGGTCTAACAAAATATTAGTCAAAAGCAAAAGGAAAAAGGGGATTTAGGCAATGGGGAAGCAACTGGTTGGCAGGCTGTTGAAGAGACAGGGGTGTCCACATGAGCAGGACTGGTTTATATTTACAGCACGTCTGGGGCTCTCAGTCCTTAAGAGCAGGCTGTAGTCAGCAACTGATACTCAGATGTGTCTTTGAGTCCTAGCAAAAACTACAGATTTGGGTTAGAAGTAACCTCAGGGGACCTCAGTGCTTGGTACAGAGTGGTACTGCTGAGTTAGGACGAGGGCTTGAGTGATGGATAACCCTTCACCTATAAACTGTAGGAGCCTAGTGAGGAGACATGGGTTGAATGTCAGGAGTAAGAGGAGTATGAACAGGGGTCCTAACAGGGTGGAAATTAGGGTAGTCAACCATGGAGTCTTATTGAACCATTCCTCGAACCATCCTTGTCGATCCTTGGCCTACCTCTGTCTTTTAGCTAATCTTTTTCTGAGTTTTGCCATGGAGTCCCTGATCATACCTGAGTGGTTTACATAGAAGCAGCATTCCACTCTGGGGGCAGCACAGAGTCCCCCTTCTTTTAGAAACAACAGGTCTAGCCCTCCCTGGTTTTGGAGGGCGACCTCTGCCAGGGAGGCCAGTGATTCCTCCAGCCTGGTTATTGACTTCTCTTTCATATATATATATATATATATATATATATATATATATATATATATATATATATTTGAATTACAAACAAGATTGAATTACATGACAATCCCAGTTCCCTTCTCCCTCTCTTCCTCCCGTACCACCCCCCAACTAAAACCCTACCTATCATATGTCCTTTCTTCTAATCTACACCTGACTCAACCTTTCTGCTTCCTCATGACCTCTGCATCCTTCCTCTTCTTCCCTTCTCATTCTCGTAGCTTCCTCCCCCCCTTTCCATGTTCTCAATTTGCTCAGGGGATGGTGAGTGACCCTTTCCCCTTCTCCAGGGGACAAAGTTTGTCTCTTTTAGGGTCCTCCTTGTTTACTAGTTTCTCTGGCAGTGTGGATTGTAGGATGGTAATCCCTTACTCTATGTCTAAAATCTACATATGAGTGAGTACAAATCATGTTTGTCTTTTTGTGATTGGGTTACCTCGCTCAGAATGGTTTCTTCTAGTTCTATCCATTTCCCTGCAAATTTCAAGATTCCATTGTTTTTTCTGCTGAGCAGTACTCCATTGTGTAAATGTACCACATTTTCTGTATCCATTCTTCGGTTTAGGGGCATCTAGGCTGCTTCCAGTTTCTGGCTAATAAAAATCTGTAGCCCTACTATATACGGATGACACATTGGTAGAGAAAAAAATCAGAGAAACATCACCCTTTACAATTGCCACAGACAACATAAAATATCTTAGAGTAACACTAACCAAAAAAGTGAAAGACCTACCCTAAGAATTTTGAGTCTCTAAAGATAGAAATTAAAGAAGATACCAGAAAATGGAAAGATCTCCCATGCTCTTGGATAGGTAGGATCAACATTGTAAAAATGGCAATCTTGCCAAAAGCAATCTACAGATTCAATGCAATCCCCATCAAAATCCCAACACAATTCTTCATTGACGTTGAAAGAATAATTCTCAACTTTATATGGAGAAACAAAAGACCCAGGATAGCCAAAACAACCCTGTACAATAGAGGATCTTCTGGAGGCATCACCATCCCTGACTTCAAGCTCTATTACAGAGCTATAGTCCTAAAAACAGCTTGGTATTGGCATAAAAATAAACAGGTAGACCAATGGAATAGACTTGAAAACCCTGATATTAACCCACACACCTACGAACACCTGATTTTTGACAAACAATTCAAATATATATGCTGGAACAAAGAGAACATCTTCAACAAATGGTGCTGGCATAACCGGATGCAAACATGTAGAAGACTACAGATAGACCCAAGCCTTTCCCCCTGTGCAAAACGTAAGTCAAAATGGATCAAAGACCTCAACATAAACCCAGCCACACTGAACCTATTAGAAGATAAAGTGGAAAATACCCTTGAATTAATTGGTACAGGAGACTGCTTCTTGAACACAACACCAGTAGCACAGACACTGAGATCAACAATTAATAAATGGGACTTCCTGAAACTGAGAAGCTTCTGTAAGGCAAAGGACACAGTCAGCAAGACAAAACGGCAGCCCACAGACTGGGAAAAGATATTCACTAACCCCACATCTGACAGAGGGTTGTTCTCCAAATATACAAAGAACTCAAAAAGTTAGTCTCCAAAACACCAAACAATCCAATTAAAAAATGGGGTGCAGAACTAAATAGACAATTCTCAATAGAGGAATCTAAAATGGCTGAAAGACACATAAGAAAGTGTTCAACATCCTTAGCTATCAGGGAAATGCAAATCAAAACAACTCTGAGGCACCATCTTACTCCTGTCAGAATGGCTAAAATCAAAAATACCAATGACAGTTTATGCTGGAGAGGATGTGGAGAAAGAGGAACACTCCTCCACTGCTGGTGGGAGTGCCAACTTGTACAGCCACTTTGGAAATCAGTATGGCGACTCCTCAAGAAAATGGGAATGAGTCTACCACAAGATCCAGCAATTCCACTCCTAGTCATATACCCAAAAGAAGCACATTCATACAACAAAGACATCTGTTCAATCATGTTCATAGCAGCATTATTTGTAATAGGTTATTGACTTTTCTAATTCCTTTAAATCTGCCGTCATGGCATTTTTGAGGTCTCTGTACTGGTGTGGTCCTTGGACCAGGGCCACGGTCCCTGTACCAACCCTGTCAGAGACCCCAAACCCTAACAGGACAGCTAGGGTTATGGACACTGGTTCCCTTTGGTATCGGGTCTGATGAGAACAGTACATATCCTCCAGATAGCCCACTGGATGGTACAATACACGGGGCATCAGTTGGACTAGCACACAGAAATCTTTGGTTTGGTTGAGGGCTCCTGTATGTATACAAGGGGTGAGCCCAGTATTGCAGGCCCACCATAGGCCTGGACTAGGTATCAGGTAGGTGGGTCTTGTAGGTTGCAGGAGGGTGTGGTTACAAAGGTCCTGGTGAGACTGGGGAACAGAGCCTAGGCAGGTGCCCATTCCTGAGACTTGAGTAAGTGTTAGTTTATGGTGCACTCCCCAATCACATTGAGATGAATCAGTGGTGTTATTAAATGTCCCTAGGGTGGCTATGCCCACATAATAGGGGGTGCAGAAGCAAGGCATAGCCAGCAAGGGTTAGTCATATCTGTCCTGGTTTGGTTAAGGCCGGAGAAGGCTCCCCTGAGCAGATTAAAAATTTGCTGGCCAGCAGATGGAATATTTTCTTCTTGGGAGGCAGTGGCGAGGGAGGGGCTGGTGGCGGTTGGAACCTGGGTAGTGACTGGAGCAGGAGCTCTGGGTTTGGGGGGCTTTGGGGTTCCCAGGGACTGGGTTGGGCCCTAACGTCTGTGGGGTAGGGCTCTGCATCAGCAACCAGACCTTAAATATGACTCCTCTGTCTGTTCCTTTCATGTACCATCTTAAACCCCAAGTTTTCCCGGTTAGCAAGCCACATAGGTTGCCTTCCGTCTGTGAATGAAGCTGATATTTAGCGGGAGTCAAACGGCTCCTTTGCAAGTCCGCACCCAGTCCCCAAAACTGTGGGGACTACATTGCGGGGGTTGTGAGTAGTTCCACTTGACAGTTATCAGATCCCAGGAGGAGCTAGGTTTCCAATAGGCATCCCTGATAGTTTCGAAACCCCATTTAGCACAGAAATATTCACTATAACCTCCGCACCCTGAGCCCTGGGGATGCCCCTCCCGGGAACAGACATAGAAATCAAATCAGGCCAGCTGGCACTGTGTTATCCTATTGCTGCAGCCAAATCGGCAGTTTCCTGTACCCATGCTGGCTGTCATCTCACCTGCCCCTATAGTAGGGATATCCCAGGTTTCTAGACCTGCGACTAGGTGGCAAAAATCGGGGGTGAGTGCAGGCCACCAGGTACCAGGTGGCTGGAGGCTAGTGACCGACCAGACGACTTCCTCCGTCTGGGAAATCACCTGCCAGGTTAGCTGCTGGGGGCATGTGGGGTTCCTTTAACCAGGGCGGGGAAATGGAAAAGCATCAAGCATAGTAATCAAGCATTGCGTATAAGTCTTATCTTGAGCCAGTTTTGAGTGCGCTGTAGCTTCCATTCTGGGGTGTCATCTGTCACCCAATTCTCACTGATGTTGGCCTTCTTGGCATGCGAGGCATGGACCCATGCTGCAATCCTGTCCACCTTGAGTGCCGTGGGGATGGTCAGAAGCACAGTGTAGGGGCCCTTCCAGTGACACTCAAGGGTCTTAGACTGGTGGCGTCTGATGTATATGGAGTTCCCAATCTGAAATGGGTGAGGTACGGCAGGATTTCTGGCCTGGAACACTACAGCCAATGGTTTCCAGATCTGGTTTTGAATAATCTGGAGTGCGAGTAGTCGGGTCTGGAGGGACGGGGAGTCAACAGGATGGTTAGGATCAGCAGGGAGCACATCCATAATGGGTGGGGGGTCCTCCCTACAAAATCTCAAAAGGTGAGAGCCCATGCACTGAGGGGGTATTTCAGACCCGGAACAGTGCCATGAGCAGGAGCTGTACCCAGTCTCTAGCACCAGTCTCTAAGGACAATTTAGTTAGGGTCTCTATAATCGTTCTACCTGTCCTGAACTTTGGGGTATGTATCACAATGTAGTTTCCAATTAATCCCCAATGTTTTGGCTACCAACTGACTTCCTGGGAGACAAAGGCAGGTCTGTTATCGGACCCTATTACCTTAGGCAGTCCGAACCTCGGGAAGATCTCTTCAAGAATCTTCTTGACCACCACCTGGGCAGTCTCATGTTTAGTAGGAAGAGCCTCAGTCCATCCTGAAAAGGTGTCTATAAAAACCAGAAGGTACCTGTTCCTGAAGCTACCGGGTCTGATTTAGGTGAAATCAACTTCCCAGTTGGTCCCTGGCCATTCTCCTCTAACCCTGATTCCCTCAGGTAGCTTGAGCCGTCCTGCATTCACCTTTGCACAAGGGGGCGCAGGTGCTGGTGATATGCTGGAGGAGGGCATTGAGGTCGTGGATATAGTAGGTTTGCTCTTCCCATTGTAGGAGTGTCCTTAGCTTTTTGTGCCCGAGATGGGTCCATCGATGTAGTTGCAACAAAAGTGCCTTAGCGGCCCCCTGGAGCAACAAAATTTTGCCTTGGTAGAGCCAGACGTTTGCCTCCTGGTCATAGTCGGCCCCCAGATTCTGGACTGTATCTAAGTCGAGGTCCGTGTATTCGAATCCTTGACATGGGGTTGGATCAGAGGTCTTTAGGGAGAAGCTGCTTTTCTGGCCTCTTTGTCGGCCATTCGGTTCCCCCTAGCCACTGGGTCGTTTCCCTTCTGGTGTCCGGGGCAGTGTATAATGCTCAATCTTCATGGCAGAGAAAGAGCCTGTAAGAGCTCTAGGATCTCAGTCTTATTTTTGATGTCTTTTCCCGTCTCCAATAAATTTCTCCATGTACTGTAAGACCCTCGGAAAGCTGAGGCGTCCAGAATCTTAGCCCAGAACCGCGACCACCCCAATCATAGAATGGAGGCAAAAGCTTGATGCAAATTGCATGAGGCTTTATTGTAGTTTAATGAGCTAACCCCATGTTAGCTCGGGTCTTTGACCCACCCACCACGGCAGATGGCTAGCAAAGACAGTTCGAAGCTGCTGCGTACAGATCTTTATAGGGCAGCGTAAGGGGAGTGTCTAGGGGTACGCACAGGTTCAGGATTGGTGTGCTTCCAGGCTTGGAGGGTTTGCCCTGTGTTGATTGGTCAACTGGTTGTTATGGCCCATAGGCCCTCCCAGGGTGGTTGCTATGCTCTCCGCGTCATTGCTGTGCGCTTGTCTATAAAGCACACCCAGAGCCATAAAGCATAGTGCCACCAGCTAACTTCTGATTGGTTCCTTGTCACGAAGCAGGCATCTGACTTTCTAGTGACTAACTAACTTCTGATGGGTTCCTTGTCAGGAGACAGGCATCTGACTTTCTAGTGACTAACTAACTTCTGATTGGTTCCTTGTCACAAGGCAGGCATCTGACCTCTAATTGACCAAGGCAAGTTTATGGCAAGCACGTGTTCGGCTGTTATGGCTGCCGAAAGGGGAGCTGGTCCCTTCAGTACATGAGCTGTAGCGAAGGCATAGCGGCTGTCTGTATAGATATTGACTCTACGGCCTTCAGCCATTTTGAGTGCTTGGGTCAGGGCAATCAGCTCTGCTCTCTGGGCTGAGGTTCCTGGCAGCAAGGCACTGGCCCATATTGTAGTCTGCCCATCCACCACTGCCGCCCCTGCCTTTCGTATACCGTCTTGCAGAAAACTGCTCCCGTCCGTGAACCAGGTGTGCTCGGCTCCTGGTAGCGGTTGATCCATCAAGTCTTCTCGGGCTCCGCAGGTCTAGGCCAGGATCTGGCAGCAGTCATGGGGCAGAACGGTTTCTGCATTGGCATCCGGAAGGAGAGTGGCCGTGTTTAAGGATATTGCTGCCCCAAATCGCAGTCTGTTTGGGTTAAGGAGCAGAGCCTGGTAATGTGCCATTCGTGCATTTGAAAGCCATCAACTAGGGGTTTGTCGGACCACTGCCTCAATTGCATCGGCGGAGGCTATCACTGTGAGTGGCTGACCCAGAGTCAATTTGTCCTTGGTCAAAACCGACACAGCTGCCACCGTCCCGAGGAGGGGGGGCCAGCCCAAGGCCACATTGTCCAGTTTCTTAGAGAAGTATGCTACAAGTCTCTTCCAGGGTCTGAGCTGTTGTGTTAAGACCCCTTTTGCCATCCCAGCCTTTTCATCCACATAAAGGGTAAAAGCTTGTTCATGTTGGGGAGGCTTAGTGCAGGGGCAGACAGTAAGGCCTTTTTGATGCCATCAAAGGCCTTCTGATGCTCCTCTGTCCATGTAAAAGGCGTTCTAGCTTTGGTCAGAAGATACAGTGGGGCTGCCAGCTCCTCGAAACCCGGGATCCAGAGATGGCAGAACCCCAAGCTGCCCAGTATCCCAGGGGCTCTTAGGTGGTGGAATCAGGGCCACAGCTTGCTTTTGGTTTTCTGTTAGCCATCTCTAGCCACCCTGGAGCCGGTATCCTAAGTAGGTGACCTGCTCCCTGCAAAGTTGGGCTTTCTTTGCCGATGCTCTGCCACAGCTTTCTTTGCCACGGCTCTGGAGCCGTGTCCAGGTGAATTGGCCAGAGAACCTGGTCTCAGGGTCCTTCCATTCAAACTCGAACATGGGCTGACTCTGGGGACTCAGTCTGAGGCAAAAGAATGCATCCTTAAGATCTAGCACCGTGTACCAGATGTGGCTCGGAGGCAATGTACTCAGCAAGTTATAAGGATTGGGCACCGTCGGGTGGATGTCCTCAGTTTTTCAGTTGACCTCTCGCAGGTCTTGCACTGGCCTGTATTCCCCTGTGCCTGGTTTCTTTACGGGGTGAAGGGGGGTATTCTGTTACGATAAATCTTTCTGCCAAAAGCTGCGTGAGCCCCACCACCACATGTGCTCTTTACGCCAGCCGCCCGCCCGAGTTAGGCCCAAATGAATACACAGAAACTTGTTTTAGGTTTAAAGCTATTTGGCCAATGACTAGGATTCTCATCTGTTAGTTTAGTCTTAACTATCATGTATTTTATAAGACTTATCTTATTGGATGCCTTATTGGCATCCTCCCTTGCTGGTGGATCACATTGTGCCGCTGGAGCAGGAGCGGAGGGGAAAAGAGAGCCCTTCCTGTTTCTCCTTCGCTTAAATATGAGTCTCCTTGATATGTCACTTCCTGCCTGGATCACCACTTCTCTACTACATTTCCCAGAATCCTCTTTTGACTCCTAGTCCTGTCTAACTTGCTGTCTCATTGGCCAAACAGTATTTTATTTACTATCAATAAGGTAAACATACACAGTACATTCCCCATCAGTATTCCAAGGGCTGTGACAGGGCCTGAGGATGCCTTGTCTTAATAGTCTATTAATATGTGACTTGATTCCTTCCCGGGCCTCTTGGCTCAAAGGATATTGTTTAATGGCCACTGGGGTGGCTGAAGGCTTGAGGTTGATAATTAAAGGAGGCTGTTTTTCAGCCAACCCCATGCCTTCTGTTTCTGCCCAGGCTCAGAAACAGCTAGACCCCATGGCCAGCAAGGGGAGTGAGGGACCCTCTAGGAGTCTATATTCATCCTCGAGCCGTAAGGTCAATATTTAGAGGGGTTGTCCCCCCCCCTCCCGTGATGGTGGCCCCCTTCTGGTGGAAGTGAATGTGGGCTCCTACTTTGGAGAGGAGGTCTCTCCCTAATAAGGGGTAGGGACATTCGGGCACCCACAAGAAAGAGTGAGTCTTGTGTCTGGTGCTCAGGTGGACCTTATGTTCGGTTGTCCATCGGTGTAGCTTTCCTCCGGTTTCGGGCGGTCCGGGTGCTCAGGGGTCCCTGGGTCTGAGTCAGGACTGAGTGCTGAGCTCCCGTGTCTACCAAGAAAGTTACGGGCCCCCCAACACACATTAAGAGTTACCCTGGGCTCAGGGGGAGGCTCCTGGCCCTGACTGGCCTAGTCTTCGTCTTCTAGAGAGAGAATGGGGACGGGCTTTGGTCTGAGGTTGGCTGGTCTCCTGGGGCAGTCCTTGACCCAGTGTCCCTTTTTATACAGTACGCACATTGGTCCTTTTCCACTCTTGTTCTTCTTTTGTCTCCCAAGTTCCCTGTCTGACCTGACCTATGTTCTGATTTCTGTACCACAGTGGCCAAAATCCGTGTCAGTTCCTGGTTTCACTTTCTATCTCTCTTGTTTTCTTCCTGCAACTTCCACAGCCTCTCTTCCTTTTCCTCTGGAGTCTCTCATTTATTAAAAATCTTTTCTGCTTCCTTTACTAGGTCCTGGAGGGTATAGCCCTGTAGCCCCTCAAGGCACTGTAGCTTCGTGTGTGTATCGGTTGCCGACTGTCAAATGAATGACCTGATTATGTCGGCTTCCCTGTCTGGGGCCTGGTGGTCAAAAGGGGTGTACATCCTGTAGGCCTCCATTAGGCATTCTAGAAAACCTGTGGGGGTTTCTTCTGAGCCTTGAACTACCACAAGTACCTTGGTCAAATTTGTGGGGCATCTCCCTGTCCCTTTAAGACCCACCAACAGAGTCTGGCGTTAGAGATGGTGGCGCTCCCTACCAGCTGCCATGTTGACATCCCAGTCTGGTCTGGTCAGGGGGAAGACTTCCTCTATTTCATTGGGGAGCTGGGTGGGTCTGCCATCCCATCCCTGTATGTTCTTTCGGGCTTCTAAGAGGACCTGCTTCTCCTCAGTCATGAAGAGAGTCTGCAAGGGCTGTTGGCAATCATCCCATGTGGGATGGTGGGTGAGAAGGATGGATTCAATAAGACCTGTTAGGGCTTGGGGGTCCTTTGAGAAAGGGGGATTATGGGTTTTCCAGTTGTATAGATCCCAGGTGGAGAAGAGCCAATACTGGTAGCACCCTTTCCCCAGTGACTGGAGGGGGAAAACCTGGGAGGTTCCAGGGTTGTCAGGTCCCTCTGCCGCCCTATCTCTCCAGGGTCGTAGTCAGGTGGAGGGCGGTGGCGGGTCCCGGGGGCCTCCACTGGCTGGAGCAGAGGTGGAATCTGGGGATGGGGATTCTTGGACAGATCACGGAGGCTGGGGTGCCACCAGGTGGTGATTAGGGTACAGATGGGGGGGTCCAGGAGGAGGAGGTCCTCCTGGGTATCCGGCAGGACAGGGGGAGCTTTGGGCCTAGGGCCTGGAGATCGGGATTCCATTACTGGGAACAAAGAAGAGGTCGAGGGAAGAGCTGGAGGGGCTGAGGGAGTGGGGAGAAGCGGGCAAGGGTGTTGGGAGGGGACCCAAAGGAGGTGTTGGAAGGAAGGGTCTGGCCAAGGAGGAGGGTCGCGGCTCAGATTCTCCCAGGTGACAATGTAGGGAACCTGGTCAGGGTAGCCCTGTGATCCTGGCTGGAAAACTCAAGCTTTGACCTACAAGATAGTGGTTAGATTAAAGGTGCCGTCTCTTGGCCAGCCCACAACGAAGGTGGGCCATTCCGTGGAGCAGAATGTTTGCCATCTTTTTTTTTCCCAAACTTTGACAGACTCGTTGTGGGCTTGTTCCAAGACGTCTTGCCAATGATCTAGAGTCAGGCTCAAGGGGGTAGTTAGCTGTTGACCCATGGGGAAAGCGGAGACAGACACAAACAGCAGAAATAGGAAGACAAACAGAACCGAGCGGGAGGGAAGCAGACTCCAGGGGCCAGTTGCCCCTCAGAGAAGCAACACTTCATATCCTTCCCTTCCCCAGACGACCCTCGGACTTTCATCCAGGGTGGGACCAAGGGGCCCAGGGCACGTCTACCTCCCCTGTGGTCCAAAGTACCAAATACAGGTCCTGCACAGGCACAAATCCAGATTCAAATCAGAACATCAAGAGACATGACAAGACATAACATCAAACATATAGATACATATGAATTGGGAGCTCAACCTTACCTTACCTCCAACTGGCGGTGGAATTGAGTCTGGGGTTGACTGGAGATCTCGCTGGGCCTCCAAACGAAAGACCCTTGGAGTGAGGAGTCTCCCCGATCCAGCCAGTTCCCCCAAAAACTCAATGTCCAGTCCAGTTGATGCAATGAGCAAGAAGCTTTAATGAACGGGAAGCGTTTGTACAAACGGGCCCTCTCAGCATGCAGGCTAGAGAGAAGCCCCGATCTCTAGGCACAGGCATCTTTAAAGGCAAAAACCACAAGCTTTAGGGAGGGGTTTCGACCCTTTGACCATTGAGTCACAGGTCCTTTGGAGGTTTCTTATCTTTATGACCCTAGAGGAGGGTGGCCCCTCGGAAATTCTTGGTATTCAGTTAACTATCTTGTGGCCTTGTAAGGGAATTATTTCGGCCGGCTAAGAAATCCCAGGGACTCAAGTCATTGTAGCCTTGGTTAGATTCTAGGTCAGGCTGCCCTGCTTTCAGAGTGGGAAGTTTTTCTAAGCCTCCTTATTTTATTTCTTTGTTAATTTTTTTTAAGTCCTTCAACATCAAGCTGACTAGGTGGCACAGCCTGTAATCCCAACATCCAGACTAGCATGGGCTACACAGGGAGGTACAGGAGATTAGGAACAGCAAGATGTTTGTCTGAGGTGCTAGGATGGGGGGACCCAGAGCTTTCACATGCTTGGCCAGGCATTCTACCCCTGACCTGCATCCCCAGCACCCTGCTTTCCATGCATGGTGAGTTAACTGTTGCACAAATACAGAAGGTTGAGAACAGCTTGTGGGAGTCATTTTTCCATCATGTGAGTTCTGGGGATTGAACTCATGTCATCAGATTCAGAAGCATGTATAGATGTTTACAAAGTGGAGTCAGAAATAGGTTGATAAATGGTAGTTTATTGGGGAAAAGTACTTACGCAAGGGAGCCAGTGACCAGGTTTGCATCTGAGCAGGATGGACCCAGAAATGCTTCCTAGTCAGCTCAGCCAGGAGAAAGAGAGCAGCATGCTTGCCTCCCTCCTTCTTAAACCCTTGTTATGTAACTCTGACCACACCCAAGTGGGGTTGGTCAGCCTTACCTCTAATCAGGATTTCTCCCTACAAGCATGTACCTTACCTAGTTGTGGATATTCTTTTTCATACGTTATGACATCTTTTGTGGTTTTGCTGTCAGGAACAAGGTCTGCTTATGTAGGCCTGACTGGTATAAAACCGTATGTCAGCACTAGGTTAAAGTTGCTTCGCTCCTTCTGCCTCTGCTGCCTGAGTCCTGGCATTAGACTGTGAACCACCACAAGCAACTAGCTTTGTTTTGGGAGAACATTGTCTCGAGTCGCTCAGGTTGGCCTCTAGTTCAGTAAATAGCTGAGGTTAGCCTCACATTTTTCCCTACCAAGCTACATTCTCTAGGCAGTGATATTTTAACAGTAAACACTGAGGCTGGGCACACTAGCATACAATTTAATATTAGCAATGGAGAGGCAGGGGTGAACCTGCTCTACAGCAGAAGTTCCAGGCCAGCGAGCAAGGATTACTAGGACCCTTCAAGAAAGAAAAAGTAAAACAAGAAACGCTGATTTTTTCAGGCTTGATTGTTTCTCAAATGTTTAATGACACATATATTGTACATGTGTGTGTGTGCATGTGTACATGTGTATGTGTACATGTGTACATGTGTATGTGTACATGTGTGTGAGTGTGTGCATGTGTACATGTGTATGTGTACATGTGTGTGAGTGTGTACATGTGTACATGTGTATGTGTACATGTGTGTGAGTGTGTGTGCTTGTGCACATGGAACATAATTCAGATGAGTTTGTCACCCATGCTGGGCACCAAGATGCTATTACAGTCAATACCTAGCTGTCCTCAAAAAGACCACAGTGCCTAACGGTCAGGAAAGGGTGTGGAGAGGAACCACTCCAGGGATGGTTTCAGGGGACAGCGTCTGCTTTACTGCCTGCAAGCAACTACTTACATAGGGAAGCCTACCAACTACAATTGGTCAGCACATCACTTTGGATTGAAACATGAGCACTCATACAACCCACCAGGGTCTCTGTGTAAAAGTAGCTCATCAAAGGAGGTGTGAAGAGTGCAGATGCCTCAGCAGCCAGCTACTGGCTACACATGCTACTTTATAATTCAATGTCTGACTTTGGGTATTAGTTAGGACCATGGTGACTCATGCATTTTCTCCTGTAACTCCTCCCTCTGTATCATTTTACTTTCCTGAGTGCAGAGCCTCATGTTCAAGGGACAGGATATGCCAACTAATATTACTAAAACCAAAAAGATAATGGCATAGTTAAAGTAAACACAGCACCACTGACAGCTAAGCAGTGACAGCTTCCTCAACTCCCTTACTGGAACCTCCTTTAAATACCTATCCTCTGTTGCCTAAAAATGACCCTGAAGCATGTTTTGAGGAATTGTATAATCTATCTAATCTTAAATTCCCTCCATTTCCTGATGAGGACTTAGGAGGATCTATGAAAATGCTAACCTTACAATTAAGCAAGCTAGGGCAAAACAAGAAAAAGGAATCCATTTATCAATTCTTTCCCAGCCTCATGAGCTGCTCTTGGTATTTCCAGTGCCTTTCAGCAAAATCAAACTGTCAAGTATCTATTGTAACCTCTCTATTTAAAGCTCTAGAAAGTGAGATGACATTGAACAGTCCTTGTTCATTATTGAGAGGAATAAAAGAACTACAGCTATCTGAATCCAGACTGAAATGGCTACTCATTTCTACCTGGACTTGCAAAATAGAAGTTGGAGTAACATGGTAACAGTGATTACATAATGTCTCGACAGTTATTGACAGCTCACGGATGGCCTGGAATTGCACATGGTACTATTGTCACAACTTAGAAACAATTGGTAAGAAGACCAGAAAGCAGAAGGTGATGGGACGATGAAGATGGCTTTCCCTTTCAAGGTCACATTGCTGGAGTCAAGTTTCTTCACATTCCAGCACACAGAATATCTGGCAACATAAGCTTATGTTTATTTACAGCATCTTACTTGTACACATGGCAACCATGGCTAATAATTTTACTCCTTTGGAGGGTGCACTGAGTGGGTGTGCTTTGGCTGCCATGTTTTTATTGTTAGAAAAGAAAGGTAAAACCATCTCCATGGCACTAGCTCACCAGCTTTGGAAACTCACAGCATCTGCAGAGAAGGCTCAGCTCTCAAGACTGTGTTGCTCCTGCTGAGGACCTGAATCTGGTTCCCAACACCAGGATGGTTAGCTCATAAGCCTGTAACTCCAATTTCATGGATCTGAGCATGCTTCTGTCATTGAGAGAACTAAGTATGCAGGTATATGCATTGAGGCATACACACACACACACACACACACACACACACACACACACACACACACCATAAGGTAAACAAATAAACCTCAAGAAGAAATTGAAACAAAGCCTATGAAGGAGGGTCCAGACAACTTTAAATAGAGGTACACTATGAACATGGTATATTTACTTGAGGTCTGGAAAGCATTTTTCTTATTTACCTCTCAGCTTGTGATATATTGCATAGATGTTATATAAAGAGTATAAACACGGCCAGGTATGGTGACTTATGCCCTTAACTCTAAGCCATGTGGAGCTAAAGCTGATGGATCTGTGAGTTTAAGGCCAGCTAGAACTACAGTGAGTCCTGGGCTCAAAAATAAAAATAAATGTGTAAGGAATGAAGGCAACAAATAGAAATTCTTTGTTCTAGGAAGAATACTCTGTAAATAATTCTCAAAGATCACAAGTGTATCATGTGGATTTATTTTTCTCATATAGGTGATCTTGGTAACTATTTGAATGCTTTTAGGTTAATAAAAGAATCAACTTTTAAGTGTTTGAAAAAGTAAACCTGTTGATTTAAAATTACAGAGATTTAGTACTTGGATTTTTGGCTCAGCTGTTAGGAGTACACAATGTTGTTATACAGAACTCAAATGGCACTCTAGTACCTATATCAGGCAGTTACATGGAGAGAACTTGAGTCAACTTTTTTAAAGTAAACATATCTAATTTAGGGTTTTTTCTTTTTTGAGACAAGATCTCTTTTCTTTGTGTAGCCTTGGCCAACCTTAAACTTGCTCTATAGATCAGGCTGGCCCTGAACTCACAAAGGCCAACCTCTTCCACCTATTGGGTGCAGGGATTAAAGGCCTAAACTACCACCAGCAGCTTCTTTAAGGATATCTGTCTGTCTGTCTGTCTGTCTGAGACAGACTCTCACTATGCACCCCCCCCCCCAATAACCTGAAACCCACTCTATAGTTCAGGTTGGCCTCAAACTCACAGATACCTCCCTTCCTCCCTCAGGCTGGTGACAAGTGAAGAATAGTGCAAAGTACAGTTGAAGATGACTAGAAATGGAAGTGCTGTTTATATGCAGCACCAACATCATTGGTTCCCATCCTCCTAAGTGTGGAGACAAAACAAACACAGCCGAGACACAAACAATGAGAAAGTCTTCTTCCCTGAGGAAGGTGGGGATAGCATTGGACTCATTTCCAAAGCTATGCTGTTTCTCTATGCTGTGAGTGTAGATTGCTTAGGAGCAAATGTGACCTGTTAATCAAGATGTATGATCTAAAGATCTATGTATCAATGACAGAATTCTCATAAATACAAAAGACGGAGAGCAGAAAACAGAAAGCATCAAGGAAACGTCACCCGTCAGCACTGTGGATGCCATTCTAGGAAGAACACCTCTGCTGGGCTATTATAACCTCAGAACAAGGGTGATTTGGCCCTGACCAGAAAGAGATCATCCTAAATAGCCCTGACTGCTGGATGGCTTGGGACAGTGACATCACTATAGAGAATTCTATTCTTTTTACTTAAATTTTCATTTTACTTTTACATTTTTATTGAAATGTAATTACATCATTTACCCCTTCCCTTTTCTCCCTCTTTCCCTCCCATATCTCCTCCTTCCTGCTCCTTCTATGCCCCTCAAATAGTTACTCCCACCAGTTGAGAATAAGACCACTACCATAATTTGAAGCCAAATTTGAAGCAAGCTTTGATTAAATACTGGCCAGGTGGATGGGCTCTGGCCAGGTCCATAGGGAGTTCCTGGGAAATGGCCCTAAGACACAGTTTGCAGATGCTTAAAAATGAAAACCCATGAATCATTGCATTCCCTATCACGTCCAATCAGAGGCAAGCATACAATCTGAAATATCTCCCGCCTGTGAAGCTCTCTCCCACATATGATGAAACACAACCCTTGCAGGTGGGTCAAACAAGCTTGTTTCAGGGAGTGAAAACATGTGGCTTGTTATCTCCCACAAACAATAGCTTCTGGCATTTCAGCAACTATCTGTCCTTAGGCAGAGCGCTTGAAGTTCAGAGGCAGTTTTGCTTCAAGTAACCTATAAAAACGAAGTCTGCAGGATTTGTTGGCAAATTAAATGTTGGATATGAAAGTAATATAAAAGACAATGAAAACTTTGCAGAGCAAGTAAAAGAATTGAGTGTCATTAACCAAAAAAAACTTATATTTCTGTTTGTGAGCCTAGCCTTTAATGGCTGAGCCATCTCTCCAGCCCAAGAAAAAACTTAAAATGTAACTTTTGCTCTCACAAAGTTTCAAATTGATTGTCTCTTTTTCTTTATTTTGTTGCATATGTATGAATAAATATTCACAAGTGTCAATGTGGCCTGCTAAGTCTGCTTTTGTTGTCTGTGTGTATATGATTTTAGGGTTGACTTTGTATTATATAACAACCAAGAAGGGAGCTCACCCATGCTGGAGGATGAATTTCATTCTTGCGGGAGGATTCCTCTCTTTAATGACCATCAGGAGTCTGACCCACAGTGACTTAGGCTGCCTTGGACAGGAAACCTTGTCAAGAATGGAGAACTTGGGCTGAAGTAATAGCTCAGCAGTTAAGAGCACAGGCTGCTCTCTCTCAGAGGACCCGGGTTTAATGACCACGATGACATGGCTGCTCTCAACTGTGCTGTAACTCCAGTTCCAGAGTATTTGACTTCCAGTCAGGTCTCCCTGGCCACTGAGCATGAACATGGTACATAGACCTGTATAGAGTCAGAGAAGATCAATACAGATGAAATAATCATTTTACAAAAAGAAAGTAGAGACAACTCACACTATAAAGCTTTTTTTCAGCTGGGCATGGAAGTCCACACCTTTAATCCCAGCATTCCAGAGGCAGAGGCAAGAGGAGCTCTGTAAATTCAAGGATACCCCAGTCTAGATAGTGCCATCCAGGACAGCCAGGGTTATGTAGAGAGACCATGTCCCAAAAGACAAACAATTTATTTTTTGGCAAAATGCTTGTCTCTTAGCAATCTGGATGGGAGCCACACCCACCAGGATGCTGAGACACTGACTCACAGTCTACAGGCCACACCCACCAGGATGCTGTGTTACTGAAGCACCCTCTACAGGCCTACAGAGACCAGCTAGAAAAGGAGGCCCCAGCCTAAGGAGGTCCCTGCAGGTTTCAATGTGGGCCATGATCCTTAAAGAGATAAGAATGAAAACCCAGTGTAGATTGACTGGTTTTACAAAAAGGAAGCACGTGACATTCAAAGGGGCATGACACCGCTTATCCCAGTGACAAAGCATTGCATGTGGCCACAGAGTGAACAACAGCAGCCATCAGCGACTTAGTGTCTAAAGCAAAGATGTTATGCATAGCCTTGTCTAAGGAACTGGTAATAACACTGCTAAGCATTAACTTGGACTTTCAAAATATATTGACAAAAAAAGACAGACCAGCCTGAAATCATACTATATGGGCCAAAATTTACTACGTTTAAGCTGGCATACATAGGTGTATAGTTGTAAAAATCAGGACAATCTCTTCCCTGAAAGTTCAAAGCTTCAAAAGTTGAAAGAACTGAGTTGGATCCTGATGTAAAAAAGTTTGAAAAATAAAGTAAAAATTATACAATTTAAGATTTAACTGTTTTCCCCTTATACTTATTTATTGCTTAACTTATCTATTTTTGAGATAAAGTCTCACTAGGCAGCTCTGGCTGGCCTAGAATATACTGTGTAGACCAGGCTGGTTTTGTCGTTAAAACATTTTCCTGAATCTATCTCCTGACTACTGGGAAGAAAGCTGTGTGAATCAAGACCTGAAACTTTTGTTTTTTAAAGACAGGGTCTCACATAAAACAATATTTTTGGAATTAGAGCAGTAATAGCTACATAAGGTAGTGAAAAAGACAACCCTGACAAATTAAGCTGGTGAATTTCACTTGTGTGAATTGTATCTCAATAGAGTAAAATCTCTATAATTAATCTCTAATTTTACTCTTTTATTTCACTGACGCTCTTTCTTTACATATGCCAAGAAAAGAAGAAAATTAAGAGTCTGGTTCCTATGCTAGCAAGATTATCTAAAGTTGCTTAAAGTCAAACTTTGTGGCCTGAGTTAAACTCGTGTAAAGCATAAGTTACCAATTCCTGTAAACTTTCTTCTGGCCTCTATATGTGGACTGTTGCATGTAGAGACATTTCCTTCACCATGTGTGCACACATACATGTCCATCCAGAAGAAATGAATACATGCAAAAATATTAAGTCCTCCTCCCTGTGTTTGGTAATGGTGATGCTCTTTCTCTCCTCTTGACATACCAACCCCACTGCACCAGAAAGAACTGAGCTCTGACCTCACTGTTCAGAAAGGCTGGACTCAAAATGAGTTCTGACCCCACTATTCGGGAAGACTGGACTCTTTCCATTTTATCCATTTGTTTCACTTTTTTTTACAAAGGATATTACAATGTAGTCTAAAGTGGTCTGAATTTGCAATATACTCCTGATTGAGCTGTACCTCATGGAATCCTCTTCCCTCAGCATTCTAAGTGATGAGATTGCAAGCATGAACCAAGATGCCCAGTTTTTATCTCCCTAAAAGCAACAGATTGATAGCCTGAGGGAAGACCAATTCTAGATTTTTGTCATTTATATGTTTTCTTAAAAGACTCAAGGATGAAAATGATGAATTTGTCATAAGCTCCTTCTTGACCAAGTAATATACATTAACATTGTGTCAGGAATAGAGGGGTGTGCAGAAAGAGGCATCAAACCATATGAAAGAAGCCAGAGGCTGGGGTTGAGGCTCTGTGATAGACTGCTGACCTAGAGCACACAGTTTCCTGAGTTCTGATGGATCAAACTGTCACCATCTTAACAATGGAAGTACCTTCATTATAAGGCCAAAACAAGTACATTTCTGTTTGCTGCAACTTTCAAGTTGACCATGCTTTAACCTGCTTATAGAATTTGACATGTTCCCCACCCTATGGAGTTTGACTGACATTTTGAATGTGCTCTGATAAGATGTTCTGCCAAGCCGGGCTGTGGTGGCTCATGCCTTTAGTCCCAGCACTGGGGAGGCAGAGGCAGGCGGATCTCTGTGGGAGACCAGCTAGCTCCAGGACAGCCTCCAAAACTACAAAGAAACCCCGTCTCAAAAAACCAAACAATAATGTACTGCCAAGTAATTCTGAAATGTTCAGTCAAGTCCCTACGTAATCAAATTTCTTCTGGAAATCCCTGGACCCTTGAAAACCCCATTGTCCTACTGTTTGGTTTTGTTTTGTTTTGGCTTTAGAAACCCTACCTTCTCCTGTGTTCAATGCTGCTTTCTCAAACCCAGCTTCAGGGAGATATCCCTATCTAACAGAAAATAAAACTTACTTGATTAGACCTAAGAATTTGGGTAATGATCTTTACTCTCTTTCAGTGGGATTAGCAGTTCCATCCTTAGCGTGGCACAAAAAAGGCATGGTGAATCATGCATGACATACCAGCACTCATGAGGCAGCAGTGGGAGACTCTGGAATTCAAGGTCATCCTCGGCTACATTACTGAGTTTGAGACCACCCTGGGTTACATCAGACCTTGCCTCAGCACAAATAAACAAGAAAAGCAAGTTGGAAGAGAAAGATTGGAATCATTTCCCCTATATGATTCCATGTAGCAAACCAAACAGGCAAGAGGGATATGAGGTAAAGAGAAATGGTAGGTGGGTGTTGTGCAAATAACCTGTAAAGGACCAGAAGCTGGGTGACGACTTATAGGGAAAAACACACTTACTGTGCAAAGCCTGATGCTCTGGGTCCACTGGGTGTATCCTGATCCGGTCCCTGTGTCTTATCTCCCTGGAATAGCTATTCTTGATGGTCAGCTTAACCTCATCTGGAATAAACTTTCAAGAACTAGAAATTTGTATTACATTGATAAATGACCTGTGTAGCATGTATAGTATGTTTTAACGAAATTGATCTCAAATTTGTATCAATATACAAAATTTGTATATGATATACAAAAGTCAAATCCAATGTAAAATATTTAAAACTAGTAGTTGCCTTTTAAAAGTAGATTCAATAATCTCCCTGTTATCTTATTTCTATATCCTCCCCTTTTCTTTTCAAATTAGATTCAATAATCTATCCTTTTATCCTATCATATCTGTATCCTCTTTTTT
Source organism: Cricetulus griseus (assembly GCF_003668045.3). Lineage (NCBI taxonomy): Eukaryota > Metazoa > Chordata > Mammalia > Rodentia > Cricetidae > Cricetulus > Cricetulus griseus. The sequence continues at coordinate 102,480,286 of NC_048598.1, read as the reverse complement.
CTTTTCAAAACAAGAACCCCAAATCTCATCTCCTTTGTTTAACCTATTTCCTGACCATTACTAGTAACAACTTCTAACCAATTCCCCCTAAACAATGACAAATACCCATAACCCAGTGAAAGACCAAAAACCCCCTACCCCACCTCTTGGGAATGTGGGCATAGTGTTCTTAAGTTTACTTCATGATGCCTGAGAGTGGAAGCATCTTTAGGGGATGCTGAAAGGATAATTTGGGTTCACTGTCAAGTCCTAGGGGAGGTAGCTGCATCCTTTGTTGCTCGGTCTCTGCATAATGGGAAAGTACAGGTCTTGTCTCAAGTCCTGGCTAGAGTAGTCTATGAGCTGGATCATCTCAGCAGGCCACCTCAAAATTGTTCTGAGCAGTTTGTAGTCCAAAGCTGGACTTTAGTTGGTGTTTTTCAGCTTAGTGGTGTTAGCATAGTCCTGGTGGAATCATCATTGTGGAGCCCCCATCGTCCTTTTGGAGACCTCAAAGTTTGCTGTTGGGCATGTTCACTACAGAAAACTGATAGAGACTCAGACCCTAAATCATGTACAGGAGTGTAGATAACACCTTTTTCTAGTATTAGCTAATACACGCTATGACCGTTAGTATCATGACAAAACTTTAAAATATATATATATGTATATATGTTTATATGTATATATATATTAACCTTCTAAATTTTTAGATAATATTTATACTTCAAGAAAAGCGCAATAAGTCAAAATAAAACCAAAGGATTATGAGAGTAGTGGCAATAAGATATTCCTTTAATTTTTGTTTTTCTTCTGTCCCATAGCAGGTGGATCTTCTGACATGAGACAGAGATATTGGATTTTACTTTAACAAGCATGCTTGGGTTTTGAGAAGGAGAGAGCCACACTCCGACTCCAATGCCAGTTTTAATCTTTAATTGGACTGAGACTACAAAAAGACCATTTGCATTATATGTCTGTAGAGAAAAGCAGAAAGAAACATTTGGAAAGATTTATGAAATTGTATGCTGTTGGAAAGGTGATATACCAATAGGCCAATTTACTCCTTTTCTTAGGACATTTTTTTTCTATAGGTGATTTGTCCCTTATCTTCAAATGTCTCATTTGTCCAGTGGTCTTCAGATTCCTTAGCTGGATGACTTTATTCTCCTGAAAAGACAAAAATAAAGCCCTTCCCCAACCCTAACTTTGGGTTCCTAACCTAATCTTTATCAATATTGATTTTTGCTTTCTCCTGAAATTTTCGCTTTACCTTCTAAAGGTATTCTATCATCCAGAGCAGTATTGTTTTTACAATTAGGTTTTTAAAATTGCTACAGGAAGGAGTTTCCTCTCCAATGACATTAAAAAACTGAACTGAATTTGGAATAAGGACCTGTGAAAAGCCCCTGAAGGAGTTTTCTGATGGCTAAGTGTTGCCCTGAAGATCTCTTGTTGACCTACATTCTTTAGTCCAATGCCACCTTTGCCACACCTTCTGCATAATCCAGAAGGGGAGGGCATTCTGTTTGGATTATACTTAGACAAACATCATTTCTAGGAATGCACTGTTTATGGTCCCTTTTAAGGTGACCTTGTTTGCACAATTAAAACACTTCACATTTTGATTTTTCTTCAAACTTCTGGAAATCAGATGTCCTATCCATGCATCAGCATGGTCATGAGATTTAATATTGATTGTATCTCAGACCCATTCCTCTAAGGGTCCTGACCTTGCCTAATTATCCTTTTGCATTGAAAATTAGCATTTTAAAAAGCCAGAGTTTCAATTATTATTTGTCTAGCTTCTGAATCAGGTGGCATTCTATTTACTACTGATGTCCATCTTTGCAAGAAATCTGTGAAGGCTTCCTTTGGGCCCTGTATAACTTTAGTAAATGATTCGATTTGCCTTCCTACTTCTCCAGTTCTGTCGCAAGAATTCAGGGCTGCAGCAAGGCATAAAGCCAGGGCATGATCATCATATAGAGATTGCCTTTCTGTAGTAGCATAATATCCTTCTCCAAGAATTTCATCTTTAGATTTCCAACCCTCTAACTTTACACCATTGTTCAACAGTCTTAGCCTCTTCTATGAACCAGGTACTCTATTGTAGTTGTGTACCAGGCTCTAAAACAGCATTACCAAATTCTATTCAGTCTTTAGGGATAATTCTATTATAAACTGTCCACAAGTTCAGCATATGCTTCACAAATGGTGAATCTATGCCATATGAGACTACTGCTTCCTTGAGTCTCCTTAACATTGGCACAGGAGTCCAATCAGCTCTTACAGAGCCTCTGTGAGGCAATTCCTGTATGTTTCTTGGATATATTAAGGTTGGTTGTTTGAAAACCTTATGCTGCTCCTCTCTAACCTCATGATGTAATGCTGAACTTGGTTCTCCTTTAAATTCTTCTGTCTGGATTTGAATATCTCTATGATCTGCTTTAATAAGTTTCTCTAAGGCCTATATCTTGGTACTCATATCAACCAACTTTTTAGAGAGAAACCAAGAATTATCAAAACAACAACAAAGATTATCACAATGTACCAATACAGCTCATTTATCAATATAATGCAAATTTCTACTTCTTGAGAGTTATTATTACCAACTGTTTAGGATAATAAGGAAATGCAGGTTAGTAATTAGTCATCTATTACAATCAAACTTATAGTCACATTAGGTGTGAATTCAAGGTCAAACAGAGATATTTTAGAAAGATGGGTCACCTTCAAACACTTCAGAGATTTACAGTATATGGCATTTAGAATATTTTAATAGCATGGGTTCTTTCTTATGGCAATGAAACATGTCTGTTCCTGGCAGCACCAGTCTACTTCAGAGAAGATGATGGGCCTCAAAGAAACTCCACATGGAGTTTGCTTTCTTTGTGGCAAAGGTAGCCACTTGACAAGAAAGTGCCCTTGCCTCAACTTCTGACAGTATGCTGTCCAAATTGGGCAATTAGGACACAAAAGAAAGTGACTGCAAAACCTTGCCAAGACAAGGTAGGACAGTCCCTCAAAAGTCCTGCTTCACACAAAAGTCTGTCAGATATGCTAGGTCTATAGGCCAAAGATGGATACCCCAGTGTTGCAGAGAAACCATGCATGACTGTTCAGGCAACCAGCTGCTTTTGCCATTTCTTACATTATTTGGAAGTTGCTTGTTTGTGCTTCCTACTTACTCAGTTAATATTATTTCCTTCTCAGATCTGACGAAGTTGAAGACTAGATAGTTATAATTATAGTTTTCCTTGTTTACCAGATGCAGAAAAGAAACACACTAAAGATAAGTAAAGTGTAAAATGTTGAGATACATTAAAAGATAATTATGTAATGCAAATTAGAATAGAAAGTGAATTAGGTTCAAGACTCTGGACTCACCAAGATAGGATGTCTAATGGAGTATTTTCTCTGAGTTTGTCAAATACAAATGGACTAGACATTGTTGATGTATTTATTACCAGTATATATTGCATATAGTTATTGTACTTACTGTAAATAATTTTCCTTTTATTAGTTATAACCTTTCTGTACTAGACAAAAAAGGGGAATTGTTGTGATATATTGTTTATGATCTAATAAAGCTTACTGAAGATAGCCACAGCCATAGAGGCCAGGCAGTGGTGATACACACCTTTAATCCCAACAGTCACACTAGTTAGCCATAGAGGCTGGGCAGTGGTGGTGTATGCCTTTAATCCTAGCACTAGAGAGTTATATAAGACAAAAGCTCAGAGTTTCATTCGGGCATTCATTCAGTCTTCAGCACTCAGTCTCCAACCACTCTGAGGACAGGATTGCCCAGATTTAGTAGAGGTGAGAACTCTCTAGTGGCTGGCTGCTTTACTTTTCTGATCTTCAGCTTGAACCCCAATATCTGTCTCTGACTTTTTTATTTGTACTACAAACATAGTGTGACAAACTTAAGGAGATAATTATCCTGGTTCACCAGTTGTGAATGGCAATTCTTTTAGTGACACTGTACATGAAACTTTTGACAGTATGGAAAAAATAAGGAAAGTGATGATGCCAGTTGGTTGTCTGAATAAATTGGCAAAAGATAGGGATGAACTCTGTGATAACATTAACCAACTACTAGCATCTCAAAATATGTGGAAGGACAAATATGAACTTGGTGAGGAAACTGAACAATTCTAGATTCTTATAAACAGTTTAAATTTTTCTAATTTTGCCCTGGATGAGAATCTTCAGGTTGTGGAATATCAAACTGAAGCCCTCCTTATAAAGTCGGCTGAATTATAGCGAAAATACAAGTCTCAGTTATGGAGTGTCTTAGTGGATAAAGTAAAGGCCTAATTTGGTAAAGAATGGGATCCTTTAACATGGGAGGAGGGTGTGTGGAGAGGCCCAACTGAAGCTTAGAACTTTGAACCCTCAGATTCTCAAGTGTTTACCTCAAATAAGTAGTACCCTCAGTCACACTCCCTGAATTATTACCTTTTTTCATTTTTGACTGAGGCCATTACTCTTCATTGTCTGTTAAAATACCAGTAACTTTCTCTGAAGAAAACATCATTTGAGACTGATTACCCTCAGGGCCACCAATAGTTGTCTCTAAACTGGACTTAAGACAAAGGAGGATCCTAGAAATTGTTGTCCATGAGACAATGCACCCCACTGAAGAACTTTAGTAAGTTTTCATCCAAGGCTGGGGAATGTGTGTGGGAATGCATTTTAAGCATGTGGTATAATGGTGGAAGGAACATAAAACTAGATCAGACTGAGTTTACTGATCTGAGAGAAAGGTGCCATGTGACAGAACTTGGGTGGAGGTGTTTTATTGAAGGAAAGTGAATGGGGAAGGGGAGGAAAGGGGAGACCGGCCTCTGGGAACAGAAGCCACAGAAGAGAGGCAGAAAGGAGGGGGCAGAGAAGCAGGAAGAGAGAAAGTGAAAGATGGGAGGTAGGCAGGGTTCTTTTAAAAGGGAAGATATGTATGTGCACAGGTGGTGCTCTTCGTGGCTGCAGCTGAGGATGTATCCTGTCAGAACCCCAAGGGCAGGCCAGTGCAGATGCCTGAACACTAACACTGAGGGAAATTGCAATGCTAGAGTGGGCACACTGCATAACATGCAACTCCACAAAGGAAAGGCCCAGACAGCATCCCCTTCGCTAACCCTACAAGATGCAAAATGGCGTGAGGGCCACCAGAACATCTGAAATGTTTTATTTTGCCCTTTTCATTGGGCCAGACATTAGAGGTGGAGAGAGTACTGAACAGTTGGATGAATTAAATGCAATGGGTTTAATTAGGTCTGTGGTAGCAGGGCCAGGTGGCAGCATTGATTGCCAAAGACAGGTGATCATAGTTATCACAATGGGCAGCAGAGACAAAGTAAAGTCCATAATGGCCCAACCTATAATGATCAGCACAGGCAAAGTGATTATTTTGGCAACATGATTCATGTTGACCTTTTGTTACTGGATAATCAATCATAGTGTTTCCAGGAATAAAGTAGATAAGAAACTGGTCAGACTTGTTTGGTTTGGATGAGCAGAAATGCTCTCTAACACATGAAAGGGGAGCTGCATTGCCTTGGACACTGCAAAGTGTCTGGGAAGCAGATTCATGGTTCGAGACAGTTCTCTTTTTTTTGACCCAGAACCCTCGAATAAAGGGATGTCAACATTCCCTTGAGGAAGGACCTTGATAAGGTATCTAAAATTTTTACTGTTACCCTTCCCCAGGCTACCCCTAAAGGACCTATGTCCTTTTACAATGGCAATAGTATGCTGGGGGAAAGGAAGTAATCAGACTTCTTGGAATATATTGGAAAGTGACTCTGAATTAACACTGATTCTGGAAGATCCCAAAAACATTGTGCCCTCCAGTTAAAGGAGAGGCTTATGGAGGTCAAGTAATAGATGGAGTTTTGGATAAAGTCCAGCTTACAGTAGGTCCAGTGGGTTTGTAAACTGATCCTATGGTTATTCTCCAGTCCCAGAATATATAATTGGGGTAGATACACTTAGAAATTGGCAGAATTCTCTCATTGGTTCTCTAACATGTTGAGTAAGGGCCATTATGATTAGAAATGCTACATGAAGCCTTAGAGTATCCTCTGACAAGGAGAACAGCTCCACCACAAGGGACTTGAAAGATGCAGAGTGGTGGCTTGCACCACATCTCCCTTTAACTCTTCTCTGGCCAGTGCTGTAGACAGATGGATCGTGAAGAATGACAGCTGACTATTCAAAACTCAATCAGGTAATGACTCCAAATGCAGCTGCTGTACCATATGTCCTTCTTTGATCACTTGAACACATCTCCTGGTGTAGTATAGATAGTATTGAACTGTCAAGTGGCTTTTTCTCGGTGTCTGTTCACAAGGACTACAAAAAAGCAATTTGCTTTCAGTTGGCAAGGCCAGCAGCATGGCTTTACGGTTTTACTTCAACAATATGTATGTTACCTCTACAATACTGTCTCATAACTTAGGTAGAAGTGATCTTGATCGTATGTCTGTTCTACAAATTGTCACATTGCTGCACTACATTTATGATGATACATTGAATGGACCAAGTGGACAGAATTGATTAACCACATCAAACTCGTTGGTGACAGAACGTGAACCAAAAGATGCACCCCCCCACCAGTGGGGGACATGTGAAGATATCCATCTAAGGTGAAGGATACATTTATTGGGCCTGTTTGGATTCTGAAGTCAGCACATTCCTCATGCGAGTTTGTTTGTCTGATACATATACCAGGTGGCCTGGAACAGTAGAAGGTCCAGGCTGTTGTGCTGGCTGCTCTACCATCTGGACCATATGATCGATCAGCCCGATGGCACTTGACATGTCAATGACAGATTAGGATGTGATTTGGAACCTTTGGTTGCCCCCTATAGGTGAATCACAAATAAGACTTTTGAGATTTCTAAGCAAGACTCTACCATCATCTTCAGACAACTGTTTTCCTTTTGAAAAACAGCTTCCCTCTACTGTTGTGCCTTAGAAAAAAGATGGACTTTTTTTTGCAACCTGAGCTGCCCATCATGAGCCTACAGCAATCTATTATCAAATAAATCATCATGCTTTACATTTAAACGTGTTAAAATAGTTGAATTAAAATCTTAGTAAACTTGTGAGGCACTGCTACCCAGTGAATGCAGCTTCCAGATGTCACCATCTGCAACAGTCACATTTTACCACACCACAATACTGTCTTCTTTGCTTCCATCAGTCCTGGTCCAAGGTTTCCTGGGGGAACTGGACAAGGAGGGAAACAAGGGATAATGCCATGCACTCAGAGAAATGGTAGAGACTTAAACCTAAGCTTATAAGCGTCACAATGTTTACTTTCTTCTTAGATGGGTTAGGAAGGGTTATATTAAAGATGCCTATTACCCAGACAGGGGGACTGGATCCACCCTAATTCTGGTAAATATTTGCTTGCTTCCTTTGATCTCTTTCTTCCTCTCCTCTCTCTCTCTCTCTCTCTCTCTCTCTCTCTCTCTCTCTCCCACTCTCTCAATTTCATTCACTCTCTGTCTTTTTCTATAGGGCTTTTTCTACTTAGGATATATTCCTTTCATGGTTTATATTGTGCTCACCACCCTCAGGCCTTATATTCAAATATTAGGTATAACAGTAGGATGTGTGCCCTTGTGGGAGTATTGTGTTCTTGTTTATTAAGATGTGTCACTGCAAATTGTATCTGAGGTTTCAAAAGACCAGTGCAAACACTTCTGTTCGCACAGCATGCCTGTGTATCAATATGTAAATCTCAGTGCCAAACCTGCCCACTGTAATTCTGCCATTCATGATGTGAACTAATCCTCTGTCACTGTAATCAAATCTCAAATTAGAAACCTTAAGCATAAGAATCACCTTGGTCATAATGTTTCTTCACAGCAATAGAAAAGTCACTAAGCCAGATTGTCTGTGTAATATTTTGGTGTATTGTCTCTCTGTATTGTGTCCATGTCCTGTGATGTTACCTAAGGCTGAATTAAAGAACAATGGACTGTCTTGACCAAACACAGTCCATGGTACAGTTATTACTGATGACTAGTTCAGGTCCATGGTGAAAAAGAGCAACAATTGGGGGAAGAAACTAATGAAACCTAAAATGGTTTGGAAAGGAAAACAGCACTAGGTAGTTCTAGAGGGCAGTCACTGCTGAAACAGAGCAGTAATTATCAGGGAGGCTAGGGCCATTCATGCGAAGGCACCTGCTTTTCTTTGGGATTACAGAAAAGTTGTTGTAGTAAGGGAACTGTCCATCCAGCCAAGCATTTAAGAATGGAAAGAAAAGGAAGGTGATTACTAGTCCCAATCCAACTTCATATAGACTCTGCTGCTGCTGGGTGTCATTGAGACCAGATGCAGTCACAGCTAGAGCCCTGGGTAGCAGTGCCATCTATGTGCTTCTTTGTTTGTGAAAGAAGAAAGATACAACATTTAAAAGTCATGGATTTGTCCTCTGTGCTTCAGTTTACCAGTGTTTCAGGCATCTCTTTGGAAGAGTCCAATCCCAAGTAAGTACCCCGTGAGAGTTCACTGCATGAATCTGTGATGATGAAGCCTGGGTTGCATTTTGAGACCATAACATGTTGAGATACCCCAGCTTTGAGACACCTGCCATGAAAAGCTTCGTGTAGGGAGTGGAAGTAGCATGTGGGCTCGAGAGGGAGAGAGAGACAGAGACAGAGAGAGACAGAGACAGAGAGACACACAGAGAGACAGAGAGAAACAGAGACACAGAGACACAGAGACAGAGAGAGATAAGAGACAGAGAGACAGAGACAGAGAGATGTTTGAGAAGTTGCAGAAAGAGCCATCTCAGCCCTTTGAAACTGAAGCCCCAGTGTCTGACACTGAGCTGCAGGATTTGGTGTTTGCCCTGCAGGGTTTCAGTGTTGTCTTGGTCCAATAATTTCTTACTTCTTTGAAAGGGAAATGTGTATTCTGTGCCATTGTGTGTTGGGCATATGTAATTTATGTTTTGATTTTATGACATTAAGACACTGCCTTGATTTTCAGAAGAAACTTCGGTCACTGGAACAGTGCTGGGAGTGTCACCCATTACGGAGATCTTTGAAGCTCTGCTGCAGCGCCTTCTCTGCAGGTCTGGGGCCCTTCTGTGTCTAAGATGAAGTCTGGGAAGGGAGCGCGCGTCGGTTCACAGCAGCCAATCAGGGCTCGGGACGGGACTGCCGGTCAGAGTGGGGGCGGGCGCTTCCGGTCCGCCCGCTCGCCCGCCCGCGCTGGACTCGGGAGACGTTCTTGTCGTGGGAGCCGCGCTGTGACCGCTGCCGGAGCCGCGAGGACGGCGGGCGAGCTCGGAGGCCGCCATGGTGAGCGAGGGGCCGCCGTGCGCGCGCGGGGAGGAGCGTGGGAGCCGCTGGGTCCTCCCGGGGCTGCGGGAAGCGGCGGGCGCCGGCCGTGAGGTCACGTGAGGCCCCTGCTGTCCCCGCGGCCGGGTCCTGAGGCCTCCGAGTGACTTCCGGCGGAGGCTGCGCAGAGCACGGGGTGGGGGCTGCGCGTGGGAGTTCCGCGGTGTGACGTCACCACGCAGCGTGCGCGCAGGCGCCGCTCCCGCCGTGGCCTCCGCAGGCGGATTTGCAGAGTTCTCTGCGGTCTTGTGCAAGTCCCGCCCTTGGCACTGAACGTCCAGGTGCAGATCCGTCTGCGGGCGGCGCGGTGCTGTGCGGGGGGCTCTGTGACAGGAGCGTCCGCACCTAGATGCCGGGGTGGACCAGCCGCCGGCGTCAGGGAGGCCAGACTTAAATCCCCTGCATGAGAATCTAGGGATGATTGTGAGCCACCATGTTAGTGCTGGGAACCAAACCCAGGTCTTCTACAAGAGCAATAGTGGTGTTAACAGCTGAGTCATCTCTCCAGTCCTCACCGTGACAGGTTCTCAAAACCCTATATATGTTCGCATGCACAGGTATATGCTGAAAAGACAGTGTTAAGAGAGTTGTGATTTGCTTAAAAATCTGACTTTGGGGGCTGAAAGACAACTCAGTAGGTGTGCTGGCTAGATTTGGTCAGCTTGACACAAGCCAGAGGCAATAGGGCCCATCCCACTGTGGTTGGTGCCACCATGGGCAGGTGCTGCTGAATTCTATAAGGAAGCAAACTGAGCAAGCCATGAAAGCAGGAGGGTTGTGAGCAGCATTTCTCCAGGTTGACAACATACATGAGCCTATGGCTATAAATGTTAGCAAATCTGTTCCTGGCCTGCTCCACTTAGACTGTCAGACAGAGCTGGAGAGTGTGCTCTAAGGTTGTCTTGATCCCAGTGTGTGGCTCCACAGTCCATTAACATCACTACTGCCCTGAATCCACTCCTCAATTCTTGAGTGAAAGGTTTGTAGCCTAACTCAGTGCTAAATGTACCCATTTGAGTCACAGAGTGGGTGGTCCATGTCAGTAACAGGAAAAGGACTTGTGAGTGGAGCATGGTTTCTCCTTTCAGCAGACTAGAAGGAATAGTTCATTGTATACATGGCAAGGGAAAACAGGCTAGGCAATGGCTAGATTCCAAGTTGTTTAGGACAGTGAGCTGCAGGGGTCTCAGAAGAACAATCTGATAGAACAGGGTGAGTGACTTTCTGTGTATTTTCCCAATCTGTATTAATTCATGAATGAAGGAAAACCAAAGTAGTAGATATACAAATTGGGGCAGTTACCTCAAGCCACAGAAATTTCCAATTGGGCAACTCTCTCATGTTGGTAAGTGCAATCCTAGTTGTCTCACATCAGTGGGTAAGAGGATTGAGACACGGGGCATTTGGCTATTGCTTGCTTGTCAGCATACAGTTCTCAGCAGCTAACATTTTACACAGAGGTCACATAGTCAGTTATTTATGACATTCCCTCTATCAGGTGATAACCTCCTCTATTTCATAGTAGAGATAGGTGTTCTTTTAGTTTATTTTTACCTCTTGTTTGTTTTTTTCAAGAAACACTGTTTCTCTGTATTGTTTGGGAGGTTGTCCTGGAACTCACTCTGTAGACCAGGCTGGTCTCGAACTCACAGAGATCCGCCTGCCTCTGCCTCCCAAGTGCTGGGATTAAAGGCGTGTGCCACCAACACCTGGCTATTTTTACCTCTTTTAAACACTGGTTGTTGGTGTTGTGTTACTGTGACAAGACACCATGACCATGGCAACTGTTATAAAGGAAAGCCTTTAATTGGGGCTGGCTTACAGTTTCAGAGGTTTAGTTCATTGTCGGAATGGTGAGGAACACTAGCACGCATGCAGACATGGTCCTGGAGAACTGCTTGAGAGTTCTACATTCAGATCCTCAGGCGGCAAGGAGCAAAGGCCATTGGGCCATACTTGGGCCCTTGAAACCTCAAAGCCCACTTGCAATGACACACTTCCTCCAGCAAGACCACACATACTCCAAGAAGGCCACACCTTCTAATCCCTCTCAAATAGTGACACTGTCTGATGACTAAATATGGAATCATAAGGGCTTGTGCGGGCCATTCTCATTCAAACCACTTCTATTCTCCAATAGCTCCGAGTTATTAAGAACTTTATTCGTGGTTGTGGTGGCGAACACCTTTAATCCCAGCACTCAGGAGGCAGAGGCAGGTGGATCTCTGTGACTTTGAGGCCAGCCTGGTCTACAGAGCAAGTTCTAGGGCAGCCAGGGATACACAGAGAAACTCTGCCTCAAAAAGCCTAGAAGTAAAAAAGAACTTTATTTAAAATTTCTGAAGTAATTGTTCATTTATTTATTTTGAAAGCAATGTACCTTGTAGCCCAGGCTTCCCTGGTATTGTGTTGTTGATGGAAGTTTCTGTCCCTCCCAGTCCCACAGCTGTTTAGTCCCAAATAAACACAGAGGCTTCTATTAATTATAAACTGTTTGTCCAATGGCTCAGGCTTCCTATTGACTAGCTCTTTGTTAATTATTAACCCATTTCTATGAATCTGTGTATTTCCATGTGGCTTCAGCTTACCCATGATGCCCAGGCCTCTTCTTCCTTGGCAGCTACATGGCCTCTCTGACAACTGCTTCTCTGCCTTTTCTCTTCCCATCATTCTCCTAGTCTGGTAGCCCCGCCTATACTTCCTGCCTAGCTACTGACTAGTCAGCATTTACTCATCAACCAATAAGAGAAACATTCACAGCATACAGAAGGACACCCCCCCCACTGTGTCATTGAGAATTGCCGTGAATATCTAAACATGCCTCTGCCACCCGGTACTGGGAATACAGGTGTGCAGGTTAGTGAGAAGGAGAAAAACATGAAAAAAAATTGTCCTCATACAGCCCAGGCTTTTGTTAGGGATTTGCTAATGTAGAGGAACCTGTGGAAGAATCTGAATCCATTGCCTACCTGCAAGCTGATATAGTCACAGCAGAGAAAGGGTTCCAGTTTTGTCTGCAGTTGAAATTACCAGTGAACAATAGCTAGTAAGTTTTAAGTGATTGACAGATGTACTGATAAATGTTTATGTAGGGGGTCCACAGACCAGGGTAATCAAGAATTTGGATAAAGAAGTGAATTTCTTTCTAGAAACCGTATTACTGTAGTTCAACCAGAACGGAAGAGCTGGACAAATTGGCGAGGACCCACCTAACTGGCCTGTTATTTTTCTGGCTGAAAACGTACAGCCCAAGAGAAAGGGTTTGAGTTATCCTTGGTGTGCCCAAACATAAATTGTCAGTCCTTTTGCACATGGGGCATAAAGCTTGTTTCAATGTTTTAAAATAATTTGGAGTAATTATAATTCCATCATTTGGGCTTTCCCTTTCCTCTCTCCCAGCCCCCTCCCCCCTAAACTCTTCCTTACCTTTAAATTCATGGCCTCCTTTGTATTCCTACTTGAATTTGACCTATAGTTGCTTAAAAGCACCCTTTCCTTCAAACTCACTAAGATGGCTGTACTCTGTCCTATCTTTGAATAAGAAACTGCAATAGGAAGAGAATATACCTGTTTAATTTTTGGTTGTGAGCCTAGCCTTTAAAGGCTGAGCCATCTCACCGGCCCACTGTACCTGTTTAATATTACTTGACTAGACAATATCAAGACAGGCCCTAGTACATAAAACTAATTATTGTCTCTGTCTCATTAGTGTGACTTCAGGTGAGTGTCCCTGCTTTGTGGGGTTTCTAGGTTTAGGCATTGACTTGTCTCCATTTAATTTTAGACCTTCATACAGCCAGAGATTCTGTCTTCTTGACCACAGAGCTTTATTAGCCTTCATTACTACTTTCAACTTTGCTCCTTTCTAAAGTCCCTAGAATCACTTAGCTCAGATATCACAGCTCCCAAAACTCTTTTGGCTTCACTTTTGGCTTCACTGACCTCTGGTAAGAATGAAGCTGGCTTTTTGTCAAGGAAGCTACTGTTTCCTTTTGCTTAAGGACTTTTTACCTTAACCCTATCCAGTTTTTACCTCCTGCTCTTATCTCACCCACTCTGAAGAACTAACCATCCCAGGATTGGAGAAACAACTGATCTGGCTTCTTTCAACTGTATCTGGTTTTTCAGGTGGCAGTACTGAGGCATCCCACCAAGGGTTCTCTCTACTACATCCCAGCTGTTAGATGTAGAGAGGAAAGTGGGTTCTTGGCTGGTGTTTTGAAGGGATTAAAATGCCCAGAGTACATTAGGCTGTCTTTATAGACTCACAAGAGGCCCTTCTATTAGACTCCTGGTTTTCTAATGTCCTCTAAGGTTATTCTCCAGAGCTATGAGTACACCATCAGCTTTCATGCCCTTTGATAGCTCTTGTATGAGCTAAAAATCAGCGTGATGCCCTTCCCATGTGGCTTCATCACTTCATATTTATGTTAAAACAATACTGGCTGGTCTCCTTTAGCTGTAGGTGCTTCAGTGCACACCTGATGTTTTACATCTTTTTATCATGAAGAAAATATTAGTGAGATGCATTTGTCTATGTAACATCTCCTGTAGACTTGCACTTAAGGTCTGTGGAGTATGATCCCTTGATTGTTACCATTTCCCTTATTCTTTGGTGAAACTTTCCTCCTGAGTGCTAAAGACTATGCTGAGTGCTGAAGACTATAAGAAAAGTGGAACTTTTCTTATTTACTGTCAAGACCAGTTGTGCAACTGACCCTCAGGTGTCACAGGGGCTTGAGAGGACCCTCAGGCTCCTATAACCTTTTTTGTACCACTTTCTCCATCAATGTGAGGATGAGTCAAAGCCTTGCTTGACAAACTGGTTTCCACTGAAATCTGAATTGACCCTCCTTTTGGTAGACTTGACAATGTTTTGAATTCATTGAGTGGGGTCTCCCTGCTCTCCAAATTTACAATCTGTCAACCCCTATTATGTTTCTCAATGTATCCCTGTCATATTCTCAATCTAAATAGAAGTCGAACATGAAATGACTCAGACTGAATTCCCCTCTTAGAGATGACTTTCTATAAGTCAGGCTGCCTAGTTAGAAAAGGTACAGTATAGTTAATCATATGCAATGTGGGATTAAGTATTCATAGTTTAGAGACTATAGGGCACAAAAAAAAATCTAAATTAACTAAGAATTAGGATGTTCTTTTCCCAAAGCTTGTTTATTTCAAAGAAAACAGAAAATTAAAGTAAAGCAAGGGTTCCCAGGACATGCTTAAGGAGATACAAGAATGACGTCAAAGTGGAGCAGAAGAGTCCCAAGTGTCTTTGGAAAACAGTAGGCATGGATGTTGCAAGATGGTGTTGGGAGCATGACATGAGGCATTAGGACCCAGCGTAGCCTGTGTCTGCAGCCTCCAGCTGTCCTAGCTGCTCATTGGCAGCAGCTTGTCTAGCATCCTGCCATCTATTCTCTTGATTCTCTTGGGATGTGTATTTTCCCAAGACTGGCTCTAGGCTAATGCAAATTCGAATGAGCCTTCCAATTCTTACCATTATAGAGGATTAAGAACTTCTTTGGATTCCTGACTAGTGTTGAAGACATGTGGCTAAGAAAATACCTTACTTCCCTGTCTAAGCCAGTAAATACATTAGACAAAGCAATGTATCAAAAATGCAGCAAACACACCATGGAAGTCCAATGCCACCTTATTGGTATAAGTGGGTTAATGCCCTGAAGGCTCAGCACACCAGGTTTATGGGTATCACCATTTTGGATTGTGCCGTGCAGTTACAGTAACTAAGAAGTCACATGGCATCCAGTTCTCTCACAGCATCTTGTACGGTGGCAGCCGGGCAGCGCAGCTCTGTGACGGGGTTCAGCGTCGCATGCGCCTCGGCCAAGGCGGAGCCCAAGCGCCCTTCCGCGAGAATGTCTGCCAAGCCCAGCCCTGCCAACGTGGACGCGAAGCTGAAAAAGTGCAAACAAATCACCAGACAAAACAGTGCCAACAAAAGGGAGAGCTGAGCAAAGGGCAGACAGGCTGAAGCGGCTCACCTGCAAACTACAGATCTGCCTGCAGAAAACGGAGAGACAGAGAACCAGAGTCCAGCCTCTGAGGTAGAAGAGAAAGAAGCCAAGTCTGACTCACCATCCATCATGTCTGTCAGTGGTTCATGCCTCCCTTCATGTACAATCCAGAGGAATATTTTTATCAACTATTTTGTAAATGTTTTTTAGTAGCTCTAGAAATTTTTTTAAGAGGTGGGAGGAAATCTCATCCCATTTTTTTTTTAAGTGTAAATGATTTTTTTTTTTAAAGAGGTTAAATCATTTGCTGGTTGTTTATTTTCTGGTACAACCAGAAAATAGAAGGCTCAATCAGGAGCGACTGGGACTGTCGTGGGGGGGGAGAGAGGGCTAATTTTATATCCTACAGCATAAAGCATACTAAGTGTTTGGAGTCTTGGTCATGCATTTGTGTATGCAATATTTTCAGTTACATCTGGTCTCATGTTTCTAGTTGAACTGTTTCCTAAAAAAAATCACTCCTCTGCCTCCTCCTGTCAGAACTGTTTCTGATGGTCATGGTGTCCATTTTCCTAACACTTGTGATAATATGCTGTGAAAGACGGGCATTTTGAGTATGTACTGTATGTGGCATAAAATTGTGAGGCAGGGGAATTGAGGATTGTGAGCATTTGAGTGTTATGTAAGGTCTTAAGGAAAACTTAAGACAGCCACGTGTGAGGCTGGAACATCACTGAAATAAGTTCAAAGAGAAACAACATGTGATCTTGGGGTACGTGAACACAATGTATGACTCTTCAGAGATTGGGTGCATGTGTTGAGAGTTGAAATGTCTGTGTACTCTGCTCCTCAACCAATAAATCAAAGTTGTGAGAAAAAAAAAGTCACATGGCACTTAACTTTTTTAACTGAAACCATTAGAAAAGATGACAGCCAAGTCACATGGCTGCTTCCATCATGATGAGATCACAAGCCAAGTTGGTAGCAAAGCACAGGGTTGCTATCCTCCAGTTTAAATGTGCAGTGTTACAACCATTTTTCTTTTTTTTCTTTTTGGTTTTTCGAGACAGGCTTTCTCTGTGTAGCTTTGGAGCATATCCTGGCACTTACTCTGGAGACCAGGCTGGCCTGGAACTCAGAGATCCACCTGCCTCTGCCTCCCTAGTGCTAGAATTAAAGGTGTATGCCACCAACACCCGGCCAACCTTTTCTTTAAAATGACATTTTTAAATGACATTTTCAGGACAGTCACTGAGACATTTTGTTTGAGTAATGTTTTAGCATATTATCTGCCTGTATTCTGCCCATCTTGTATGAAACTGAGCAAGGTTGAATGAAAGAGTAATGTACTGATTTCTTCACAAAACAGTCTCTGGCATGGTTATTATTGATGATTCATGCAGGTGCATAGTGAAAAAGAGCAACAAGCAGGGCAGAGAACTAGGTAGTTTCAGATGACTGTCATGTGCTGAAACAGAGGTAACAATTATTAGGGAAATTAGGGCCATTAAAGGGAAGACACCTGCCCTTCCTTGGAAATATAGAAAAGGTGTTGTAAGGGCATTGCCCACCCAACTAAGCTTTTAACTATGGAAGGAAAAGGAAGGTGATTCCTAGTCCCAGAAACCAACTTCATACAGAATCTGCTGCAGCTGTTCCAATTGGACCATGAGTTTTCATGGTATGAATCCATGATGATAAAGTTTTGTTTGCATTTTGAGACACCTGACATGAATAGTTGCATGTACAGAGTGGAATTAGCCAAAGAGTAAAATGTGTGAGGAGCTGCAGAGAGGTACTGAAGTCCCAGATGCCTGATACAGAACTGCAGGATTTGGTGTTTGCACAACAGGGGTTCAGGCTTGCCTTGGTCCAATATTTCCTTATTTCTTTGGAAAGGAAATATGTACTCTATGCTATTGCATGTTGGGCAGTTATAATTAGTGTTTTGATTTTATAAGATGTCATAGTCAAGAGATTGCTTTCAGTGTCAGAAGAAACTTGGGACACTCAAACTGTATTGGGACTGTTACAGAACATGGGAATCTTTGAAGTTAGACTACATTTTGCATCATGGATTGACTATGAGTCTATCATGATGTGTGAAAATATGGTGAGTTGAATTAAAAACCTCCCATGTAGGATGACTTTGTCTCTGGTTTGTAGCTTCCATCAGGGTGCTTATGGAACCTTTAGGAGGAGGAGCCTTTCTGGAGGAAATTATCCTCTGGGGATGGGCTTTGAGTGTTTATATATTCACCACAATATGTCATCTTTTATGTTTTCTGGTGGTTGGAATTGAGCAGCCTTCTCATGCAGCCAGGCCATCACCACCATTACAGACGCCATCCCTAAGTAATATAAAATAAAATATGAATAATTGTTTACCTAGCAAAGGCCTGATATTTCTGCTTTATGTCTTGGCCATGGGTCTGGCTTTTGTACTTGTCAAGCATCCGCTCTTGTGCTGAGCCTCACTCACATCTTAACATCTCAGCCATGGCAGAGGGTGTCGTCTTTTTTCTAGGACGGTGTGTATTCATAATGTAAATCCTGAGTCTCCTGAACCATTGTGTCAATCTTACTTAAGGGTTCTATTACTTCGGTGAAACACCATGACCAAAAAGCAAGCTGGCAGAGGAAACCATTTATTTGCCTTACACTTCCATATGGCTCTTCATTTTTGGAGGAAGTGAAGACAAGAACTTACACTTGTATCACTATACATCAAAGGAAACCAGGACAGGACCTGAAACAGGGCAGGAACCTGGAAGGAGGAACTAATGTAGAGACCATAGAGGGGAGCTGTTTACTAGCTTGCTCCCCATGACGTGCTCAGCCTGCTTTCTTATAGAACTCAGAAGCCCCAGCCCAGGGATGGCATTGCCCACAGTGGGCTGGGCTATCTCTGTCAATCAAGAAAATGCCCTACAGTTTTGCCTACAGCTGGATCTCATGTAGGCATTTCCTCGGTTGAGGTTCCTCCTCTCAGATAATTTTAACTTGTGTGAAGTTTGCATAAAACTAGCCATTACACTTTGGATTACTGGTGGTTAACATTCTCCCTATCTTCCTGTATTTTTTTTTAATTTTCTGTTTTCTTCCCTTTTTTTGTTTTTTTTTTTTCTGTTGTTGTTGTTGTTGTTGTTGTTTTGAGACAGGGTCTCACCATATTAACAACCTTGGCTGTCCCGAAACTCGATCTGTAGACTAGTCTGGTCTCAAACTCATCTGCCTTTCCCTCCCAAGTGCTGGGATTAAAAGTGAACACCACCACCCACCCTGCAAGTTTTTTGAAGGTTTTTTTTTTTTAATGTGCTTGAGTCTTTTGCCTATATATATGAATATGAACTACATGTGAGCCTGGTGTTGACTGAAGTCAGAAGAGCATATTTTCTTCACTTAATATGAAGTTACAAATGGTTGTGAGCCTCTTAGTGAGTACTGGGGATTGATTGAGGTTGTCTGCAAAAGCAACACATTATCTTTGCTGGGTCCTCCGGCAGGTAGGGCTTGGGAAGGGCTAGTCCAGCCAGTCTCTTCCTGGGGCTGAACAGGATGGAGAGTGTCAATGACCCAGGCCCCCTCCTAGTTACCTCAGAAAGAAACACACTGAGTCAGGAGACTTGTCAAAGCAAGATCTCGTTGTATTGTAACAGGCAGGAATTTGTATGGGGTTGAGGTCTGGGATGGGAATCTTAGGATGGGGTAAGGTGAGGAGTAAGGGCCAATAGTATTCCACCAAGCTGGCAGGTAGCTAGGCAGGGGGCAGTCTTACATCAGGCCTTGCTGAGTCACCCCGATGTGGAGGTTACAGGCCAAAAACAGGTCGTCAAACTCTAGCCAGGCTCAGGATCTTACACTGAGCCTCACATCCAAGCCTTTTTAGGTCAAACAATCTTAACTGGTGACCTATCTTTACACTCTATTTTTTTTTTTTTTTTGGTCTGTCAAGACAGGGTTTCTCTGTGGCTTTGGAGGCTGCCCTGGAACAGGAGCCGTAGACCAGGTTGGCCTCAAACTCACAGAGATCCGCTTGCTTCTGCCTCCCGAGGGCTGGTATTAAAGGTGTGAGACACCAGCACCAACACTTTAATTTTTGTATTCAACATTATTCTTACTAATGTATTTGAGAACTTTTTGATATATCAGCCAGTAACTTATTAAAATTTTATTCATTCATAGGAATCTCATAGTAGTCTTACAGTTTAAATTGGGCAGCTGCAGTTTTTCTGAAAGACAAATACAGAACTGAACTGAATGTTTAAGTCTTTGGAGTAATTTTTATTGAGCCCCTGAGTGGTTTCTGTCATTTGTTTGTTTGTTTGTTTGTTTGAGACAGGGTCTCACTATGTATCTCTGTCCTAGAAATTTCTACATAGATCAAGGTGGCCTCAAAATCACAGAGATTGACCTGTTTCTGCCTCTGAATTTTGGGATTAAATGTGTGTACCACCACGCCCATCTTGTTCATTCTTTTTTTTTTTTAATTGGGAATTTCAACACAGTTCTGCTGATGTATACTTGATAATGTTGCTCTGTTTGCATGTCTCTCTGTATACTTGTTAGTCATTTTTCTTGCAATCCCATATCCCTTTCAGTGGGCACAGAAATGGTAGGTGTTATTCTTTTGCTTAAATTAGAAATAAATGCACAAGATGAGATATGAGAACAAGAGATACATTAACCATAGCTTATTATAGGGCACGAAAGCAAGAGGGAGAGAAATGAAAGAACAGAGCAAGGCAGAGAGTAAGAGAGAAGACAGAGAGATACTGCTGCTGGCAAGACAGTAAGAGAGGAGCGTAAGAGAGCCTAAGTGGGTGTCGTCTGTCTTTTAAAGGGTCCTTTACACCTGTGTGCAGACTTAGTTCCCATGGAATCCTGGGCTGACCAGGGTATTGCCCGAGTGGATTCTGCCAGGTAACAGGGGCGGGCCAGCATAATGCCTGAACCGTTCAGTAGGCACCATCCTCCTTTTCTTTTTCCTTCTAAAAATCACTTGGTAACTGCATTTGAAATTCTGTGACATGAAATAAGTGTATGGAGCACACAGAATCATGTAAATATATTCTCAATGAAGTACACTTTTGCAACGCAGTTGGTCTCACCATTTCTATTATGTACAATATGGGATATTTAGGATGCAGTGACCTATGAGGATGTGCGTGTGAACTTCACTCATGAAGAGTGGGCTTTGCTGGATCCTTCCCAGAAGAGTCTCTACAGGGATGTGATGCTGGAAAACTGCAGGAACCTCACTGCTATAGGTAGGAATGCTAGTTTTTGTCACTTTTTATAATATGGAGACAAGCATTTCATTTTTTAATTTTTTTATTCATTATGCATACAACCACATTTTCCCCCTCCTACCTGTCCTCCTGTTCCCCCCACCCCAGCTCCTCCCAAACCCACCACAAATCCACTCCTCTGAAAGGGTAAGGCCTCCCATGGGGAGTCAACAAAGCCTGGCACACTAAGTTGAGACAGGACCAAGCCCTTCTCCCCTGCATCAAGGTTGAGAAAGTCATCCCTCCATAGGGAATAGGCTCTAAAAAGCCAGCTCATGCACCAGAGATAGATCCTGGTCCCACTATCAGGGGCTCCTCAAACAGACCAAGCTAAACGACTGTCACCCACATGCAGAGAATCTCATTTGGTCACATGCAGGCTCCATAACTGTTGGTCTAAAGTTAGTGAGGTCCCATGAGCTGGGACAAGCATTTCTTGATCATTGATGCTCTCGTGGGATTTCAACTATGAAAAAGGAAGAATGCAATGAAAAAATCTAGGATGGTTCCCACGTTCAACAAAGTACTGACTTAAATTTTGCCTAATTTCTAGTAAAATATACATTTTCTGGTACTGTATTTTAGGCTACAAATGGGAAGATCAGAATATTGAAGAACATTGTCAAAATTCTAGAAGACACGAAAGGTAATTTTCATATGCAAGCTGATACATAAGTATCTCTGAAGAAATAGCAATGTGCCCTGAAGCTTTAAAGGAGAGGCAACACTGTAAATAAGCACAGCTTTATGATAATTATTAAATTCTCACAAACCAATGTATGTAACATGAGTTCTAATTTGTCTCAATAATAAAAACCCACAGCCAGATATTGGGGCAAATGTTAAAAGATCAGAGAAAGAAAAGAGCAAGCCACAGCCAACTCTTACCTTCCTAACTTCTCAGCTGAAAGGGCCAAGTTCCTGTCTCCTCCCACCTTATATTCCTCTCTCCACCTAGACATTTCACTTCCTGTCTGTCTGTACAGACATCCAGACCTCTATGATTAACTAGTGGCTAGCTCCACCCTCTGATCTTCAGGAAAGTTTTATTTGTTAGAGTATAAACAAGATGTCACCACATTCCCCCTTTTTTGTTTAAAAATTTAAAAAGGTTAAAACTAATATAAGAAAAACTATATACAATAAGTATAATAACTATATACTGCCCCAGCCAGGAGGGCACCACTCGAGCACGTACTCTGATGTGCTGCAGCACCAGAGAACCTGGTCAAAGAGACACAAGACATAGACAGCAAGACAGGCTTTCTGATCAAGCTGCAAATTTTTATTCTCAGAGACCTTATATAGTGGTTGAAGTGGGATGCTTGGTGGGGCAGGAACTCTTCGGGGAGAGGCTGTCTGCCTGATAACCAAACTGCAGAATGTCCCTGTACATGAGTCCTTGAAGGCAATTGGAGAGTGCAGGATGCTAGCAAGGTCAGAGAGTGCAGGTGCAGATAAGACAGGAGGCTAGCTAGGTTGGAGAGTGCGTGGGAGGAAGGGTTGCTAAGTAACCTGACTGTGGAATGTTTCTTTACTATTAGCTACTTCTGTAAGCCCAGGTGCTATTTATCGGGAAGTTGGGAAGGGAAGGATTGATTGGGACTGAAGGTAGCCATTCTTTTTAACATAATGGGTTACTCCAAAAATGCTGGCAGTCTTCTCTGAAGCAGCCCAAGTCTCTTACAGGTCTAAGTTACCTTTGCTATGACTCCTGGCAATGTACAATATATACAAGCAATAAATACATCAACAATGTCTAGTCCATTAACAATTGACAAATTCAGAGAAAATACTCCATATCTTTCCTATCTTGGTGATTTCAAAAGGTTGTACCTAATTCACTTTCTATTGTAACTTACATTACCAAAACTATCTTTTTAAGTCTCTCAACCTTAAACACTTTACACCTCTTTAGTGAATTCCTTTTCTAATCTGCTAACAAGGAAAACTATAACTGTCTAGTCTTCAATTCCATCAGAGACCCAAAAAGAAAATAATATTACTTGAGTAAGCAGGAAGTGCAGCAAAATTTCCAAAAAATGTAGAAACATCTGGCTGTCTAGACAGTCACCCAAGGTTCCTCTGCAATGTTGGGGCATCCATCTTTGGCCTAAAGGCCTAGCATATATGACAGACTTTCTGTGAAGCAGGATATTCTGAAAGGCTGTCCTACCTTGCCTTGGCAAAGTTTGGCAGTCCTTTGTGTGTGTGTATGTCCTGCTTATCCAGTTAGGACAGCATACTGTTAGCAGTCAAGGCAAGAGCACCTTCTTGCCCAGTGGATAATGTTTGCCACAAAGAAAGTAAAGTGGAGTTTCTTTGATGCCCATCATCTTCTATGGAGTAGATTGGTGTTGCCAGGAGCAGACATGTCTCATTATAAAAAAGAAAAGAACCTATGTTATTAAAACATATTAAATGCCGTATTCTGTAGATCTCTGGAGTGTTTGAAGATGACTTGTCTTTCTAAAATATATCTGTTTGACCTTGAAAACATGTCTAATGTGACTACAAGTTCAATTGTAATAGATGACTAATTACTAACCTGCATTACTTTTTATCCTAAATAGTTGGTAGTAATAACTTTCAAGGGCTAAAAATTTGCATTACATTGTTAAATGGCCTGTATATGTTCAATACCTTGAACAAGATTAGAAATGTATGTACAGTATGTTCTAACAAAATAACCCCAATTTTGTATCAATATACAAAAACCCAAGCCAATGTAAAATATTTAAAACTATATATATATATATATATATATATATATATATGCTCTTTTGATTTAAAAGTAGATTCAGTAATCTACCTTTTTATCCTATTTCTATGTCCACTTTTTTTCTTTTCAGAGTAGATTCAACAATCTACTCTTATTATCCTATCATATCTGTATCTCCTTTTTTTTTTTCAAAACAAGAACTCTGAATCTAATCTCCTTTGTTCATCTTTTTTCCTGACCATTAGCAATGACAAATAGTAACCAACCCTCCTATACAATCACAAAAATCCATAAGCCACTAAATGATCAAAAACCACTCACCCTACCTCTTGGGAATGTGGGTGTCATATTCTTAAATTTACTTACTGCTGTCTAGGGGCAAGGGCATCAGTAGGGGATCCTGAAAAGAAAGAAATTGGATAGATTGTCAAGTCCTGGGAAGGATAACTGTATCATTTGTTGTCCAGTCTCTGCATAATGGGAAAGTGCAGAGCTTGTCTCAAGTCCTGGCTAGAGTAGTCTACGAGGCTGGATCATCTCAGCTAGCCACCTCAAAATTGTTCTGAGCAGTTTGTAGTCCTAAGCTGATCTTTAGGTGGTGATTTTTAGATTAGTGGTGTTATCACAGTCCTGGTGGAATTGACATTGTGGGGCCCCATCCTCCCTCCTTTTGGAGACTTCAAAGCTCACTGTTAGGCATGGTCATGGTTCACTGTAGAAAACTAGCATTTTAAATGTATGCAGCAGATCTCAAAGTACAAAAACTTAATTCCTAGTTACCTGACAGAGACTCAAACCCAGAAACATGTACAGGAAGCTAGATGAAGCCTTTTTCTAGAATTAATTAATGCTCTAAATGTATTTCAATGTCAGGTAGGTGATCCATGTTTCCAAGGTATTTGTCTAAAAATGAAGACAATGAAACAATGTGTTAACACATGACTATTTTGCCAGGCAGTGGTGGCACACGCCTTTCATCCCAGCATTCGGGAGGCAGAGGCAGGCAGATCTCTGTTCCAGGACAGCCTCCAAAGCCACAGAGAAACCCTGTCTTGGAAAACACACACACACACACACACACACACCTATTTTAATCATAGCCCCATGAGATCCATTTTGTAGAACTGTCCATCCCTTTTACTTAAGTACCATATAGGCATATACATTGATTGGGGGTATCAGTGATTGTCCAAGACCCTTTTTTTTTTTTGCAGACTTTTTTTATTTGAATTAGAAACAAGATTGTTCTATAAGACAATCCCAGTTCCCTTCTCCCTCCCATCCTCCCTTACCACCACCCTCTCCACTAAAACCCTACCTATCACATATCCTTTCTGTTCCCCCTGGATGGTGAGGCCTTCCATAGGGTGTCATCAGAGTCTATCGTATCCTTTGTGTCCAAGACCTTTTATAAGCAAGTAGTTCATAGTAAATCTAGTGTTTCTCGTGTACTTATAAAGAGTTTCCAAAGTTTAGTGGGAGGGTCACTTTATGAAGATCAAGAAGGGTGCTGTGGTGGGAATCCCTTAGTCCCTATACCACATCTTCATGGAGAACAAAAGTTAAACTGTGAATGCAGTGTGAAATCTTTTGTTTGTTATTGTTCCCTTAATAGGTATGTCATCTGTCCCTCTGGATACAAACCATGTGAACATGAGGAATATGGAAAGGAGCAATGTATCTCTGTCTCTCCTACAACTGTTAGAAGACATATAGTAGTCCCCACTATGAGTAGACTTCGTGAATGTGATACAAACTTAGAGTTAATTGGTTTTCCAACTACACTGGGAATACACCAACAAACTCACACTGTACAAAAGCCTTGTGAGTACAAGGAATATGAGAATTCTTCTGCCTGTATTGGTTTACTTTGCACGTGGAGTGTGACTCACAGTATAGAAAAATGTTATTCATACAATCAGTATGGTGAAACACTGAGTTCTTCGAGTTCTGTTCAAAGATGTGATAAAACTCATATGGGAAATGTAAGTGATAAATGTGAACCATCTACTAAAGGCTTTAACCATCACAGGAATCTTCAAATATACAAAGGAACCCATAACAAAGAGGATCTCTTTGAATGTAATCAACATGATGAAGACTTTACACTTGATTCCTCTTTACAATTGCATCAAAGAACTCATTTGGAAATAAAACCGTATAAATATAATCAATCTGGAAAAGACTTTGCACATCACAATTGCTTTCAAGTACATAGAACTCATACTAATAAGCAACCATGTAAATGTAATCAATGTGGTAAAGCCTTTGCAAGTAGCCATAATCTTAAAATACATGAAAGAATCCATACTGGAGAGAAACCCTATATATGCAATCAATGTGGTAAAGCCTTTGTACATTTAACTAGTCTTCGAAATCATGAAAAGACTCATACTGGGGAGAAACCCTATGTATGTTATCAATGTGGTAAAGCTTTTGCCTGTCGAAGTAATCTTCAAATACATGAAAGTACTCATACAGGAGTGAAACCCTATGAATGCACTCAATGTGGTAAAGCCTTTGCACATATCATTTATCTTCAAAGGCATGAAAAAAGTCATACTGAATACAAACCATATGAATGTAATCAGTGTAGTAAAGGCTTTACACAATTCAATCGTCTTCAAAAACATTTCAAAAGCCATACTGGAGAGAAACCCTATGAATGTAATCAATGTGGTAAAGCCTTTATAAGTCGCAGTAATCTTCAAACACATGAAAGAATTCATACTGGAGATAAGCCCTGTAAATGTACTCAATGTGGTAAAGCCTTTGTAAGTCACCGTAATCTTCAAATACATGAAAGGACTCATACAGGAGTGAAACCATATGGATGTAATCAATGTGGTAAAGCTTTTGCACATTTCACTAGTCTTCGAAATCATGAAAAAATTCATACTGGAGACAAGCCCTATGTATGTAGTCAATGTGGTAAAGCCTTTACATGTCGTAGTAATCTTAAAATACATGAAAGTGCTCATACAAAAGTGAAACCTTATGAATGTAATCAATGTGGTAAAGTCTTTGCACATATCATTTATCTACAAAGACATAAAAGAAGTCATACTAGATACAAACCATATAAATGCAATCAATGTGGTAAAGGCTTTACACAGTCTAGTCATCTTCAAAAACATTTCGAAAACCATACTGGAGAGAAACTTTATGAATGTAATCAATGTTGCAAAGTCTTTGCAAGTCACAGTAATCTTCGAACACATGAAAAAATTCATACTGGAGACAAGCCCTATGTATGTACTCAATGTGGTAAAGCCTTTGTAAGTCACCGTAATCTTCAAACACATAAAAGAATTCATACTGGAGAAAAGCCCTATATATGTAATCAATGTGGTAAAGCTTTTGCACATTTCACTAGTCTTCGAAATCATGAAAGAATTCATACTGGAGATAAGCCCTATGTATGTAATCAATGTGGTAAAGCTTTTGCCTGTCGTAGTAATCTTAAAATACATGAAAGTACTCATTCAGGAGTGAAACCCTATGGGTGTAATCAATGTGGTAAAGTATTTGCACATACCGTTTATCTTCAAAGGCATGAAAGAAGTCATACTAGAGATAAACCATTTAAATGTACTAAATGTAGTAAAGGCTTTACACAATTCAATCGTCTTCAAAAACATTTCAGAAGCCATACTGGAGAGAAACCCTATGAATGCAGTCAATGTGGTAAAACATTTGCAAGTCGCAGTAATCTTCAAGCACATGAAAGAACTCATACTGGGGACAAGCCCTATGTATGTACTCAATGTGGTAAAGGCTTTGCCAGTCGCCGTAATCTTCAAACACATGAAAGGAGTCATACTGGAGAAAAACCCTATGTGTGTGATCAGTGTGGTAAAGCCTTTGTAAGTAGCAGTAATCTTAAAATACATGAAACTATTCATACAGGAGTAAAACCCTATGAATGTAATCGATGTGGTAAAGCCTTTGCACATACTGTTTATCTTCAAAGGCATGAAAGAAGTCATAGTGGAAACAAACCATATGATTGTAATCAACGTGGTAAAGCCTTTGCAAGTCACAGAAACCTTCCTTCAAATACATGAAAAAAGTCATATTGGAGAAAAACCCTATGAATGTAATTGACGCACTAAAACTTTGCAGATCAGGATAATCTTCAAACATCAAAGAGTAGTGAAGAGAAACCCTTCAAATGTCAATATGATGATGCCTCTTTAAATTACAGTCTTCTTCAAAGGCATAAAGAATTACTCCTGGAGACAAACACCATGAATCTAGAAAATTCAGTAAAGCTTGGCATGGTCTCACTGGTGCTCAAATAGAATTAGTAGAACCATTCCATCATTCAAATATTGTCCTCTTTTGAAACTATAAGCAAATTGCTACCAAAGATAGAGGCACACAGAATAATTTGAGTAATAGAACCTATTTGTAAATGACAATGGTATTTATTCTACTATCTATTTTTTTAATATTATTTGTTTATTCTAAGGACTAAATGTTTGTTCCTAACACTTTCTTAGAACACAAATGACAGAGAATTGTCTCAGTGGGTAAAGTTGCTGCTCAGCCTGATGACCTGAGTTCACTCTCTGGGATACACACATTACTCTTACCAATTTTTCTCTGATTACTACTTGGGCTGTGGCATATGCACACCACCCGCCTACACACATGAATATTTTTGAAACTGACATAAGGATCGGTGAGGTCAAGCACCTACCTATTTAAGGCACTTGCTTCCAAACTTG
The DNA here is from genome assembly GCF_003668045.3 of Cricetulus griseus. NCBI lineage: Eukaryota > Metazoa > Chordata > Mammalia > Rodentia > Cricetidae > Cricetulus > Cricetulus griseus. Next base: position 102,452,206 of record NC_048598.1, on the reverse strand, counting down.
ACTACCTCAATTTGATCTCTAGTACTGACATAAAGGAAGTAGAGAATACACATGTGTAAGTTGTCCTCTGCCTGGCACATGCACAACATGGCACAGGTGTTTACATACTAGTAAAAAAAATTCCTGAGGAGATGAAATTAAAGAAAATAACCAAATCATTGAGAACATAGGAAATGATTTGCCAATTGAAAACAATACATTATGGCATTCTGTCATGTCACTTTAACAAAATAAGATTTACTGTTTAAATCTTACATTATTTGTCTCTGACCCAATGATAGGTCATTTTATAAACATATCCCAGCTGGGCATAGTGGTGCATTTTGGAGACATGCAAATGGATCTTGCTTAGTTTGAGGCTATCATAGTCCACATAGTGATGTCCAGGATACTTATGGCCATATAGAGAGATTCTTTCTCAAAGAAAAAATTAAGTAACTGTAGCATATATGACATTATGGAATTTTTCCTAACTTCAACTGGACTCATCTCTACCCAACCCTTCATTTTTTTCACTCACATCAAAAGAAGTGTATTAATGACAGTAAGAAGCAGTGTACAGAGTTCACTCACAGAGGGAAAGAAATCATTGAGTCATTTGAGGACCATGTAGCCGGGATTTTCATCACCTCCCAAGTGAGAGAAGATAGGAATCATGGGGCATCTTCATCTTCTGAATTATAATGATGTATTTGAATAATAGAGAGTTGTCTCAGTACTTCTGCTATAGGGTACCCAAGTTTGGTTCCTAGCACCCACATCAGATGGTTCAGAACTACCTGTATTCCAGATCCAAGAGATCTGATGCACTCTTCTGGCGTCCTTAGGCACCAGATATGCAAATGGTGAAAAAACATACATCATATATTTTATATACTATGATTTTCTCATTCTAAGAATAAAAACTTGGAAAAAGTCCTTTTAAAATATGGAGTCATATATATAATATATGTATGTAATATATATTTAATTGTTTAAATAAATATGGGAGAGACTTATAAAAAGTGTTCTATGTATTTTTTTACAAATTGAAATAAAAATAACTTAGGTATATGGTCAGAACAGAACATGGTCCTAGAGTAGAGCTGTATGAGGGGATTTCTGAATGCATGGGAGAACACTCCCAAAAATAAAACACAGGAGTCTTGTGAACTCAGTTTCTTCAAAACACAGAATTGTTTTTGGATTTTTTCTTTTTTGTGCTCCTTCCAGGTATAGCAGATAAGAGTGAGTTTACTTCAGATTACTCATTATTGCTTGCAGTTTGTTGCTACTCAATTAAATGTTTAAACTATCCTTCCTGTGTCTATATGGAAAAATATGTTTTCCATATCTGGCTTATCCTTGCCATTGTATACAGCTTGATGTCATGAGAACCTTATTCATAAGAACATCTTAACCCTCAGAGTATAAAGTGTGTTGGGCCCTGAATAAAGTTGTCTGTTGTGTGAAACTTTAGTCTGCTTCATTTGTCAGCTCTATTCTTCCAGCTCCCCTCTAGAACAATGATGAATACAGCCTGAGAGGGACCAGAAGCTGGCTACAAAAAGATAGTGGGGACCCTCACACAAGGAGGTAAGTGACAATAATGGTGCAGAGACCAGAGAAGGCTTTGACTTTGTCAAGCTTGTGCATCATTGTTTAAAGAAAAGGGAAGCACAAGCATTAAAACTACAGCCATTCAACTGCTTGCAAGTTTCTTATCATTATAACCCTTGTTTTCCAGTAGAAGGAACTTTAGATGAAGTATGGGACAGAGTCCAAAATAATATTTAAAAGGAGCATGAGCCAGGCGGTGGTGGCCCACGCCTCTAATCCCAGCACTTGGGAGGCAGAGGCAGGTGGATCTCTGAGTTTGAGACCCACCTGGTCTACAAGAGCTAGTTTCCAGGACAGCCTCCAAAGCCACAGAGAAACCCTGTCTCGAAAAACCAAAAAGAAAAAAAAAAAAAAAAGGAGCATGACCTAGTTGAAAAGCCTTCTTTCAGGCTTATATCATTCAATGTGGATGATAGCCTGTCTAGTCACATCCAAAGAAGAAGACCTACAATCCATATATTATATGACTCAGGACATGCTAAGTAAAAATGGGCTCAATATTATGGTAAAAAAAAGTACTAAGATCAGATATTGTGCAATGTTTGGGACAACTGGTTACTAGAACAACTTTTAAATCACAAAAAAAAATCCATATACAAGACAATTTAAAAACAGCTAACTTTCAGAAATTATTAGGGGGTAGTTATTGGATACATCCTATTTTAGGAATGTAATTATACACTAAGCACACTATTTGGAACTCTAGAAGGCTTCATTGCACAGTCCTTACATATTGTCTTGTGAGAAAACAACTAAAGCTATATGAATCCAAACTAGAAAAGGCATCTGTTTATTATGAGGAAACTTCAATCTTTAAACTTATTTCCCCCATTAACTTGTCTCCTATAGGTATTATAGCACCATAGGGTAAACCTGTGGAATGGAAATATTTACAACATAATGGTTCCCAAATACTAAGTGCTTTCATTGCTCTTCTTGCTGTATTATATAAACCCTAACAGTCAGAGTGTGATACAATTCTATGGACTCTTAGAATCTATTTGTCGATTACCATGGACAGGTAGGAAACCATCCAGCTGGCCAGCAATTGGGTTTTCTCTTAGAAACTGAATTTGTAATGACAAAAATTGTCCAACCTTCTCCCATTCCAAAAGCAGATACTTTATTGATGTCTCATCTAATGGTATAGGAGGGATACTCATCAATTTATTAATACGTCTTTTTCCGGAGCTGAACAAGTAGAACTGGTGTTTTGAGTCATCTGTGACAGGTAATTCATTAATCCCCAATTACTGTTTCAGATTCTGCTTATGTGGTTGGGTTGTTTCCAGCAATAGAAACTGCTTCTGTTTTGTCTTCACATCCTGTTATGTTCACATCACTTCAAGAACTGTATCAGGTTAAAAATCTTCACATCCGTTGTTTATTACTCATACTGATGCACACTCTAACCTCCCTGTTTTTATTGCAGAAAGAAATAAGCAAGCCATGCATGAACCTGCCTGATCTTTACTTCTCCAGAACAGGAACATCAACACCTTATCACTAATACTAATTGATTTCGTGTACAGTGCCCCATCCAGCTTAAGCAAGTGAGGCAAATTTTACAAAAATGTCCATTATGTGCTCTCTTACACTGTCATGGTCATATAGCTGAAGTTATCCCCAGAGTTAAAAATATTAACGAATTATGGCAAATGAATGTTATCCACTTTGTTCTTGTGCCTCAAATTGCCATACCTGTATACAGTGATACATTATCCAAAATTCTTTGAGCAGTTCCTCAATCTTCAGAGAATGCTTCTGCATTTTGCTCTTCTCTTATACAAACTTTTACTGTTGTGGGAATGCCTACTTCTATAAAATCTAACAGTGGACCAGCCTATACACAGAAATTGGAAAACTTCTGTAAGGGATGGTATGGTAATATTATAGTCATTCTTTATAATCCTCAAGACCAGGATATAAATGAAAGAGTACATAGAACACTAAAACAACAATTATTTAAAAAAAATAAAAGGGTGGGCTGGGTGGTAGTGGTTCATGCCTTTAAGTCCCAGCACTCAGGAGGCAGAGCAGGTGAATTTCTGAGCCTTCACAGCCAACCTGGTCTATGGAGTAAGTTCCAGATGATCCAGAGTTACACAGAGAAACCCTGTCTCAAAGGGGGGGAGGGTTAGATGAGATCTCCTGGGGATACTGGGAATGGGGAGTGGTAGGGGAGGGGGATGAGAATATGAGGGAACAGGATGGTTGAGGGGGTGAGAGATGCAGTAGAAGAGCAATGAAAGATAATAGAGCCACTGTGGGGTCAGGGAGAAACCTGGTGCTAGGGCAATTCCCAAGAATCCATTAGGATGACTCCAGCTAAGATTCCTAGCAAAAGTGGAGAGGATCCCGAACTAGCCTACCCCTGTAATCAGATTGTTGAACACCCCAACTATCATAGAGCCTTCATCCAGTAACTGGTGAAACAGGAGGCAGAGATCCACAATCAAGCCCCAGGCCAAGCTCCCAGAATCCAGTTGAAGGGAAGCCAAGATAATGATGGAGAAATCTAGAGACATGTGAACAAATCTAGAGATGTGGAAACTCATGAACTCTAGACCAACAATAGTAAAGACTCCAAGAGACTAGTTCAGTCCCTAATGAACTAGGCCCTCTCTAGGTGGGAAACAGTTGTGAAGCTTGGACTATCAGAGGGACCATTGGCAAGAGGACTACAATATAAACCTGGTATGTGAGCTAGCTTGTTGGAGCCCATTCACTATGACAGGATGCCATGCTCAGCTTTAATGCATGAGAACGGTGCTTGACTCTGCCCCAACCTATTGTGTCAGACTTTTTTGACTTCTCATGGGGGCCTTTACCCATGAAGATGAGTGGGCTGGGGGCATGAGATGGAGAATGGGAAGGAGAACTGTGGTTGAAATGTATAATGAAATTTAAAAGAATAAATATTTAAAAACTGAACATTAAAAAAGTAACAAAATAAGGGGAGAATCAAAGGGTATTCTTGTACTTATTTACTCTATTTTTAAAATTCTCCAAGTGATGTATTTTTGAGAGCTAGAAATCATTTCTCTGCAGAGCATTCTGAACTGCCTTTTAAATTGACCTATGTGGTTTAAACAATTTGAGACTTGGAACACCAGTTGGCTGAAGAAAACTGGTAAGGGGATGCACCTGTCATAACCAATTTATGCTCTGAATTATTACAGATCCCTCCAGCTCTTCTGGCTGCTGGCCATCAAGGACAATGGTAGAGATAGAGGAAGTCATCAGAAAGACAGCAAATCTCCAGCTAAATGGTAAAAGCAGATATTCGTGTATTCATGTCTATCCACCAGGGGCCAAATTTAGGCTCTATACATGAAGGAAATAGTTAATCTATGAAAGATGTGGAGCCCTATGCCATCTGAAAATCTTTTTTCTGGTGATATGCGCATCTATACTAAGTGCCTCTGACCATGTGTATTGCTCTTACATTCCTTATCCTCCTCTACTTCAGCTTGTAGGTTGAGTGGATCCAGCTCCTGTTATCTTTACTAATGTCTTCGTGCTTATGACTAGACCTTAGGACAGTATGAGCTTATGTTCTATGAGATACCAGAACTGCTAATCATATGGGTCTCTTCAATTTATTCTCTAGATTTTTCTTGATCAATATGATAATGGAACCAGTAGTAATCGAAATAGTTTGGATCCCTATTCTTAATGGCAGAGTATTGCCATGCTTTCACTATTTTAATATTCATTATGGCTATAAGATGGTTGCTTATATGATACTCATGCATCAAAAGACAATTAAATTTACCTACATCTCTAATCAAAACCACTCTGAATATCCTGTGTTTAAAGAATAAAAAGGGGATTCCTGTCTTGCCCCTCCATCCTCTGGGAGAGAGGTGAGTGCCAGGGGCTCTCCCAGGCCACCTTTCCCTCTTTGAGTCCCCTGACCTGCGGCCACCAGACCCTTCCTGCCACCAAATCCCCCAGAGGGACCTGGAAGCACTACAAAGACCAGCATCCTTGGCCGCCAATCCTGTCTTGCCCCTCCATCCTCTGGTAGAGAGGTAAGTACTAGGGGCTCTCCCAGTCCACTATTCCCTCTTCCAGTCACCTGACCTGTGGCCACCAGACATTTCCTGCCACCAAATCCCCCAGAGGGACCTGGAGGCAGTACAAAGCAGCCAGCATCAGCCGGCTATCATTCCTTTCTTGCCCCTCCACGCTCCGGTAGAAAGGTGAGTGCCAGGCCACCTTTCCCTCTTTGAGTCCCCTGACCTGCTGCCACCAGCCACCCTCCAGTAGAGGGGGGGAGAGGGACAGACCCCAACTGTACCCACTGGAAGAAGAAATGAGATGACAGTATAAGAACACATCCAACAACAGAAAGACTTATATGACACCACCAGAATCTAGGGATTCTACACCAGCAAGAACTGAACATCCCAACGCAGATGAAGTAGATGAGAATGACCTTAAAAACAACTTCATGAAAATGATAGACGGCCTCAAAGAGGATGTGAGAAAATCCCTTAAACACATGAAAGAAAAAGCAAAACAAAAAATGCAAGAAATCAACAAATCTCTTAAGGTAAGGAAAGTCAAGAAAAAACTATCAAACAGATGAAGGAAACAATTCAAACAGTGCAAGATCTGAAAACTGAAATAGAGACAATAAAGAAAACACAAACTGAGGGATTGCTGGAAATAGAAAAGCGGGTCTACATCTGTAGATCAGGAACTACAGATGCAAGCATAACCAACAGAATACAAGAGATGGAAAAGAGAATCTCAGGCTCTGAAAATAAACTAGGAGAAATAGATTCATCGATCAAAATCTTAAATTCAACAAATCCTTAACACAAAATATCCAGGAAATATGGGACATCTTAAAAGACTAAACCTGAGAATAATAGGTATAGAATAAGGGGAAGAAGCCCAGCTCAAAGACCCAGAAAACATAGTCAACAAAATCATGGAAGAAAACTTTCCCAACCTGAAGAAAGACGTGCCTATGAAAGTACAAGAAACTTACCAAACACCAAATAGATTGGACCAAAATAAAAAGTCCCTTTGCCACATAATAATCAAACTCCAAACATACAGAATAAAGAAAGAATATTAAGAGCAGCAAAGGAAAAAGGCAAAGTAACATTTAAAGACAGACCATATCAAAATTATACCTGACCTTTCCATGGAAACTTTGAAAGCCAGAAGGTCCTGGATAGATAGTCTACCAACACTAAGAGACCACAGATGCCAGACTACTATACCCAGCAAAGCTTTCAATCACTATAGATGGAGAAAACAAGATATTCCATGACAAAACCAGATTTGTACAATGGATATCGACAAATCCAGTCCTAGACAAAGTTCTGGAAGGAAAACTCCAACCCAAGGAAGTTAACTACACTCACAAGAACATAGGCAATAGATAATCACACTTTACAAAAAGCCAGAAATAGGGGAAAACTCACAATACCACCACCAAAAACAAATCCAAAACAAACAAGAATCAATAAATGGTCATTAATATCCCTCTATATCAATGGTCTTAACTCACCTATAAAAAGACACAGGCTAACAGAATGGATAAAAGATAGAATCCATCCTTCTGCTGCATACAAGAAACACATCTCACCTTCAAAGACAGATGTTACCTCAGAGTTATGGGTTAGGAAAAGATTTTTCCAAGCAAATGGCCCTAAGAAACAAGCTGGTAGCAATCCTAAAATCTAACAAATTAGACTTCAAACTAAAATTAATCAAAAGAGATGAAAAAGGTCATTTCATATTCATCACAGGAAAAACCCATCAACATCTATGCACCAAATACAAAGGCAACCACATTCATAAAAGAAACGTTACTAAAACTCAAATCACACATTAAACCCCACACACTTATAATGGGAGGCTTCAACACCCTACTCACAACACTGGACAAGACTACCAGACAGAAGCTTAACAAAGGAACTTACAGAAGTTATGGCCCAATTGGGCTTAACAGACTTTATAGAACAATCCATCAAAGCACAAAACACAAAACACACAAAAGTGCCACATGGAACCTTCTCTAAAATCGACCACATACTCAGCATAAAGCAAACCTCAACAGATGCAAAAAAAAAAAATGGAATAAACCCTGTTACCTTATCAGACCACCTTGGCTTAAAATTAGATTTCAACAACAACACAAATTGCAGAAGCCCTAAAATCTTAAGGAAAATTAAACAATGCTCAATTGCATCACTTCTGGGTAAAGGAAGAAATAAAGCAATCAATGACTTCCTAGAATTCAATGAAAATGAAAGCACAACATATCCAAACTTATGGGATACTATTAAAGCATTGCTAACAGGAAAGTTCATAGCACTAAGTGCCCACATGAAAAAAAACTGGAGAATAGCCACACTAGAAAATTAACAGCACACCTGAAAGCTCTAGAACAAAAAGAAGAAAACTCACCCAGAAGGAGTAGACACCGGAAATACTCAAATTGAGAGTTGAAGTCAACAAAGTAGAAACAAAGAAAACAATACAGAGAATCAATGAAACAAAGAGTTGGTTCTTTGAGAAGATCAACAAGATAGACAAACCTTTATCCAGCCTAACCAAAAGGCAGAGAGAGAACATACAAATTAACAAAGTCAGAAATGAAAAGGGGGACATAACAACACACACTGGGAAAATCCAGAGAATCACCAGGTCATACTTTGGAAACCTGAACTCCACAAAATTGGAAAATTTGAAGGAAATGGACAATTTCCTGGATAGATATCACTTACCAAAATTAAATCAAGAACAGAGAAGCAATTTAAATAGACCTATAACCCATAACAAAATAGAAGAAGTCATCAAAATTCTCCCCCCCCCAAAAAAAAGCCCAGGGCCAGATGGTTTGAGTGCATAATTGCACCAAGAAAAGCTAATACTAATACTCCTCAAAGTATTCCACACAATAGAAACAGAAGGATCATTGTCAAACTCCTTTTGCAAGGCTACAATTACCTTGGCAGCCAAACCACACAAAGACACAAATAAGATAGAGAACTAGAGACCAACATCCCTCATGAACATTAATGCAAGTATTTACTTAATAAAATACTGGCAAATCGAATCCAAGAACACATCAGAGAAATCATACACCATGATCAAATAGGCTTCATCCCAGGGATGCAGGGATGTTCAACACAGGAAAACCCATCAATGCAATCCACCATATAAACAACTGAAAAGCAAAACCACATGATCATCTTGCTAGATGCTGAAAAAGCCTTTGACAAAATCCAACATCCATTCATGATAAAGGTCTTGGAGAGATCAAGAATAACAGGAACATACCTAAACATAATAAATGTAATACACAGCAAACCGACAGCCAACATCAAACTAAATGGAGAAAAACTCAATTCAATTCCTCTAAAATCAGGAACAAGACAAGGCTGTCCACTCTCTCCATACCTCTTCAATGCTGTGCTTGAAGTTCTTGCTAGAGCAATAAGACAACAAAAGGAGATCAAGGGAATACAAACTGGAAAGGAAGAAGTCAAATGGTTACTATTTGCAGATGATATGATAGTCTACATAAGTGACCCGAAAAACTCTACCAGGGAACTCCTACAGCTGATAAACACCTTCAGCAAAGTGGCAGGATTCAAGATTAATTCAAAAAAATGGTAGCCCTACTATATATAGACAATAAAGGGGCTGAGAAAGAAATCAGAGAAACATCACTCTTTACAATAGCCACAAACAACATAAAATATCTTGGAGTAACTCTAACCAAACAGTTGAAAGACCTGTATGACAAGTACTTTGAGTCATTGAAGAAAAAAAAATAAAGAAGATACCAGAAAATGGAAAGATTCCCCCATGCTCTTGGATAGGTAGGATCAACATAATAAAAATGGCAATCTTACCAAAAGCAATCTACAGATTCAATACAATCCCTATCAAAATCCCGGCACAAATCTCAGACCTTTAAAAGACAATATTCAACTTTATATGGAAAAACAAAAGACCCAGGATAGCCAAAACAACCCTATACAATAGAGGAACTTCTGGAGGAATCACCATCCTTGACTTTAAGCTGTACTCTGGAGCTATAGTAATGAAAACAACTTCATATTGGCACAAAACAGACTGGTAGACCAATGGAATTGAATTGAAGACCCTGATATTAATGCGCACACTTATGAACACCTAAACTTTGACAAAGAAGCTAAAATTATACAATGGAAAAAAGAAAGCATCTTCAACAAATGGTGCTGGCATAACTGGATGCTGTCATGTAGAAGATTGCAGATAGATCTATATCTATCACCATGCACAAAACTTAAGTCCAAATGGATCAAAGAGCTCCAGCCACACTGAACCTCTTAGAAGAGAAAGTGGGAAGTACCCTTGAGTAAATTGGTACAGAAGACCGCACTCTCAATATAACATCAGTAGTACAGACAATGAGATTGACAATAAATGGGACCTCCTGAAACTAAGAAGCTTCTGTAAGGCAAAGGACACAGTCAACAAAACAAAATGGCAGCCCACAGAATAAGAAAATATCTTCACCAAACTCACATAAGACAGATGGCTGACTTCCAAAATATACAAAGAACTCAAGAAGCTAGTCACCAAAACACCAAATAATTCAATTAAAAAGTGGGGTACAGAACTAAACAGAAAAATTCTCAATAGAGGAATCTAAAATGGCTGAAAGGCACTTAAAGTGCTCAAAACAACTCTGAGATACCATCTTATACCTGTTAGAATGGTTAAAATCAAAAACACCTGAAAGTCTATGCTGGAGAGGATGTGGAGAAAGGGGAGCACTCCTCCACTGCTGGTGGAGTGCAAACTTGTACAGTCACTTTAGAAATCAGTACGGTGGTTTTTCAGTAAAATGGGAATCAGTCTGCCACAAGATCCAGCAATTCAATTCTTAGGCATTTACCCAAAGAATTCACATTTAAACAATAAGAACATCTGTCCAACTATGTTCATAGCATCATATTTGTAAAAGCCAGAACTTGGAAGCAACCTAGATACGCCTCAACCAAAGAATGGATACAAAAAAATGTGGCACATTCACACAATGGAGTGCTACTCAGCAGAAAAAAAAAAACAATGGAATCTTGAAATTCGCAGGCAAATGGATGGAACTAGAAGAAAAGATCCTAAGTGAGGTAACCCAGTCACAGAAAGATAAACATGGTATGTCCTCACTCATATATGGATATCAGACAAAGAGCAAAGGATTACCAGCCTACAATCCAGACCTCCAGAGAAGCAAGGAAACAAGGAGGACCATAAGAGAGACATATGTGTTCCCCCAGAGAAGGGGGAAGGGGACAAGGTCTCCTGAGCTAATTGGGAGCACAGGGGAGGGAGGGAGGAAAAAGAGGGAGGGGAGAAGGGAAGAGGGCGGAGAACATGAGGGATCAGGAAGATTGATTTGAGGAAGACTACAGAAGGACAGCAAGCAAAGAGATACCTTAATAGAGAGAGCCATTATAGGTTTAAAGAAAAATCTGGCAGTAGGGAAATTTCCAGGGATCCACAAGGATGACCCCAACTAAGAATCTAAGCAATAGTGGAGAGGGTGCCTTAAATGCCCCTTCCCCTATAATGAGATTGATGACTACCTTATATGCCATTCTAGAGCCTTCATCCAGTAGCTGATGGAAGCAGAAGCAGACACCCACAGATAAACACTGAGCTGAACTCCTGGAATCCAGTTGTAGAAAGGAAGGAGTGATGAGCAAAGGGGTCAAGACCATGCTGGGGAAACCCACAGAAACACCTGACCTGAGCAAGTGACCTGATCATGTCACTCACGGTCCCCAGTCTGACAGCTGGGGAGACAACATAAGACCAAACCAGGATCTCTGATCCTGGGTGTCAGTTGGGAGACCTGGGCAGTCTATGGGGCCTCTGGCAATGGAACCAGAATTTATCCCTAGTGCACCAATGGGCTTTTCAAGCCCATTACCTATGCAGGGATACTCTCTCAACCTAGATACATGGGGGAGGGCCTAGGCACTGCCCCAAATGATGGGACATACTTTGATGATCCCCCACAGGAAGCCTCATTCTCCCTTGGGAATGGACAGAAGGTGAGATGGGTGATTGTTGGGGGTCATAGGAGGATTGGGGGACTGTAATTGGTATGTAAAATAAGATTGTTTTTAATTTAAATAAAATTTATTTTTAAAAAGGCACCTTGTGTTGGGAGGTGGTGGCACATGCCTTTAATCCCAGCACTTGGGAGGCAGAGGCAGGCGGATCTCTGTGAGTTTGAGACCAGCCTGGTCTATAAGAGCTAGTTCCAGGACAGCCTCCAAAGCCACGAGAAACCCTGCCTCAAAAAAAAAAAAAAAAAAAAAAAAAAAAAAAAAAAAAAAAAAAAACGGCCCCTTGCCACATAAAATTAAAACGTTAAACATACAGAATGAGAAAAAAATATTAAGTGCTACAAATGAAAGGGGCCAAGTAATACATAAAAGCATACTTATCAGAATAACACCTGATCTCTCAATGGAAACAATGGATAGATGTTCTACAGACACTAAGAGACCCTGGATGCCAGCCCAGACTACTATACCCAGCAAAGCTTTCAATCACCATTGATGGAGAAAACAAGATAGTTCATGTCATAACCAGATGAAAATGAATCCAGCCCTACAGAAAGTACTGTAAGAAAAACTCTAAACCAAGGAAGTTAGCTACATTCACAAAAACACAAGCAATAGATAATCCCATGCCAGAAAAACACAAACAAAGGAAACACACACTATACCAACAACAACAAGAAAAAACAAAAAGTAACAGGAATTAACAGTCACTGGTCATTAATATCTTTTAGTATCAGTGGATTCAATTCCCCTATAAAAAGACATAGGCTAACAGAATGAATACAAAAATAGGATCCTTCTGCTGCATACAAGAAACACACCTCAACTTCAAGGAGACTTTACCTCAGAATAAAGGGTTGGAAAGAGATTTTCCAATCAAATAGACCTAAGAGACAAACTGGTGTACCTCTCCTAATATCTAACAAAATAGACTTAAAACTAAAATTCATCAAAAGAGATTAAAAAAAGGACATTTTATATTCATCACAGGAAAAATCCATCAAGAGGAAATCTTAATTCTGAACATCTATGCCCCCAAATACAAGGGAAACCTCTTTTGTAAAAGAAACATTACTAAAAATTAAATCACACATCAAAATCCACACACTAATAGTGGGTATATTAAACACCCCTCTCACCACTGGACAGGACTGCCAGACAGAAACTTAACAGAGAAATAAAGGAACTAACTGATGTTATGACTCAAATGGGCTTAACAGACATCTAAAGAACACTCCACCCCAAACACAAAAGAATATGCCTTCTTCTCAGAACCACATGGAACCTTCTCTAAAATCAACCACATACTTATTAATAAAGGAAACCTCAACGGATACAAAAAATTGGAATAACCCCTGTATCTTATTGGATCACCATAGCTTAAAGTTGGAATTCAACGACAACACCATTTGAAGAATACCCACAAACTCATGGAAATTGAACAATATTCAACTGAATCACGCCAGGTCAAAAAAGAAATAAAGAAAGAAATTAAAGACTTCCTAAAATTCAATGAGAATGAAAGCACAACATACACAAACTTTGGGACACTATGTAAGCAGTGCTAAGAGGAAAGTTCATAGCACTAAGTGCCTACATAACAAACCTAGAGAAATCTCACATTAGTGACTTAACAGCACACATGAGAGCTCTAGAACAAAAAGAAGCAAACTCACCCAGGAGTAGATGACAGTACAGTCAAATTGAGGTCTGAAATCAATAAAATAGAAACAAAGAAAACAATACAAAGAATCACTGAGAGAGTTGATTCTTCAAAAAAACAACAAGACTGACAAACCTTTATCCAAAGTAACAAAAAGGCATAGAGAGGATATCTAAATTAACAACATCAGAAATGAAAATGGGAACATAAGAACAAACACTGAGGAAATCCAGAAAATTATTACAAAACCTGTACTCCAAAAAATTGAAAAATCTAAAAGAAATGGACAAATTTCTGAATATGTACCACTTACCAAAATTAAATCAAGGACACATAAACAACTTACATAGACCCATAACCCTCAAGGAAATAGAAGCAGTCATCAAAAGTCTCCCAACCAAAAAAAACAAAAAAATCCCAGGGTCAGATAGTTTCAGCACAGAATTCTACCAGAACTTCAAAGAAGAACTACTACCAATACTCCTCAAATTGTTCCACACAATACAAACAGAAGAACATTGTCAAACTCTTTTTATGAGGCTACAGTTACCCTGATACCCAAACCACACAAAGACACAACTGAGAAAGAGAATTACAGACCAATCTCCCTACTGATCATTGATGCAAAAATACTCAATAAAATATTGGCAAACCAAATCCAAGAACAATCAGAAAAATCATCCACCATAACCAAGTAGCCTTCTCCCAAGAGATGAAGGGATGATTCAACATATGAAAATCCAGGGTTGGAGATTTAGCTCAGTGGTAGAGCGCTTGCCTAGCAAGCATAAGGCCCTGGGTTCGGTCATCAGCCCTGGAAAAAATATGAAAATCCATCATTGTAAACTACCATATAAACAAACTGAAAGAAAAAACACCCCATAATCATCTGATTAGATGTTGAACTAGCCTTCAACAAAATTCAACAACTTTTCATGATAAAGGTCTTGGAGAGAGCAGGTATACAAGGAACATACCTAAACATAATAAAGGCAATATACAGCAATCCAACAGTCAACATCAAACAACATGAAGAGAAACTTAAAGTGATTCCACTAAAATGAGGAACAAGACAAGACTGTCCACCTCTCCAAATCTAGTCAATATAGTAGTTGAAGTTCTAACTAAAGCAATAAGACAAAAACGGAAATCAAAGTGATACAAATTGGAAAGCAAGAAATCAAATTTAATTTTTGCTTTTAATATGATAGTATACACAAGTGACCCCAAAAATTCTACCAGGGAACTCCTAAAACTGATAAACACCTTCAGTAATGTAGCAGGTTACAAAATTAACTCAAAAAAATCACTAGCCTTCCTATATACAGAAGAAAAATGGGCGGAGAAAGAAATCAGAGAAACAGCACCCTTCCCAATAGCCACAAATATCATATCTTGGGGTAACTCTAACCAAACAAGTGAAAGGCCTGTATTACAAGAATGTTAAGTCGCCTGGCAGTGGTGACTCACACCTTTAATCCCAGCACTTGGGAGGCAGAGGCAGATAGATCTCTGTGAGTCTGAGACCAGCCTGGTGTACAATAGCTAGTTCCAGGACAGCCTCCAAAGCATCAGAGAAACCCTATCTCAAAAAAAAAAAAAAACAATTTAAGTCTTAGAAGGATGAAACTTAAAAAGATATCAGAAAATGGAAAGATCTCCCATGCTCATAGAAGGGTAGGATTAACATAGTAAAAGTGGCAATCTTACCAAAAGCATTCTACGGATTCAATGCAATGCCCATCAAAATCCCACTGCAATTCTTCACAGACCTCAAAAGGGCAAAACTCAACATCCTATAGAAAAACAAAAAGCCTAGAATAGCCAAAACAATCCTGTATAATAAAGGAACTTCTGGAGGCATCACCATCCCTGACTTCAAACTCTACTATAGAGCTATAGTAATGAAAACAGCTTGGTATTGGCATAAAAACAGACAGGTGGACCAATGGAATCAAATCAAAGACCCTGATATCAATCACACACCTATGAACACCTGATTTTTGACAAAGAAGCTAAAAAGTATAAAATGGAAAAAAGAAAGCATCAACAATGGTGATGGCATAACTGGATGTCAACATGTAGAAAAATGTAAATGGATCCATATCTGTCCCCGTGCACAAAATTCAAGTCCAAGTAGATCAAAGACCTCAACATAAAACCAACCACACTGAACCTCACATAAGAGAAAATGTGAGGAAGATTTGAACATAGGAGACCACTTCCTAAATATAATACCAGTAGCACAGACACTGAGAGTTACAGTGAATAAATGGGATCTCCAAAAACTGAGAAGCTTCTGTAAGCCTAAAGACATGGTCAACAAGACAAAACAGCAGTCTACAGAACTGGAAAAATTTTTACCAACCCCACACTTGACAGAGGACTGATCTCCAAAATATATAAAGTACTCAAGAAACTAGACATCAAAGGATCAAGTAATCCAACAAAAATGGAGTATGGCCTATAATCAGATTGATGAATACCCTAACTATCATCATAGTGCCTTCATCCAGTAATTGATAGAATAAGATGCAGAGATCCACGACCAAGCCCTGGATGAGCTCCCATATTCCAATCAAAGAGGGAGGAGGGAATATAGGAGCTAAAGAGGTCAAGATCATGATGGAGAAATCTAGAGACGGGGTGAAACAAGCTCATGGACAATCCTGATCTCTAGACCAACAGCTATCGAGACTCCAGGGAACCAAACAGGCTCTCCATGTGTAGGAGACAGTTGTGAATCCTGGACTATCTGAGGGCCTCTTAGAAGTAGGACCATGATACAAACATGATACATGAGCTAGCTTGCTGGAGCCCATTCACTATGGTGAGATGCCACGCTGGGTCTTAATGCATGGGAGAAGGGCCTGACCCTACCCAACCTATTGTGCCAGACTATGTTGACTCCTCTTGGGATCCCTTACATGTGAGGAAAAGTGGACCAGGAATGGGCTGGGGGAATGAGAGATGGCAGGAGGAGGGATATGAGGGAGAACTGTGGTTGGAATGTAAAATGAAACTTTAGAATAAATAAAAATGAGGTACATATCTAAAAATAGAACTCTCAATAGAGGAATCTCAAATGGCTGGAAGGCACTTTAGGAAATGCTCAACATCCTTAGTCATCAGAGAAATGCAACTCAAAACAAATCGGAGATACCATCTTACAACAGTCAGAATGGTCAAGATCAAAAACTGATGACAGCTTATGCTGAAGAGGATGATGGGAAAGGGGAACACTCCTCCAGTTTTGGTGGGAGTGCAAATTTATGCAGCCTCTTTGGAAATCAGTATGGCAGTTTATCAGAAAACTGGGAATCAATCTACCTCAAGACCCAGCAATACCACTTTGGGGTGTATACCCAAAGGAAGCACACTCACACCACAAAGACATTTGCTCAACTGTGTTCATAGCAGCATTACTGATAATAGCCAGATTTTGGAATCAGTCTAGATGCCCCTCAACTGAAAAATGGATACAGAAAATGTGGTACATTCACACAATGGAGTAATACTCAGCAGTTAAAAAAAAAATGACATCTTGAAATTTACAAGCAAATGGATGGAACTAGATAGGAACAGCCATCCTGAGTGAGGTTGAAGGAACCAGCCTCCCTTTTGGCAGCCATAACAGCCGAACACATGCTTGCCATAAACCTGCCTTGGTCACTTAGAGGTCAGATGCCTGTCTCGTGACAAGGAACCCATCAGAAGTTAGTCACTAGAAAGTCAGATGCCTGTCTCGTGACAAGGAGCCAATCAGTTAGCTGGTGGTGCTATGCTTTACGACCCTGGGTGTGCTTTACAGACAAGCACACAGCAATGACATAGAGAGCATAGCAACCACCCTGGGAGGGCCTATGGGCCATAACAACCAGTTGACCAATCAACACAGGGCAAGCCCTCCAAGCCTGAAGGCACACCAATCGTAAGCCTGTGCGTACCCCTAGACATTCCCCTTACGCTGCCCTATAAGATCTTTTGGGAGCCCCTAGGAGTCGTCTTTTCTAGCCATCCGCCATGGCGGGTGGGTGAAAGACCCGAGCTAACATGGGGTTAGCTCATTAAATTACAATATAGCCTCGTGCAGTTTGCAGCAAGCTCTCGAATCCGCCTGGTGATTGGGGTGACTGCGAACGTGGCCTGGGACCCAGGATACTTGAGTTTTCGGAGGTCTAACAAGGTAACCCAGGCCCAGAAAGACAAATACATGTTCTCACTCATAAGTGGATATTAGACATAAAGGAAAGGACAACCAGCCTTCGGCCTGTGTGGGGGAGTGTGGACTTGGAAACTCCTAGCAACCCAACGGTGATAAAGACCAAACACAAGCATCTTATCATCTTTAGAGCGCTCTCATTTCCATGCTGCAAAACTGGAGTCTCTTGTTTATTTAGCATTTTCCTGGCTGTTTTTTAACCATGCTTCCATGACCACGAGGCCATTACTGTCTCCTTCCATTGACCCTCTCTCTGCTCCATGGCTCCTAACTCTCTCCTCACTTGTTACTTACACACCTAAACTCCCACCCAGGTGCAGGCCTATTCAGATGCTTAGTCCTGTAGAGATGCAAACTAGGAGGCATTCTACCTGAGGCTATGCTATACAATAGCAGACATCCTCGCATTAGCAATACAATAGTGGGCCAGAGCTCCTGTTTACTGAAACCAGAGGCTGGACCTTAAGACATTACATAATGGAACAACTATTTTGGTCCCCGACAATACCTCTCTCTTAAATTAATAAAAAGAAACCCGTGCCTGTGCACAAGGATAGATGACTACACTTCTCTTAGGAGGCTTCCTTCAACCTACCAGGGGTGCCTGTCATGAAATCATGCATTCCATCATGCGTGTTTTGTCTTAGGATTCCCTGAAGGCAAGGAAAACCATACCCATCTCTGGCTGGAACCAGTCTCTGTAAAACAAATAAGGTTAATGGGGGATGGGCCATGGTCCAGCTCCAAGTATTCCTGAATCAGAAAAAAATCCTCCAGGAGGTTGCACCTGAGCTCTCACAGCTGCAAATGTTCTCCTGAGGGATGGAGATGTATAAAGGTTAAAATGGTCTTTTTAAAATCTGCGTGGGAATGCCTCTAGTGCTCTGATACAAACATTACTAAAGTTTGCTCTCCAAAACATACTTCTATTCTAAGGCTTGTAAATTACACATTACATTGCTGTTAGAATGAACTGTGACTTCTAGATTCTAATAACATTTGCATAACACATATAGCAAGGTTACAGACATTAACAAACTCATGAACATACATTAGGGTGAGTTACAATACAATCAAAAGACAATAAGATATGCTCATGATCTGTGGGGTATGAACAATTTCACAATTCTAAACATTTTTTCCTTTATTCCCTGCCTGGTACTCAATGTCCTCTGAAACTTTCTATTTCTTGCTTAAAGTCCAAAGTTTTGAAATATGTAAAGTTCTGAAATTAGGTTTGTAATATTATACATAGTCTTTGAATGTTAACTGAAAAGTCTTTTGTCCATATCTCGTTAAAGCATTGTGTAGGGGCTTCTGCCACTCACTCTGGTTTATGCCAGTATCTACCTGGCCTAAATGGGTCCTTTTTCCCATGGGAAAACTGGAAAAACAGTTTTGTGTGTCTAGATGCGGCAAGAAGGCAAGCTGTTTGTTGTCCAGTTCTTAGTCTGCTCCTAGATGAGCACTCACGAATTCAGAGAGGTGGATGTAGTCCATCTGTAGGGAAGCTGGGACTTTGGAAAGCATCTCAAAACTGGAATTGTGTGTCTCCTATCCTCCTCAAGGATGTCCTCAAGGTTCAGGAACAGAGGTTCAGTGTTTCACTGCAGCTGGTTCAGACAGTCTCTCAAGGCCTCAGGTCCAATTCCTCTCTGCTCCACGCATCTCATCAACCACTCCAGCAGCCAGCATGCCTCGTTCTCCACCTTCGAGAAAACACAGACATGCCCTCAATCCCAAATAATTACAGGGTCTGGTCCCCTCTATTCATCTCTCCATTTGACCTGAGCGAAATTCGCTCAAGTTCTGTCATGCCAGAATCTGTCTGCAGCAGATTGCTCACTGGCATCCACATTTTAAAAATTTAAAATAAACAGTGCATGGTTAATGCATCATGTGGAGACTGGGGACACAGCTCCTCCCTTTTTATTTTAGAAGCTGTGTTTTTAAGGAGCTATGAGTATGTTCTAAAATTCCTTGTCCTGGAGGATCACAAGGATTATCTATCTGTCTTTTGATCATTTTCCAAATGAGTACAAAATAACTAACCTGCCTCATCATAATATCCATCTCTATTGTCTGTCTTTATAATTTTTGGGACTCCCATGTAAGCAAAAAACATCTTAAAACAGTGACTTATAACATCAAGAAATTTGAATATGTGTCGATTGCCATGTGTACGTATTTTTAACTTGCCAAACTCTGCAATGAGTAACATCCATTTGCCATAGTTGATTATGGAGTAGGCCTGGAGGATTCACCCCTAAATTAGTCATAGCCATATTGTGGCCATATTCCATATTGTTTGATGATATAACCAGCAGTCTCTCAGATTAAGCCAAATTGCTTTTGTTATTTTAATGAAGAAAGTTACAAGACTATAGTGCTTTCTCTGTTTAAAGCAAATCAACCAATTTTGTTACTTAATCTGTTGACTCATTTTATTTGGCTAGTAATCATCTAAAGGCCTTATTTAATAGGTTCCCAGTGTGACCCATAAACCATGGCAAAACTCTTAGGTGAATAACATTTTGAATTTGCTCAAATAATATTTTAACCTGACTATTACTAGATCCTGTGCATGGAACTGTCTCTTTTACCTTAAGAGCCTTAAGAGCCCCTAGACACTCCCCTTACGCTGCCCTATAAGATCTTTTGGGAGACCCAAGGAGCCATCTTTTCTAGCTGTCCGCCATGGCGGGTGGGTGAAAGACCCGAGCTAACATGGGGTTAGCTCGTTAAATTACAATAAAGCCTCATGCAGTTTGCATCAAGCTTTCGCCTCCATTCTTTGTTTGGGGTGGCCGCCGTCCTGGGCTAAGATTCTGGAAGCCTCAGCTTTCTGAGGGTCTTACAGCACAACTTGAAACGCTGACAGAGTCACGGTGGTGGCTTTTGCAAGCGGGAAGGATCCTTTTCAAACACTTAAAATTCTAAAATCTCCTGTATTTGCTTTCACTTTGTTTTAGCTCTCCTGGCTATTAAACTATACCCAAATAAATAAATATACAATCATCTGACTAACAATTATCTGCCTGATTTCTCTAACTACATACATTTTTACTTTCAAGGCTAACTTACTTCTGTTTACCATCTGGCTAATAATGTTCCTGTATCATATTTACAATTACCTACCTTTTTCACTCTAGAGTTTAACACGTTACATTTTACTACTTTATCATCTGACTGACATTTCAGTCTCATATAATTTGTGCACCTTCTATTATTTAAGGGTTAAATAACCCACTTTACCTATTTTTGTCAGATGCTGGCTGACGTTTTCGTCTTTTTTTTTTTTCAAGACAGGGTTTTTCTGTGGCTTTGGAGGCTATCCTGGAACTAGCTCTTGTAGACTAGGCTGGTCTCGAACTCACAGAGATCCACTTACCTCTGCCTCCGGAGTGCTGGGATTAAAGGCGTGCGCCACCAACGCCCGGCTGTTTTCGTCTTATATATACTTTTGTGCACATTTCTGCTTTAAGGGTTAAATAACCCGATTTATCTTTTTTCGTCAGCTGCTGGCTGATGTTTTCCCATTTTATATTACAAATATCTGTTTCCTATTTCTACACTTATGTACAGTTTTATTCCTGACTTAACACTGTTCACTCACCACATATGGCCACCTCTTTCTTCTTTTTTCTGTTGGTGCTTCTTCTCCAACCAGTTCAACCACGACAACTATCTCTTCGAAGTGTCCACACCTCTGCCTTGTCCATTGCTTCTTTGGTGTCCATTTCTTCATGGTGTCCTTGGTGTCTTCCCCGTTCTCAGGTCCCACGTTGGGCGCCATTTTGTCATGGCCCAGCATGTCCCAGCCGCAAGCAACAGCAGCCATGAGGTTCGGCCTGAGTGGGGGAGCGTGGACTTGGAAACTCCTAGCAACCCAAGACCAAACACAAGCATCTTGTCATCTTTAGAGAGCTCTCAGTTCCATGCTGCAAAACTGGAGTCTCTTTTTTATTCAGAATTTTCTTGGCTGTTTTCTAACCATGCTTCCATGGCCACGAGGCCATTACTGTCTCCTTCCGTTGACCCTCTCTCTGCTCCATGGCTCCTAACTCTCTCCTCACTTGTTACTTACACACCTAACATCCCGCCCAGGTGCAGGCATATTCAAATGCTTAGTCCTGTAGAGATGCAAACTAGGAGGCATTCTATACTGAGGCTATGCTATACAATAGCAGAATTGCTTGCATTAGCAATACAATAGTGGGCCGGAGCCCCTGTTTACTGAAACCAGAGGCTGGACCTTAAGACATTCCATAATGGAACTATTTTTGTCCCCTACACAGCCTATAGGTCACAATTCCAGAGAACCTAGAGGACCCTAAGAGTGACATACATAGATTCACCTAGCAAGGGGAAATGGACAAGATCTCCTGAGTAAATGGGAAGTGAGAGGGTCAGGAGGAGGGTGGAAGGGGAGAGGGGAGGAAGGAGAGTAGGAGAAAACTGTGTAACTCAATAAAAAATGGCAAAAAAATAAAGTAAAATAAATGAAAAAAAACCAAATTCTCCATAGTAAAGCTACTGTTACTCATGCATGTGTATTGACTTACCAAAGCTTAGTAAGAGGGAGGGCTTATGAGAGTCAAGAGGGTTGTTGTGGTGGAGACCTTAATCCCTCACACTTTATAAGGAAAAAAAGCTTAACCCCTGTGCATGCAATGTGAAACCCTGGGCGAAGGTGGCCTACAGCTCTGGTGGACACTCCTCCTGTTGGAGGCATATGACTCTGATGATTGCTCCTCTAGGTGTCGGTGGGGCTGAGTGTCCAGTGGTCGATGTTGCAGCAAGTTATCCCCAACCGAGAAATGGCAGTGGATGCTGGCTGGGACACATGTGCTCTTTCCCATAGGAATTTCTTGCCATAGTTTATGGAAGCCACTGCTGGAAACCGCTGCTCTTGTCTCACCCAGCAGTCGCTCCTCACTCCTGGGTCTGAGGCCCTGGCCTCTCTCTGACACTCCGCTGGGCCTGAGGCTCAGGCCTCCCTATCTCATGTTCCTTTTTTTGGTTTTTTTTTTTTTTTTTTGAGACAGGGTTTCTTTGTTTTTAACTTTTGTTTGTTTCTTTGTTTTTTGAGACAGGGTTTCTCTGTGTAGCTTTGGAGCCTATCCTGGCACTCGCTCTGGAGACCAGGCTGGCCTTGAACTCACAGAGATCCACCTGCCTCTGCCTCCCGAGTGCTGGGGTTAAAGGTGTGCACCACCAATGCCTGGCTTCATGTTCCATTTTTAAACTTTCCATTTTGTAATCATACAGAGACCTAATTCTCTCCATTTTAATAGTGCTTTCCTTTTTTGGTGGGGGGGAACTCTTTTGTTTTAACTAATCCAGAATGACAGATTTAGGTGACATAGAATTCTGTGTGTTTCATAAGTTATCTTCTCCCTTGGAACATCTCTCCTCGGCCATAACTTGGGTCCATGTGGGCAGACTAGATTTGTGATGATATGGACAATATCTCCTCTCCTTCCTGTGACTTCCACAGTCTCCTCACATGGACAGGCATACTTGTGAAAGAACCCCAGAGGGTCAGAGCCCCAGGATGTCGGCCCAGGACCGAGGCGACCCCAATCACCAGGCAGAGGTGAAAGCTTGATGCAAACAGCATGAGGCTTTATTATAGTTGTTTAATGAGCTAACCCCATGTTAGCTTGGGCCTTTCATCCATCCACCGTGGTGGATGGCTGGGGAAAGACCCCAAGAAGCCACGGGACTGAGATCTTATAGGGCAGAATTAGGGGAGTGCCGAGGGGTACCCACAGGCTCAGGATTGGTGTGCGTCCAGGCTTGGAGGGCTTTCCCTGTGTTGATTGGCCAACTGGTTGTTATGGCCCATAGGCCCTCCCAGGGTGGTTGCTATGCTCTACACATCATTACTGTGCACTTGTCCGTAAAGCATACCCAGAGCTATAAAGCGTAGCACCACAAGCTAACTTCTGATTGGTTCCTTGCCACGAGGCAGGCACCTGACCGCCTAGTGACCAAGACAAGGTCAGGTAAGCACATGTTAGGCTGTTATGGCTGCTGAAATGGGGAGCTGGTCCCTTCACTTGATGGCCTGGAGCTGGAGGAGCCAAAGAGAAATCCAAAATGTTTCAGTGGATCTATCTGCAATGACAGATGTATCCTGTCCTAATTTTCTTCCAAGTCATAAACTGTTTAAAACACATAGGTCTATCCAAAGGCAATTCAGAATGCTCTATTGAGAAATGTTTGTGAGCTCTATAACATATATCACCCAGGGGAAAAATTTTAAAGATTAGGAGTAAATAAGGAAAGTGTAAGAATATCCCTTGGGAGAGAGCAATGAAAGAGATATCTTGATGGAGGTAACCTTTAGGGGGTTAGGGAAAAGTTGGGTGCTAGGGAAATTTCCAGAAATCCACAGGGATGCCAAGCAATAGTGGAAAGGGTGCCTGAACTGGCCTTCCCCTATATTCGGATTGGCGACTACACTGTCATCATAGAACCTTCATCCAGTAACTGATGGAAGAAGATGCAGAGATCCACAGCCAAGCACCAGGCTGAACTCCAGGAGTCTGGTTGAAGAAAGTGGGGGGTGATTATATGTGCAAGGGGTATCAAGATCATGATGGGAAACACACAGAGACAGCTGACCCAAGGGTGTGGGAGCTCATGGACTCTAGATCTTCATGTGACAAAATGAGGCCCTCTGTATGTGCCAATTACAGGAAAACTTACAGGTGTCTGTTCTCTGTTTCCTCTTTGTGAGTTCTAGAAAGCAAACCCAGGTAGTCAAGATTTGCAGCAAGTACCTCAGTCAAGTGTGTGGTCTCTTTGACTCTTATTTCAGTTTCAAAAATATTGATGTATGTGCTGCTGTAGGTGTGCAAATGCCACAACCCAGTGTAGTGATAAGAGAAAAACTTGTACAAGTAAAGTGGGTGCCCTGGAGATTAACCTCAGGTCATCAGGTTTAGCAGAAACCACCTTTACCCACTGACACAATTCTCTGCCATTCATTTGTGTTTCTGAGAAAGTGTTAAGAAAGAGTATTTAGCTGGGTTGTGGTGGTGCCTGCCCCTAATCCCAGTACTCAGGAGGCAGAGGCAGATGGATCTCTGTGAGTTCCAGGCCAATTTGGTCTAAAAAGCTACACAGAGAAACCCTGTCTCAAAACACAAAAAGAAAGAAACAGAGAGAGAGAGAGAGAGAGAGAGAGAGAGAGAGAGAGAGAGAGAATTTAGTCCTCAGAATAAACTAACACAACCCAAAAAAATTGGATGTTGTTAGGACGTACACCTGGCTGACCCCACCCCCTAACGACGGGCAGGCACACGCAGGCACACGCAGGGACGTGCTATGTCACCCATCACATATTACGGCCTGTGTGTGTACTCTGTGCATGTGTGGAACTTCAGTGCACATGTGCAGTCTTCCCTTCAAAAGTTCCAATTTCGCAGCTTTGCTCTCTCTGCCTCTTCTCCTCTCTCTCCATGGCGGTAAGCCATTAACTCTGTTTCTCTTCTCTCTTACTCCCTCTACCCTGCTGGGCCTATAATAAACTGGTTAATGTATTCTCTTAATCTCATGTCTCATCTTGTGCCCTTCTTTCTAATTTAAGCAAAAACCTAACAGATGGCAGTGGGAATACCACTTCCATTTGCAAATAGGTTTATTATTCAAATTATTCTGTATTCCTCTATCTTTGGATGACAATTTGTTTACAATTTGAAAATAAGACAATAACTGATGGAATGTTCTACTAATCTTACTTGATACCAGTGAGATGGCTCAGAGGGAACAATGTGTGTGGTGTGCAAAGATTTCTTTTGTTTATAAGATTCATGGTCTATTTCTCCAATAATAATTCTTTCATGTCTTTGAAGACTGTGACATGCAGACATGTTATGATAAATCTTTCTGCCAAAAGCCACGGAGCCCCACTGCCACGTGGGCGGTCTCTGCCAGCCATGCGAGTTCTGCCCGCCACGTGGATGGACAAAAAAATACAGAGACATTTTACATACAAAGCTGCTTGGCCAGTGGCTAGGACTTCTCATCTGCTAGCTCAGTCTTAATTATCATAAATCTATATATGTTATAAGACTTATCTTTAAAGGATGCCTTTCGCTGGCACCCTCTCTTGCAGGTGGCTCACATGACACCGCTGGAGAGGACCAGGAAAAGGGGGACCTTCCTTGCTATGTCACTTCCTGCCTGGATCACCACTTCTCTACTACATTTCCCAGAATCCTCTTTGACTCCTAGTACTGTCTAATTTGCTGTTTCATTGGCCAAACAGAACTTTATTAAACAATCAATAAGATAAACATACACAGAACATTCCCCATCGTCTCCTCTTTTCTGTCTAAATAAAAAGATGGGTAACTTATCTTTTATAATAACTGAAGAAAACTACAACCATAACTATCTATCAAAGACCACAGAAGGATAATATATAAACTCTAGAATTGACAGAGACATCTCCCTACCTGGACAGTCACCCAAAGTTCCTCTGTAACGTTGGGGCATCCATCTTTATTCTATAGGCCACAGTGTGTCTAGCACACTTCTCTATTTTAACAGGAATCCTTCAGTACTGTCTTGTTTTGTAAGTTTAGCAGTCATTTTCTTGTGGGTCCTGCATGTCCAGTTTATACAGCAACAAACAGTCCAGACAAGAGCAGTTTCTGGCTCAAATGGCTAATCTTGCCTTGTTGAAAGCAAACTCCATAACGAGTTTCTTCGATGCCCATCCTCCTTTCTGATGTAATTGGTGTGCCAGGAGCAGTTGTGCCTCACTGCCAAGATAAACCCTAAACCATTTAAATGCCATATTTCTGTAGGTCTTTGAAAGGCTTGAAGAATACCTAACCATCTCAAATACATTTCTATATCTAGAAAACCTATCTGACCTAATTATAAGTTCTGACTATTATAGGTAACTATATAACCTGTATTTAATTATGCATATCATTTTAAAAGATCTGTATAAACACAATACCTAAACAAGAGGAGACATACATATCACAAAATTGACCTTAAAGTTCTATCAATAAATGAAAATCTATACCAATGCAAAGTATCCATGCCTATATCCTATTCCCCTTTTCTTTCTTTAAAAAGAGATTGACTATGCTCATTATCATTTATAACCAACCCCATTTAAATGAAAACAAACATTTATAACAATATTTGGGAATATGGGTGTCATTCTTTCTAAACTGCTTCCTGCTGATTAGGGGCGATATTCATATACCATGGGGATCAAGATAAAACATAGAAACCTGACCAAGTCCTTGTTTTTGTAGTCTGTAAGGCTGTATCACAGATGCATTACCACATTGACACTCATAGTATTTCTTTCCACTATCAGTTCTTTGATGTGTTTGAAGATTACACTGACCTGCAAAGTTTTACTGCATCAATGACATCTGTACAGTTTCTCTCCACTATGACATTTTTTATAATGAAGACTACAATGACATGCAAAGGCTTTACCACATTGATTACATTACATTATGATTTTCCCATTATGAATTCTTTCATGTATTTGAAGATGACTGTGACATGCAGATGCTTTATGATGTGGATTACATTCATAGTTTCTTCCCAGTATTCATTCTTTTGTGTATTTGAAGATGACTGTTGCTTGTAAATGCTTTACCACACTGATTACATTCATAAGGTTTATCTCCAGAATGACTCCTTTTATGTGTTCAAAGAACACTACAACATGTAAAGCTTTTACCACATTCATTGCAATCACAGGTTTTCTCTTCAATATGAGTTCTTTTGTGTATTGAAGATTACTGTAATTCACAAAGGCTTTCCCACAGGGATTACATTCATATGGTTTCTCTTCACTCTGGAGTCTTTCATGCCTTTGAAGATGACTGTTATATGCAAAAGTTTTACCACATTGATTACATTCATAGGGACTTTGTCTAGTGTGATTTTTTTTCATGTTTTTTTTAAACTACTAAAATTTGCAAAGACTTTATTACGTTGATTACATTCAGAGTGAAAGGCCAGGATAAAAGAAGACCCCCTCAGCAGACAAAATAAGGCCTAGGATATAGGGTGGCTAGCCGGTTCAGCAACTCTGTTCCAGGAAAAGGCTAGCCATAAAAAGTTAGATAAGAATCTTACAAATGATCTTAAGGAATAGGGAGTTTCCCCTTGTGATTTCCCTCAGGACCTTCCACTGGTATTCTTGGTATTTGGGATTGTGGATTCTTCCTTTTAAAACCCCTATTCCCAGCCATTCAGGGTCGAAACTACTTTACCCCTGCATGGGATACGAGTCTCAGCCCCAGTGCGCTGATTCCTGTCAATAAACCTCGTGTGATTGCAGCAAGGACAGTCTCTCGTGAGTTCTTGGGGGGTCGAGTCATCCCGAGACTTGAGTGAGGGTCTCCCCTCTCCAGGGGTCTTTCATTTAGGGGTTCATCCAGGATTTGCGACCACCCTTGTCTCCGAAGACCCACTTGGAGGTGAGATATATTGTCTGTCTTGTCTGTCTGTGTGTGTGTTGTTGTACTGGAGTGGTTTTGTCTGAATCTGGTTCTGTGCTTTGCAGTCGGTCATGTCTCAGGAAGAGACTGGCTCTCTGGTCTCGGAAGGAGACAGAGTGTTATCAGCAGACATGCTATGAGATCACTGACTGATGACCTGGGAGACCTCCATGGTTCTGGGGAAACCGGGGTTCCGGTCTGGGTGCTGGTGAGGGTACGGTAGTTCTCCTGGATTGGGGAGTTACACACCCTCCCAGACGTCTGTATTTCTGGAGTGGTTTTGTCTGTTTAAGTGGAGACAGACATCTGTTAGCTTTTGTTTGTGTGTCTTGGGTTTTTGTTTTGTCTTATTTGTGACCTTGACGATGGGACAGACTATAACGACTCCCCTGAGTTTGACTATGGACCATTGGACTGAAGTTAGGACAAGAGCACACAATTTGTCAGTTGAGATTAAGAAAAAAACATGGCAGACTTTTTGCTCCTCAGAATGGCTGATGCTTGATGTTGGCTGGCCTCCGGAGGGCACTTTTGATTTAACCGTTATTCTTGAAATTAAAGCCATTGTCTTTCAGGAAGGACCAGGATCCCATCCCGATCAACAGCCATACATTACTGTATGGCAGGATTTGGCCCAGAATCCCCCAACTTGGGTAAAACACTGGGTGCGAGGACGGAGGCCAGACTCCCGAGCCCTGGCTCTCCGAAATTTGGAGCGCAAACCGCAACCTGAAGCTACGCCTGAGAATCGACCTTCGGCTCCTCCTAAAATCTATCCCGAGCTAGAGGAGTGGCCAAACCCTCTGCCACCTCCTTACCCGCTACCCCAGATGCCTGATTCTGGTGCCAGTGGCGGCACAGGGGGAGGACCTACGACAGGCACCCGAAGCCAGAGCACTCAGAGCCCTGCACAGGGTCCTGGAGGACCAGATTCGACAGTGGCGCTGCCGCTGCGTGCCTATGGATCTCCAGCGGACCCACCCAACCTTCAACCCCTCCAGTATTGGCCTTTTTCCTCTGATGATCTTTACAATTGGAAAACTAACCACCCTTCCTTCAGAGAATCCGCCAGCCTGAGGGATTGATGGAGTCCTTAATGTTCTCCCATCAACCCACCTGGGACGACTGTTAGCAGCTTTTACAGGTCCTCTTCACTACTGAGGAGAAAGAAAGGATCCTATTGGAGGCCCAGAAAAATGTCCCTGGAGCAAATGGGGCACTGACCAATCTTCCGAATGAAATAGATGCTGGGTTTCCCCTTAACCAGCCTGATTGGGACTTCAACACAGTAGCCTTGGCCTGGGAGTCCGAACTGGTACACGGATGGCAGCAGCTTCGTGGTTGAAGGTAAGCGGAAGGCGGGGGCAGCAGTGGTGGATGGAAAGCAAGTGATCTGAGCCAGCAGCCTCCTGAAGGGACGTCAGCCCAGAAAGCCGAACTTGTGGACCTGATACAAGCTCTACGGATGGCAGAGGGGAAGTCCATCAACATCTACCCTGATAGCAGGTATGCCTTTGCCACTCACTGCCCACATACACGGAGCAATATACAGACAAAGAGGGCTGTTAACTTCTGCAGGAAAAGACATCAAAAATAAAGAAGAAATTCAAGTCTCCTCGAGGCCATACATTTACTCGAGATGCTGTGGCTAGAGGAAACCAGATGGCAGATCTAGCTGCTAAACAAGAGGCTCAATGATCCTAGCTGTCAAAAATTCTAGAGATTGTTATGATGCCAACAAAACCAACTTCAAATACACCCCCGAGGACTATCAAGTTATGGGGAAATTAAGGCTGACAAAGGAAGCCCCATGTGGGGCAATGGAGACAGAAGAAGGAAAACTATTCCTCCCACAGAAGGAAAGACATGAATATGTTACCAACCTACATTACCTAACCCATTTGGGGACTAAAAAACTAAAAGATGTGGTTAGGTCCTCCGACTATTATGTTATAGGACTCTCTGACTTGGCAGAAGAAATAGCCAAGAGCTGCAAGGCCTGTGCTATAGTTAATGCAGGGCACTCCATATGTACTCCTGGGAAGAGGCTCAGGGGCGATCAGCCTGGAGCCTACTGGGAGGTAGATTTTACAGAGATCAAGCCAGCCAGATATGGTAACAAGTATTTATTAGTTTTTATAGATACCTTTTCAGGCTGGGTAGAATCTTTCCCCACCAAAGCTGAGATGGCAAACATGGTGGCTAAGAAGATTCTTGAAGAAATCTTCCAGAGGTTTGGGATACCCAAGGTAATCGGGTCTGATAATGGACCTGCCTTTGTTGCCCAGGTAAGCCAGGGACTGGCCACCCAACTGGGGATCAATTGGAAATTACATTGTGCTTAACAACCCCAGAGCTCAGGTCAGGTAGAAAGGGTAAATAGAACAATAAAAGAGACCCTAATAAAATTAGCCTTAGAGACCGGCAGGAATGACTGGACAGCTCTCCTTCCCTTTGCCCTGTTCCAAGTTCAGAAACACCCCAGGGAAATTTAAACTCACCCCTTATGAGATCCTGTGTGGGGGACCGCCACCGCTCACTGAGTCGGGTGGAATAAATAATCCTGATGCTGTTCTTTCTAAACCTTTGTTTGCCCTTGAGGTGGTGAGATGCCAGACCTGGGAACAACTAAAAGAGGTGTACAAGGCCGAAGATTCACAAGTGCCACACCAGTTCCAAGTAGGGGACACTGTCTTTGTCTGGCAGCACTGAATTGGGAATCTAGAGCCTCGTTGGAAAGGACCATATTTGGTGCTCCTAACGACCCCTACAGCAGTGAAGGTTGAAGGCATCTCTGCTTGGATCCACACCTCCCACTTAAAGCAAGCCCCTGAACTACAAAAAAATGAATGGAAACTGGAAAAGACTATGGATCCTCTTAATCTGCGCCTGTGTCTTAACAACCCCCATGCCCCCAAAAACTTAACCTGGCAGGTGATATCATAAACTGGGCGTGTAGTCTGGTCAATTTCCAAGACTGCCCCACCCTGGACATGGTGGTCCACTCTAACCCCTGATATATGCCAATTAGTGGCAGGACTGGACACTTGGGATGTACCTATCTCCCAACTAATTTACCCACTGTTGGAAGAACGGGCACAGGCCCAGGATGCAGTAATCCGCTCACCCGCTGTACAATACGGGAAGAAGATTTGTACGTGTGCCCTAGGGAAGGTAGGTCTCACCCACAAGTAGTGAAGTGTGAGGGTTCTGAGTCCTTCTACTATAAGGCATGGGGATGTGAACTACTGGTGACACCTGGTGGAAACCTTCTTCGTCTTGGAACTTAATTACGGTTAAGAAAAACCATACTGATAGGCCTACCTGTTCTTCCATAAGCTCTAGGGTCGAACAGATGACAAATGGACCCTGCAGCAGAACCCCTTACTGTAATCCTCTAAATGTAACCTTTACAGACTCTGAAAAGAGATCACAGGAATGGGTTAGGGGCATGAGCTGGGGATTAAGATTCTATGTGTCAGGAGAAGATCCGGGATTGGTTATGACACTGAGACTTAAGATAGAGAGCCCCTCTCCCCTACCAGTTGGGCCTAACAAAGTTTTGCCTGATCAAGGCCCTCCAGCCCCAGTACTCCCCAAAGGAACTCCTGTTCCTCCTGGGGATCTAACCTTTAGCCCTGTACCTGTGTCTACCTTAGGTAACTCCTTTCTGGCAATGCCTTCCACTGGACAGAGATTGTTAAATTTGATACCGGGAGCTTTCTCGGTGCTAAACAGCTCTAACTTAACATGACGGAGTCTTGTTGGCTCTGCCCCGCTTCAGGACCTCCTTATTATGAAGAAATTGCAATGTCTGGGACCTTCAACAACACCACTAGTCCAGATGTTTGTGTATGGGGGACTAGTCATAGGTTAACACTTACTGAGGTTACAGGCATAGGGACCTGCTTGGGAAACCCACCAGCTGCTTACAAACGTTTATGTAATAAGACTCATAAGAGCCCTAAAACTTCTGACACCCAGTACTTGGTTCCTGGTATAGATAAATGGTGGGCTTGTAATACAGGCCTAACACCTTGTGTGTTGACGACAGTCTTCAATGACACCAAAGATTCTTGCGTGCTTGTGCAATTAATGCCTAGAGTCTTTTATCATCCAGCCAACATACTTGAGGATGAATTTGACAAGCACCCAACCCGCTTTCAGAGAGAACCCATCTCTTTGACGTTAGCAGTAATCTTGAGCCTTGGGGTAGCTGCCGGCATTGGGACAGGTACCGTTGCTCTAATTCAGGCTCCTCACTACTTTAGTGAATTAAGAGTAGCCATGGATGAAGACTTAAGGGCACTAGAACAATCTATTTCCCAGCTGGAAGAATCATTGACATCCCTGTCAGAAGTAGTTTTGCAGAATAGAAGGGGATTAGATTTGTTATTTTTAAAAGCAGAGGATTATGTGCTGCTCTCAGAGAAGAATGTTGCTTTTATGTAGACCATTCAGGAGTAATTAAAGACTCCAAGAGCAAACTTAGAGAGAGGTTAGACAAAAGACAGAGAGACAGAGAAACATATCAAGGATGGTTTGAAAGCAGGTTTAGTAGGTCCCCTTGGATGACTACTCTGATATCTTCCCTTATGGGACCTTTCTTGATTTTGCTTCTGCTTCTGATTTTAGGTCCATGTATGTTAAATAGGTTAGTTACCTTCATTAGAGAAAGAATAAGTGCTGTTCAGATTTTGATGTTGCACCAGCAATATAGCTATTTACAGGGTCAAGGGAATCAATATCATGAAGACATTGATATCTAGTTCTATGGTTAGAACTAGGTACTAGAAGAAGTGGGGAGATGAAAGGCCAGGATAAAAGAAGACCCCCTCAGCAGACAAAAAGCTAACCATAAAAAGTTAGATTAGAGTCTTACAAACGATCTTAAGGAACAGGGAGTTTCCCCTTGTGATTTCCCTCCAGACCTTTCACTGGTATTCTTGGTATTATGGGTTAGGGTTTCTTCCCTCACTGGTATTCTTGGTATTTTGGGTTGGGGTTTCTTCCTTCGGGACCTTCCACTGGTATTCTTGGTATTTTGGGCTGTGGATTCTTCCTTTAAAAAACCCTATTCCCAGCCATTCAGGGTTGAAACTCCTCTACCCCTGCATGGGATATGAGTCTCGGCCCCAGCGCGCTGGTTCCTGTCAATAAACCTCGTGTGATTGCAGCAAGGACAGTCTCCCGTGAGTTCTTGGGGGGTCGTGTCATCCCGAGACTTGAGTGAGGGTCTCCCCTCTCTAGGGGTCTTCAATAGGATTTCTCTTCAGTATGAATTCCTTCATATATTAGAAAATAACTGTTTGGGCTAGAGAGATGTCTCAGAGGTTAAGAGCACTGACTGCTCTTCCAGAGGTCCTGAGTTCAATTACCAGCAACCACATGGTGGCTCACAATCATCCGTTATGAGATCTGGTGCCCTCTTCTGGTGTGCAGATATACATGGAAGCAGAATGTTGTGTACATAATAAATAAATAAATAAATAAATAAATAAATAAAATCTTTAAAAAAAAAAAAAGAAAATAACTGTTATGCACAAAGGTACATTGCTTCTTTCCATATCCCTTAGGATCACCTGGCTTGTATCCAAAGTGACAGATGATATGCCTATTAAAGGAAGAATAACAAATAAAATGTTTTACCATTGCACTCACAGTTTAACTTTTGTTCCCCATATAGATGTGGTATATGGGTTAAGGCTTCTCCACAACAAGCTTCTTGGTGCTCATGAAGCACCCCTGCTAAACTCCAGTTAGTCACTACAAGGATATGAGGACACTAGCCTTAATATAGACAATTTACTTAGAAAAGGTCTTGGACATACACCAATCCCCTAATCAATGTGCATGCCTTTTAAGATAATTGAATGATATAAAGCTAAATGGATGGACAGTTCTACAACATGGATGTCATAGGGATATGATTAAAATAGGGTCATATGTTAAGATGTTGTTTCTACCAGGTAGTGGTGGCTCGCACTTTTAATCCCAGCACTCAGGAGGCAGAGACAGGCAGATCTCTATGAGTTCAAGGCCAGCCTCGTCTGCTAAGTGAGTTCCAGGACATGCTCCAAAGCTACAGAGAAACCCTGTCTCAAAAAATCAAACAAAAAAAGATGTTTTTTCCTTGTCTTCCTTTGTAGAGGAATTGCCGAGGACCAGCTTGTATCAGTCCCATGCTACAGGGGCTATCTATTCTGGACTGATATCTTGAGGGCTGTGATCCAAGCTAGCCCAGTGGCCCCGGGTCCATCCCTGAGTTGGACAGTGCTGGAACAGGAACTCCTAGCCACCCAACAATAATAAAGAAAAGACACAGACATCTTGTCATTTCAGGAGGGCACTCAGTCCATGCTGGAGTCTGGAGTCTGGAGTCTCCGGTTTATTCTAGAATACTCTTAAATGGTTTTCCAACAGTGGGGGTGACTGCAGAAGGCATCTACTATCATGTATAAGGCTGATACCAAAAAATTATTTTAACCCTAGTGGCACACCTAAACAGTCCCTGGACATGTAAACAAAACCCTCAGAACAGGTGAGAGCGCACCCAGACCTAGGTCTGTTGTTATGTAAAGTAGGAGACATTCTCCACTGAGGCCAAGCCATCTGGTGGTGATAGCCTGAAATCTGAAAGACAGTGGGAGATTCGAGCTCCTGGGATGGAGTTTGAGGCCTGTATCTGAAATACCATAATTGATATTTTTCCCGCCCCAACAAGGAATACCTTGAAAACACAGAGCAGCTACCTAACATTGAGAAATACGGTCTTGTGAGAATTTAAACATCAATACACTTAAAGCTGGGCTTGTTTACACATGCTTATCTTTAAAACTTCAGGGTACATTAAAATTTATTCAGAAGCATATTTGTATCATCTTGCACATGAAATTTTCCTTCCCTATTTTCTAGAACTTTGACAATGTCAATATTCTGGTCTTTCCATTTGTAGCCTAAAATACAGTATCAGGAAATGTATTATATATTATCAGATATTATGCAAATTTAAACAGTAACTTTATTGAACCTGAGAACCATGCCTGACTATTCACCACAGTCTCCCCTTTCACAATTGAAATCCCACAAGAACACCAATCTCTGAGAAAAGCTTGTCCCCTTGTTTAGAAAATGAAGGAAATCTCACATTCCTACCTATAGCAGGGAGGTTCCTTTTCCCTGTAGAGACTCTTCTGGGAAGGATCCAGCAAAGCCCACACTTCATGAGTGAAGTTCACACGCACATCCTCACAGGTCACTGCATCCTAAAGTATCCCATATTGTACATAATAGAAATGGTGAGACCAACTGCGTTGCAAAAGTGTACTTCATTGAGAACATATTTACATGATTCTGTGGGCTCCATACACTTATTTCATGTTGAAAGATCCCCGGAAGCTCAGGCCTCCAGGATCTCAGCCCAGGACCGTGGTCACCCCAATCACCAGGAAGACTCGAAAGCTTTATGCAAACTGCACGAGGGTTTATTGTAGTTGTTTAACGAGCTAACCCCATGTTAGCTCGGGCCTTCCATCCATCCACCATGGCGGATGGCTAGAAAGACAGCTCGAAGCATCTGCATAGAGATCTTCAGGGCAGCATTAGGTGAGTGTCTAGAGGTACGCACAGGCTCAGGATTGGTGTGCCTCCAGGCTTGCCCTATGTTGATTGGCCAACTGGTTGTTATGGCCCATAGGCCCTCCCAGGGTGGTTGCTATGCTCTGCGCGTCATTGCTGTGCACTTGTCCGTAAAGCACACCCAGAACCGTAAAGCATAGCACCACCAACTAACTTCTGATTGGTTCCTTGCTATGAGGCAGGCATCTAACCTCCTAGTGACTAAGACAAGGTCAGACAAGCACGTGTTAGGCTGTATGGCTGCCAAAATGGGGAGCTGATCCCTTCATTCCCCCATTTTCTTTTTTTGGAGATTCCAATCATGGAATTGCTGTCTCTCCCTTGTCCCCATCAGGGAGTGAGAGATATGGCATCCCCCATGTAAAGGAGTTCCTTCTGACTTAGCATTTCAACCAGGAAAAATGGGCAACATATTCTTTCCCATTCTACTTCCTGCTGACTTTGGGATGAAGTTAGGGACCCAAGAAGGTTGAACTGCTAGTCAAAAGAAAAAAAAAGGGAATTAAGGCAATGGGGAATCCATCAGGAGCTTCCGGTTAGCAGACTCTGTTGCAGAGACAGGGGGTGTCCATATCAGCTGGACTGGTTCACATCCACAGCAAGTCCAGGGCTCACAGTCTGCTTAGGAACAGCCTGTAGTCAGCAACTGATACTCAGATGTCTGCCAGAAGCAGAAACCTGTTTAAGATATGTTTAAACTAGGAACAGAAAAAGTTAAAACTTATTTACTGAAGCCCACAGTGAAGAAAAAACAGATATCTGGATCTGTTCAAACAGCTGGAACATATTTATAATTTTGAGTCCTAGTAAAACCTACAGATTTGGTCTAGAAGCATGTACATTTTTCTTCTGTCTAGAGAGCCAGGTATGATTTGGACAGAGGTGCCTTTGGCCTGATGAAAAGCCCTTTAAGTTTATACTTAGATGACAACCAGAATAAACCTAAAAACCTTGAGCTTGTGCCTGAACAGTAGGTAGTCATTACTTTATCAGCTAACATGCTGACTATAGTCTTGTGGATCTGACTGTCTGATGCTGTCAAGCTGACAACCATTAATATTTCAGAGATCTGAGGAGGGTATATTTTATCCAAATCTACTAAAATGTGACAGAAGCCAGGTAGAAGCCAGTCCATATACAGTTAGTCATACCCAAGTCTCTCCATTACCGCTGGAGGCAGAAGTATCAAAGAACAGCAATCTTCACCAGGCCTATAAGGTGAGAGTTTTTTTCTTCTCTGTGGAAGAGCGACATGGAAAAGACTGACCTTGTTTTGTCTAGAATAAGGGGGTGCAATCAATTTCCAGTGTCCAGCAGCTTTGTCCACAGTCTTGGCCAGGTCCTGGCAGGCAGCTGGTGTCACATTTGAGCATCTCGCTCACTGGTCAGCGTCGTCATCATCCAGGTGCAGGAACTGGGGTGCCTCATAATCTTCTTTGGAGACTTTGGGTCACTGTCAGGATCTGGCAGTCTGTCTGATATTATAAACTTTTAAGATACCATTTTAAATGCCATATTCTGCAGGTCTCTGAAGCATTAGAGATCTGTCTGTCTGTTTTAGTTACTTGCCTTAAGCATACAGGTGGCTAGGTAAGGTCTTCTTTCTGTAATTAATTTTCAGTCTGACTGTAACTGGTTTTAACTTAGTAAAATATCTGAAACTTAGCACAGGTGAATTTAAAACTGCATAGAGTTACCTTATAGTCCTTAAACAGTAGCTACATGTACACATTTTAGCTACTTGCTTAAACTTAACTGCTTTCTGAGACAGGGTTTTTCTGTGGCTTTGGAGCCTGTCCTGGAACTCGCTCTGCCGACCAGGCTGGCCTTGAACTCATAGAGATCCACCTGCCTCTGCCTCCTGAGTACTGAGATTAAAGGTGTGTGCCACCAACGCCCTAAACTTAAGTTCTGAAAACATAAACTGTAACATCTTACAATAGATTAGCAGCTTTTATAAAACAAGAACTTTACATTGTCAGGCTTTGCTTAAAAAATGATTCTAAATTGAAGCTCTTTAAGTACAAACATTAATTTTAAAAGACATTTTTAAAAACAAACATTTAAAAAATTGGTTTTAAAAAGAAATTTAAATTCCCTTAATGTCTTTCTCTAATATATAGAAGCATCAACATTTTATATCTTAATTGAAAAACTTGTTTCTAAGATGGTATCTCTAATTTCCATGTGGTCATCTTTAGTCAAGATGGCGGTTTAAGTATCTTTTTTCAACTTCAGCAAAATGGCTACCAGTCATTTTGTGCCATGTGGCAGGCTACAAAATGGCGGTAACCTGCACCATTTGTTTTAGCTGTGTGCTTGTAACAGAACTTAGGTTATGCCAGGAAACAGAATATTTTAAAACAAGTATACATAATTTACTTGAGAAATAAACAGGACTTTTTAAACAGAATTAATTTAATATGGTTAAAATTTTAACTTATATTACCAATTTTTAAAATTTACTATTTGTAGATATGAGAAACCATAACAGTTTACATTTTTTCTGACTTTCAACATTTCCTCTGACCTTTGACAATTTTCCTCTGACCTTCTACGACTTCCTTCAGTTTATTTCTCTGATTTCCTTAACACATTCTTAGACAAATTTTTCTATATACCTTCAGTTTATTTCTCTGATTTCCTTAGACATTCTTAGACAAATTTTTCTTTCCCTTTCCCTCTTTATTACTTTAGTCTCCTATATTTTCTCTCAATTCTCAGTCAACATAAAAACTCTTACTAAAGTCCCTTTTATAGTTTTTAATAACTTTAAGGCCATTTCTTTAGAACATCCGCAACAGGCCAGATGGTTCATCCGCCCCAGCTCTATGTGCTCAGGGCAGAGACCAGGGGGGTGTGGGTGCTGCTGGTAATCCCAGACTCTCTGCCAATGCGGGGGTGGGAAAAAGACCCCCCCAGTCTTCCTGCATGCCACGGTGTGGAGCACAAAGAAGACCAGGCAGCCAGGCAGATGGTGGCCTTGCAAGCCATGTACTCATGGCAGGGAAACTTCCACCACAAGCCAGGACCCATAGCAGGATGGCAGTTGGGGCAGAGAGAGCCCCACTTCGCATGCCCCACAGACGGGCAGGTGAGGATGGAAAAACAGACTCACCTACATCAGCCAGGCTCAGCTGTGAGGGCCGCAGCAGTGGTTGGAGTTCAGAGTAGCAGGGGACTCTGCAGCAGCACACTCTAACCCGTGGCACATGGCAGAGGAACTCCTCTCCCATGCCACATGCTCAGGACATCAAGAAAAGACCCCTGACCCATGCATGTCACGTGTGTGGGCAGTAGGGACAGAGAAAGACGCTTAACAAACACACAGCACAAATGTGAAACTTGGACAGACAGCACAGTAACACAGACGAGGGTCCTATTCAGAATTTCAGATGGCTAGCCCCATGGAGATCAACTTGGTCCAAAACCAAGTCTCCCTACAGATTGACGACCCGCTTGGGTTCCCTTACAGATGGAGCAAGCAACTTGGTCCTACCAAGTCCCGCTCCGACAGACTGGGGAAGCTGTCGGCCGAACTTCTGCCCTAAACAATTCTTGTAGGCCTACTTACAGATGCCGCTAGCGACCATATTTACAGAATTAACAGAAACAGCAGACCTGAAAACACAAAACTGATACACCACCAAAAAGCAGGCAGGGAGGGTGTGGACTGCAACAGGTCTTATAACATAGATATCAAACCTGCTCGACT
This sequence comes from Cricetulus griseus, assembly GCF_003668045.3. Classification (NCBI taxonomy): domain Eukaryota; kingdom Metazoa; phylum Chordata; class Mammalia; order Rodentia; family Cricetidae; genus Cricetulus; species Cricetulus griseus. The sequence goes on along the minus strand of NC_048598.1, from coordinate 102,412,773 downwards.
GCCCAGTCACACAGCCTTCCAACCGCCAGACTTTACAGAAACCGTACAGAAACAAAGACTGGAAAAGAAAGTTATCTAGTGTGGTGCCACATGACTCAATGAAAGATGGTGGTTAGCTGTTGACCCATGGGGAAAGTGGAGACAGACACAAACAGCAAAAACAGAAGGACAGACACAACAAACAGGACAAACCACGCGGCAGAGGAATGGTGCCCAAACAATTACCGAGCGGGAGGGAAGCAGAGTCTGGGGGGCCAGTTGCCCCTTGGAGAAGTGACACTTCGTATCCTTCCCTTCCCCAGACAACCCCGGACTTTCGTCCAGGGCGGGACCAAGGAGCCCAGGGCACGTCTGCCTCTAGGGCACATCTGCTTTCCCTATGGTCCAAATCAGACGACCCTCGGACTTTCGTCCAGGGAGGGACCTAGAGTCTCAGGACACGTCTGTCTCCGTCTTTGGTCCAAATTACCAAATACAAGTCCTGCACAGGCACAGATCAAATCCAAGTCAAAACAGCAAGAGACATAACAAAACACATTATCAAACATGGACATAACAAGACACATTATCAAACATGGACATAACAAGACACACTATCAAACATGGACATAACAAGACACATTATCAAACATGGACATAATAAGACACATTATCAAACATGGACATAACAAGACACATAATCAAACATGGACATAACAAGACACATTATCAAACACATAGTTTGCGCGCTCCACCTTACCTCCAAGATCTACTCCACTCAGGTGAGGAGTCGCAAATCCAGGACGAGCCCCCAAATGAAAGACTCCTGGAAGCTCAGGCCTCCAGGATCTCAGCCCAAGACCGTGGTCACCCCAATCACCAGGAAGACTCGAAAGCTTGTTGCAAACTGCACAAGGCCTTATTGTAGTTGTTTAACAAGCTAATCCCATGTTAGCTCAGGTCTTTCATCCACCCACCATGGTGGATGGCTAGAAAGACAGCTCGAAGCATCTGCATAGAGATCTTATAAGGCAGTGTAAGGGGAGTGTCTAGGGGTACACACAGGCTCAGGATTGGTGTGCCTCCAGGCTTGGCGGGCTTGCCCTGTGTTGATTGGTCAACTGGTTGTTATGGCCCATAGGCCCTCCCAGGGTGGTTGCTATGCTCTGTGTGTCATTTCTGTGTGCTTGTCCATAAAGCACACCCAGGGTCGTAAAGCATAGTGCCACCAGCTAACTTCTGATTGGTTCCTTGCCACGAGGCAGGCATCTGACTTCCTAGTGACTAAGGCAAGGTCAGACAAGCACGTGTTAGGCTGTTATGGCTGCCGAAATGGGGAGCTGGTCCCTTCGATGTCACAGAATTTCAAACACAGTCACCAAGTCATTTTAGAAGGAAACACATAAGGAGGATGGTGCCTACCATTAGTGTGCCCTCGGAAGGGGATATGGCACTGCAGAGCAATGCTACCAACAGATATACAGAGACAAACAAACAAAAGTATTGAGTAAACATCAGCAAAATTGAATCAAAATTACTGACTTCAGAAAAGGATGGACAAGATGGGCGTGTTGGTGCCCACTTTAATCCCAAACCTTACAAGGCAGGGACAGGCAAACCTGCAGGACAGCTGGAGCAACATAGTGAGACCCTGGCTCAAAGAAACAACAAAAACAAGTTAGAAAGCATTAAGGGGCTCACTTGAAATTCCTCCAAAGAGTTAAACACTTACTCCAGTTCTGTACTGGCCTATCAGAAAACTAGAGTATCCCAGTTTAAACTGTACAAGGAATATGATATTCCTACCAAGAAATGCATTTTTAAGTTGCTGACTGGCAGATCAAAGAGTTCTCAAAATGTTAGCAAATAAATGTTGATCCAAAATCAAAACATAGGGAAGAAAGATTGGTCAACAGATAAGATCAGATGTTGCTTTTGCAGAGAACCTGGATCCATCGCCAGCACTCATGTGGGGGCTCCCAATCATTCATAACTCCACGTCAAGAGAATCCTATGCTCTCTCCTGACTTCAGTAAATACCAGGCACACACATGGTTCATGTCCATATATATAGGCAAAAGATTCATGCACATTTTTTAAAAAAGTAATAACATGCTCAGGATTAACATTATGAATGCATGCCATGCTGGTGAAAAAAAAATAATACCCTCTGCCAAAGTTCAAAAGTCGAGATGTGGATAGAGCTCTGCACAAAAGCAAATGCTTTACACATACAAAAACCTTCTTCAACCAGCCAAAAATATACAAACAAAACTATCAGGCCAGAACAAAAGCTTAGCAAGGAAAAGCTCCTGTTTCCTCTCATGTCATTTACAGATGGAGTCTTTAATGGTGGTGATGGCATGGCTGGCTGCACGAGAAGGAAGCAGGCTTCTCACTGGCAACCACAGAAACCACACAAAGAAGATGAAGTGTAGTCAGGGCATAAGCACTCAAAGCCAATCCCCAGAGATTAGTTTCCTCCAGAAAGGATCTTCTTCCTAAAGGTACCATAAGCACCACAATAAAAGCCACAGCCAGAGACAAATGTTCAAATGCATCCCATCACCTGGGAGAGTTTTCATTCAACCCACTTCATTTGACACAGGCCAAGATAGTCAACTCATCAAGGAAAATCATTTAGTCTAATTTTAGAGAGTCCCATATTGGGACAGTCTCAAGACTGTCTTCTCACACCCAAGGCAATCACTTGACTATGACTTCTTGAAAAATCAAAACTGGAATTATGTCTTCCCAACATGCAATAGCACAAAATAAACATTTTCTTTTCAAAGGAGTAAGGAAAAATTGCGCCCAAGGAAGACAGAAAAGCTGCTCCTCCCTGCATTGGGCTCAAGACCCCTCTCTTACCATGACACATTCTGAGCTCACCCTGCTCGGATCATAGGGCTCACAGAGCAGAACAGAGAACAGCAGTGATGTGAAATAGTGCTCTTGTTCACTGTAAAGATTTGTTGCTCATATTGGTTTAATAAAATGCTGATTGGCCAGTAACCAGTCAGGAAGTAAGGTGAGACAACCAGACTAGGAGAATTCTGGGAAGAGGAAAGGCAGAGATGCAGTCGCCAGCCGGATGCAGAGGAGGCAAGATGAGAATGCCTTACTGAGAAAAGGTACCAAGCCACGTGGCTAAACATAGATAAGAATTATGGGTTAATTTAAGTTGTGTGTTAGTAAAAAGCCTGAGCAATAGGCCAAATAGTTTATAATTAATATGTCTCTGTGTGTTTATTTGGGATTGAATGACTGCAGGACCAGGCACAAGAGAAACTTCCATCTACATGTGGCACCCAAACTTTTGGCAAGAATTGCCACATAAAAGCTTAAAAAGAGATTCCAAACATAAGAGGACAGAGTCTAGCATGGCTTCTTGGTAGGAGCATTTTCTCAGGTGGGCTCTGTTTGCTAGAGGCAAGCAAAGGCTCACGGATCTTTTAAGGGAGGCTTCCTGACTCACCATTAATGACAAAAACCGCAAGGCTCTTTTAAGAGGCCCTGCTGCCAAACACTTAAATGGTGTTTATTAGCAGCAAGCAGCATGCTTCTTAGTGGTGGCATGAACCTAAAAAGTCCACAGAGTTGTGGCAATAAACATGGCTCCTGAAAGTACCTACACCATGAAGCTAGACTCTCAAGGAAGCCAAGGAATAGGGCAGAACCCACCACTTTAATTCTAGCCACACTGCTTAGCAGATTAAAGACTCATGTGGTCAAAAAAGCAAAGACTAATTCAGATGAAGAAAACCTCTAAACAGTTCATAGTGTATTTAAAATATACATAGGCTTAGGAGAGAAAAGAAAAAGGATAGAGAAAGTCCTTTAAAAAGAAATAGAGCTGGATATGGTGGCGCATGCCTTTAATCCCAGCACTCGGGAGGCAGAGGCAGGCAGATCTCTGTGAGTTCAAAGCCAGCCTGGTCTATAAGAGTGAGTTCCAGGACAGCCAGGACTGTCACACAGAGAAACCCCGTGTCAAAAAATGATGATGATGATGATGATGATGATGATAAAAAGAGAGAAATAAAAGCCACATAAAGATGGAAAATACACAGAGAGTCTGGATACTGTATGTTATTGTGTTGTCTTTGAATTGTTTGACTGATGAGGAAGGAGCAACAGCTGCTAACAGACATTTCATTATAAATAATGTTGCTAGATTAATCTAAACTATATATTTTGAAAATGTCTTGACTTCAAAATTTAAGTCAAAAGATATGCTACTTTGGAAAAGAGGTTTTGCTTTTGTTCCCATGGGTAATATGTGGATTCATTCTTGTATGGATAATGGTCAAGAAAAAAATGCTAAACAAAGGAGATTAGATTTAGATTTTTCTTTTCTTGTGAAAAGAAAAAGGGGGAAATGGTGTGGAATAATGTTCTTGTACACTGTAAAGATTTATCACTCGGGTGGGGAAGTGGTGGTGCATGCCTTGAATCCCAGCACTTGGGAGGCAGAGGCAGGTGGATCTCTCTGAGTTCAAGGCCAGCCTGGTCTCCAGAGTGAGTGCCAGGACAGCCAGGGCTACACAGAGAAACCCTGTCTTGAAAAACCAAAAAAAAAAAAAAAAAAAAAAAAAAAAGATTTATCATTCATATTGGTTTAAAAAAAAAACACACTGATTGGCCAGTAGCCAGGCAGAAAGTATAGGTGGGGCTGCCAGACTAGAATTCCGGGAAGAGGAAAGGCAGAGACACAGTCACCAGCCAGATGTAGAGAAAGCAAGATGAGAATGCCTTACTGAGAAAAGGTACCAAGCTATGTGGCTAAACATAGATAAAAATTATGGGTTAATTTAAGTTGTAAAAGTTTGTTAGTAGGAAGTCTGAGCAATAGGTCAAACAGTTTGTAATTAATATAAGCCTCTGTGTGTTTATTGGCGATTGTATGGCTGCAGGACCTGGAAGGACAGAAACTTCCATCTACACAGCAGAGTCTCACTCAGATCCAGAGCTACAGGGCCTATAGCATGGCAGACCGGAAGTGCCAACCCCATTCTGACTGGCAGTCCATCAGGAGGCCCTGATTGGCTAGTGTGACTTGAGTGACAAGAGCTGCTCCCTTAGGGAATAGAGGTTTGTCAAGGGACACAGTCCTGGCTTCCACCCAGGCACAGAACTGCCACAGCCCTGCAGAGCTTGGCAGTGCAGCAGAACTTGTGCTACAAAATTGTTCCTGCAGTTATCCTGCACACACTAGACACTTCTTCCTCCTGGGCAAAGGGTCTCTAGCATACACAGACCACTCAAGTATGTAATGGAGTGAACCCCTGCCTCACAGGGAAAATGACACCCAGCCTATCCAGGTCAAATTTAAACTCCCTGGCTGACAGTCACCAGGCATCTGCAATTTCAATAAGGCTCACCTAGGATTGTTCACACCTGTCTCAGCTGCACCTTAGCAGCCCAACAGGAACTCTCTTCCAGCCTTCTAGGGTGGCACTGGCCTATCATGCCAGCATTGGGAGGTGGAAGCAGGGCATCAAAAGTTTAAACCAGTTTGGTCTATGATCCTAAATACCAACAACAGGGCCCCCAAAGGGATATGTTCAGAGTGAAGACCTGGGATGAGAAGATGAAGAGAGAAGGTTTGGGATCAGTCAGGCAGGAAACAGATCTGGAGTGCCTTAGTACACCCGAAGAAAACAAGACAAGAGTCTTACGACTTAAGTTTTTTCAAAACCCAGAATTGTTCTTGGACTGTGTGAGTTTACCTCAAATTACTCATTATTGCTTGCTGTTATTCTGAAGGGAACAGCTGCCCATTTTGGCAGCCATAACAGCCTAACACGTGCTTGCCTGACCTTGCCTTGGTCACTAGATCAGATGCCTGCCTCATAGCAAGGAACCAATCAGAAATTAGCTGGTGGTGCTATGCTTTACGGCTCTGGGTGTGCTTTACAGACAAGTGCACAGCAATGACGGGCAGAGCATAGCAACCAGTTGGCCAATCAACACAGGGCAAGTCCTCCAAGCCTGGAGGCACACCAATCCTGAGCCTGTGTGTACCCCTAGACACTCCCCCTACGCTGCCCTATAGGATCATGGTCCCGTGGCTTCTCAGGGCCTTTTCCCAGCCACCCGCTATGGTGGATGGATGAAAGACCCGAGCTAACATGGGGTTAGCTCGGTAAACAACTGCAATAAAGCCTCCTGCTGTTTGCATCAAGCTTTCACCTCCGCCTGGTGATTGGGGTTGCCGAGGTCCTGGGCTGACATCCTGGGGTCCTGAACCTCCGGGGGTCTTTCAATTCAATTAAATGTTTATGCCTCTGTGGAAAACATGTTTTTGCCATGTGTGACATGTCCTTGTGATTGTATACAGCTGGAACTCATGAGAACTTCACTCATGTGACCTTTCTTTATTTGTAAGTTTTTGGAGACAGCTTTCTTTGTGTAACCTTGACTGTCCTCATGTGACCTCTCTTAACCCTCAGACATTATACCATCAGGGGCTCTGAATAAAGTTGGCTGTTGCATTAGGTTTTAATTCAGCTTCATTGTCCCAGGTCTCACTGCCTGTAGAGTGATGGCAGAGATCCACCCTGACCACGCCCCCAGCCACTCACCAGGAAATTCTAGGCAGGGGGTCCGCCCTGACCATGCTCTGAGCCCCTCACCTGGGGATTCTAGGCGGGGACTTTACCCCTGAACCACAACTATTCCCTGCTTTCTTTAAATATTGCATTGCACTGTTTATTGCTGTAACTGTGTTTTGGGTTTAGAATATCAGACTATCTTCTGAGGCCCCTGCCCTTACACTGGTTCTGTCTCCCTCTTACAGTAAGCTTATACTTCTAGGTGGAGGGCTGTGATGTAGGTGGTATATTGGGAGTTGTAAAGTATCTGATGGGGAGCGCTGGGAGCCATTGGTAAGGTCCCAGGCTGGTCTCCCATTCATCACACTGGGGGATGGAGAAGGTGGTCTCTGAGGCTTCAGCTTGCAGAGGTGAGGAGTGGAGGCTGAACAACTGAGCTGTGTCCTCAGCGGCCCTGAGCCTGCAGCCGCTGCATCTGCAGGATCTGGCTGAGAATGCACTGGACGTCCTCATCCATCTGTCCCTGTGGTGAGATAGGGGTTGACAGGGGCAGAGAAAAACCCTGGTGCACCAGCTAGTTGCTCCCCTGTGCCCTAGAAATCCCCCTACTCAAACCCAAGGGAGTCAACACTGCTCGAGACAGGTCTGTACACAGGGATGTTCCCAGAAGCCACAAGTCCATCCCAGAACAGAAGGGGAAATGGTCCCAGGTGGTGGCAGAGGAGTCATGAAGCTGGGTTGGCACCCTGAGACGGAGCCAGGAGGCTGGGGCTCACCTGAATGGCACACAGGAGATGAGAGCGGTATAAAGCCACCACAGCACCATGCTCCCGGGCCTTCTCCTGTGGACAAGGGGAAGGGAGAGGCAAAGGGATCAGACGCTCAGGCTCATCCTTGGCTATAAAGTGAGGTCATTTGAGGTCAGCCTGGGCCACATGAGACCCTGCCTCATAGGAAAGATGGGTAGGGAGGGGAGGGGAGGGGAGGGGAGAAGAGGAAAGGGGGGAAGAGGAAAGGCGGAGAAGGGAGGGGAAGGGAGAGGGACAGAAGGGGAATTTGGAAGGGGAGACCACCCACAGCAAGACATACCCACATGTCTCCACCTAAGCCAAAACCCCATGTTTACTGACTACTGAAGTCCGAGTCAGGGAAGTGACACTGAGGCACCCTGACCAGCCTGGATCCTGCCAGCCATCCCTGTCTGTACCCTGACTACTCCACCTGTGGCTCCCATCAACCCTCCCCTGTACAGAGTGGTACCTCCATTCGCTGCTGCAAGGCTGTCACCTGGCCTCGCAGGGCCTCCTCCTCCTTGGAGCTGGCAGGGGCTGCCTGCTGCGCCTTCAGAGACTCCTTCAGTGTGAAGACTTCTTTGGACAGCTCTGTGATCTGCAGGGTGGGGGACGCTGTGAGTGACCAGGCAGAGACGAGAGACCTCTGCACCTCTGTAGGGCAGCTTTGTAAAAGGTCCGTGATTTGAGCTGACTGGGAACTTGTATTTGTACAACTGAAGGACTGAAAACAGTCCTCGAGTTTTTAAATGTTTGGAGGAGAAAAAAAGAAACCCAAAGGAAGACCTATTTTGGTGACCCTTGAAGGGATTCCTAATCACATTTGGGTGTTCATTAAAGTTTTATTGACACATGTCCCTGTCTGCTCACAGCAACAGGAAGCAGACAACTGTCTTTTTGGCCCCTCATAGAAAACACCCAGCCTCCCCTGCTCTTCCGGTCCTTGCTGGCCCATCTGGGGAGCAGTAGAGTCTGGAGCTGCCTGGCTATCCTTGCTCAGTTAACCCATAAACACAACTTAAATTTTCATCTCTGGTTATGGGATGCCCAGTGTTGACTTGTGACCCCCCCCACAGGCACGTGTGCACAAAGAGCACACAGAAAACGGTACAAGTGGTTGCCAGTGAGATGCCCATGGGGGTACCGGCACATGCCGCCAAGCTGTTTCTCTTCCTGAGTTCAATCTCTGGGACCCACATGGTTGAAGGAGAAAATGGATGTAGGCAAGTTGTCCTCTGAACCCCACATGCATGCCCTAACCCCCAACTAAAGAAATACATATAATTTCAAAACCTTCTAAACCTTACAGATGGGAAACCTGGGTTCAAATCCCAGCTTACGATCCATTTAGTGGCTGTGTGACCTTGGTCAGTGGACTTACCTCTCTGTGCCTGTTACTTCCAATGGGTCTAATTAGAGAGCAGAAAGTGAACCACGCCAGTTACCATGGTTACCCTGACAACCAGAGTGGCACTAGCTGAAAGTGTCGCACTTTCCCATGGGATAAGCAGGCTGGTTTCTCAAGACCTGGCCTTCAGGGGGGGGGTCTTCAGTTCTGTGTAACTCCGGCTGAGTGGGCCCCAACAGTGAACAGGAGGGAACCCACCTTCTTGTCCTTCTCCTTGGCCTTGTCCAGGGCCTCCTGGGCACGGCTCTGGGCCTGGCGTGCCCTCTCGGCCTCTGTACGAAGCCCTCGGAGCTGCTGCTCAGCCGTGGCCAGCTGGGCCTCGGCCGCGTGCCTCTCGCTCTTCATAAACAATGCCTCACGCTGCACCTGTGGCCCAAGTCCACACGTGACTCTCGGGACACTTAGACCCAAAGAAGCTTGGATCCAGGGGTTCTCCCCACCCTCCCACAGGGCTGATAGCTTTTCCACCTCCAGGATGGTTCTGGACTCCCACCCGACCCCAGGGGCATTCTGGTCCAGCCGTGCACCTCTGGCTACTAGGTGTGTGGCCCTGGACAGGCAGCCTCTGTTCTAGCTTTCTGAGTCGGTGGTGCAGGCCTGAGATCCAGGTACTCAGGAGGCTGAGGTAGGAGGATCAAAGGCAGCCTAGGCAACTGTGAGAAACTCTGTCTCAAAACACACACACTACCCCTTGTAAGGAATTGTTTTGTTTGTTTGAGCTGTTTTGTTGAGACTGGATTTCTGTGTGCAGCTGTGCACCACCAAGTCGGCTAGGTAGTTTTCAGCTCACATGGTTCTCAGCGTGTAAAGCGCTAACCCAGCATGCATCAATGCATCAGGCCGCTGGATAATCAGGGAGGTGGAGGCAGGAGGGTCAGGAGTTCAAGGTCAGTCTGGACTACTTGAGTCTAAGAACAAGTGTCGTGCGCCCCCCCCCCGCCCAAGAAAAAGGAGGGGGAAAAAGGCCAGGGCTTGGGGATGGCTCAGCGGGTAAAGGTGCTTGCAGCAAAGCCTTAGTTTACAGCAGTCTTAGTTTGGTCCTCAGGACACACATGGCGGAAGGAGATGACTGGGTCCCACAGACTGCTGGCTGGCATTCTCACAACGCCATGTGTGTGCACACACATAAGGAAAGGATAATAGATTAAATCTAAATAGAAATATTAAGGGCTGAAGGGATGGCAAAGGGACTAGAGCAGCGGCTGCTCTTGCACAAGACCTAGGTTCGGTTCCAAGCACCCACGTTGCGGCTCAAGTCCGCAAGTCCAAAGTTGGGCAGATAGGACGCCGTCTTCGGGGCCTCGAGGGCACTGAGCATGTGCACCGGATGCGGAAATGTACCGTGAGGGCAGCCGCCTGCGCGTGCGCTCACCTGGAAGACCTCCGCGCTCGTCCTCTCGTGCCTGCGCGCCAGCTCCGCCAGCTGCGCCTGCAGCTGGGTCACGTAGTCGCGCAGCGCGCCCAGAGCC